>NW_026871313.1:0-323899 GCF_028564815.1 Eubalaena glacialis | reverse complement strand
TGGTGACTAGGGTGTGTTGAGTCCAGTTCACTGAGCAGGGAGTAGGCCTTGTCTATTACATATTTGGCTTATGGAGCGGTCGCTGAGCTAATTTCAAACCCTTGTTTTATGCATCACCCCACCTCACCTTTCCCGTTAAGCAGCCATAGTGTGTCTTCTAAAGGTGTGACTCTGTTCTGTTATGTAATTCAGTTCAAGTGTAGCGATTTTGCCATTCCCTCTATAAGCGATATCTTAGGATAAGTGTCTTTTTCTGTGTGACTTATTTCACTTAGAATCATCGTCACTAAATCCACTCATCATGCTGCTAAGTAGCCTTATGACATTGATTTCATGGCTGAGTGACATTCCATTGTGCCAAGTACCACCATTTGTTTATCCATTTTTCTCTTTCCTGGGATATTGAAGGTGTACCGAAGTGGAGGTTCTTGGAAACAGAGCAGCTGTAAAGTTTGGGGTGCCTGTGTCTTGTTGATTTTTAGTTTTCCCAATTTATACGCCCATGAGTGGAAGTGCCCTATGCTCTCTAAGCTGTGTTTATTACTTGTTTCAGGACACACCGTACACTTCTCCAGAGTGCCTGTTGGCAATTTACATCCCGCCCATCAGCGTAGCAAGGCTCGCATGTCTCCATGGCCTGTCCTGCTTTTCTGGTTTTTACACTGTTTTTCAGCATGGCCCTTTTGACCGAGGGCAAGCGAGACTTCTTTGTAGCGCTGATTTGCCCTTCCGGCTTGCTTGGTTGGCCAAAAACGGCGTATGCGTTTTTTCCTGAATATATTCAGGAAAAAACGCATACGCCGTTTTTGGCCAAGGGCATGATTGTCAACGTTTTGCCGCTTTTCATGTGCTTTAAAGGCGAGCCGAATCTACCTCCTGAAATCTGTTTCCTGCAAATCTGCCTTGCTTTCAAATCCTCTTCGTTGCCTTCCCTCAATATATTTGTGGACGAGAGTTCTCATTTATAACTCTGCACGTTTGTGAATTGCAGTGCCCCTGAGCTCCATTTGTCTCCTCGCTTTTTTGGGAGCTGGCCGCAAAAGCGCAGGATTGCTTCAGGCCCTATTTTGGTTCTGAGGGGCAGGCTGAGCCTGTGGTTCATTCTTCTTCCTGATGGGAAAGTGGAGTGACCTGTGCCTGTCCCAACACCTAGGGCTAGTCTCTCGTTGGTTCCCCGTCTTCCCCTTCATCCTCAGGACAAATTGCAACCTGGACGAAACAGGAGGTTAAAGGTGTTGATTCTCCAAGTAGGGAGATGGTTAGTCAAGTGGCTGGAATGGCGAACCCGAGCACAAGGAGAGGAGAAATGAGGTGCGTTTTAGAAACCTTTCCCGATCTCACGGCATACCATCTTCTGGGTTTCTCATGCATGTTTTGATGTAGGAAGATTCCCTTGTACCTGGAGATTTGAGACCCATGGGGTGGGTACCCCGCGGTGTTACTTTAAAGTATCTGCATTTGCTCACCTGACCTCACCAATCCTCTCAGCCCCAAGAGTGTCCAGCCTTATGTCTCATCCAGCTGTGGGTCTAGATATGGTCAATCCAGGTTGCATCAGAGACCCTAAACGGATTTTGTAAGAATTTCTCTCTCTTTCACTGTCTTTGCTTTGTGGGTTTTTTAAAGTAATGTATGTTTAGAATGGGGTTTGGCTGCTTTTCCCTGCTGTGTTTATGCCGCTTTACACCCTCTTGATTCACTTGCAGAGAGATATCGATACATAGGTTTTCAGATTCATACTAATCAGATATATTCTTGTGCGGTGACTAGGGGGTGTTGAGTCCAGTTCACTGAGCAGGGAGTAGGCCTTGTCTATTACATATTTGGCTTATGGAGCGGTCTCTGAGCTAATTTCAAACCCTTGTTTTATGCATCACCCCACCTCACCTTTCCCGTTAAGCAGCCATAGTGTGTCTTCTAATGGTGTGACTCTGTTCTGTTTTGTAATTCAGTTCAAGTTTAGCGATTTTGACATTCCCTCTATAAGCGATATCTTAGGATAAGTGCCTTTTTCTGTGTGACTTATTTCACTTAGAATCATCGTACCTAAATCCACTCATCATGCTGCTAACTAGCCTTATGACATTGATTTCATGGCTGAGTGATATTCCATTGTGCCAAGTACCACCATTTCTTTATCCATTTTTCTCTTTCCTGGGATATTGAAGGTGTACCGAAGCGGAGGTTCTTGGCAACAGAGCAGCCGTAAAGTTTGGGGTGCCTGTGTCTTGTTGATTTTTAGTTTTCCCAATTTATTCGCCCATGAGTGGAAGTGCCCTATGCTCTCTAAGCTGTGTTTATTACTTGTTTCAGGACACACCGTACACTTCTCCAGAGTGCCTGTTGGCAATTTACATCCCGCCCATCAGTGTAGCAAGGCTCGCATGTCTCTATGGCCTGTCCTGCTTTTCTGGTTTTTACACTTTGTTCAGCATGGCCCTTTTGACCGAGGGCAAGCGAGACTTCTTTGTAGCGCTGATTTGCCCTTCCGGCTTGCTTGGTTGGCCAAAAAGGGCGTATGCGTTTTTTCCTGAATATATTCAGGAAAAAACGCATACGCCCTTTTTGGCCAAGGGCATCATTGTCAACGCTTTGCCACTTTTCATGTGCTTTAAAGGCGAGTTGAATCTACCTCCTGAAATCTGTTTCCTGCAAATCTGCCTTGCTTTCAAATCCTCTTCGTTGCCTTCCCTCAATATATTTGTGGACGAGAGTTCTCATTTATAACTCTGCACGTTTGTGAATTGCAGTGCCCCTGAGCTCCATTTGGCTCCTCGCTTTTTTGGGAGCTGGCCGCAAAAGCACAGGATTGCTTCAGGCCCTTTTTTGGTTCTGGGGGGTAGGCTGAGCCTGTGGTTCATTCTTCTTCCTGATGGGAAAATGGAGTGACCTGTGCCTGTCCCAACACCTAGGGCTAGTCTCTCGTTGTTTCCCCGTCTTCCCCTTCATCCTCAGGACAAATTGCAACCTGGACGAAACAGGAGGTTAAAGGTGCTGATTCTCCAATTAGGGAGATGGTTAGTCAAGTGGCTGGAATGGCGAACTTGTGCACAAGGAGAGGAGAAATGAGGTGCGTTTTAGAAACCTTTCCCGATCTCATGGCATACCATCTTCTGGGTTTCCCATGCATGTTGTGATGTAGGAAGATTCCCTTGTACCTGGAGATTTGAGACCCATGGGGTGGGTACCCCGCGGTGTTACTTTAAAGTATCTGCATTTGCTCACCCGACCTCACCAATCCTCTCAGCCCCAAGAGTGTCCAGCCTTATGTCTCATCCAGCTGTGGGTCTAGATATGGTCAATCCAGGTTGCATCAGAGAACCTGAACGGATTTTGTAAGAATTTCTCTCTCTTTCACTGTCTTTGCTTTGTGGGTTTTTTAAAGTAATTTATGTTTAGAATGGGGCTTGGCTGCTTTTCCCTGCTGTGTTTATTCCGCTTTACACCCTCTTGATTCACTTGCAGAGAGATATCGATACATAGGTTTTCAGATTCTTACTAGTCAGATATATTCTTGTGCGGTGACTAGGGGGTGTTGAGTCCAGTTCTCTGAGCAGGGAGTAGGCCTTGTCTATTACATATTTGGCTTATGGAGCGGTCTCCGAGCTAATTTCAAACCCTTGTTCTATGCATCACCCCACCTCACCTTTCCCGTTAAGCAGCCATAGTGTGTCTTCTAAAGGTGTGACTCTGTTCTGTTTTGTACTTCAGTTCAAGTGTAGTGATTTTGACATTCCCTCTATAAGCGATATCTTAGGATAAGTGTCTTTTTCTGTGTGACTTATTTCACTTAGAATCATCGTACCTAAATCCACTCATCATGCTGCTAACTAGCCTTATGACATTGATTTCATGGCTGAGTGATATTCCATTGGGCCAAGTAGCACCATTTCTTTATCCATTTTTCTCTTTCCTGCGATATTGAAGGTGTACCGAAGTAGAGGTTCTTGGAAACAGAGCAGCCGTAAAGTTTGGGGTGCCTGTGTCTTGTTGATTTTTATTTTTCCCAATTTATACGCCCATGAGTGGAAGTGCCCTATGCTCTCTAAGCTGTGTTTATTACTTGTTTCAGGACACACCGTACACTTCTCCAGAGTGCCTGTTGGCAAATTACATCCCGCCCATCAGCGTAGCAAGGCTCGCATGTCTCCATGGCCTGTCCTGCTTTTCTGGTTTTTACACTTTTTTCAGCATGGCCCTTTTGACCGAGGGCAAGCGAGACTTCTTTGTAGCGCTGATTTGCCCTTCCGGCTTGCTTGGTTGGCCAAAAAGGGCGTATGCGTTTTTTCCTGAATATATTCAGGAAAAAACGCATACGCCCTTTTTGGCCAAGGGCATCATTGTCAACGTTTTGCCGCTTTTCATGTGCTTTAAAGGCGAGTCGAATCTACCTCCTGAAATCTGTTTCCTGCAAATCTGCCTTGCTTTCAAATCCTCTTCGTTGCCTTCCCTCAATATATTTGTGGACGAGAGTTCTCATTTATAACTCTGCACGTTTGTGAATTGCAGTGCCCCTGAGCTCCATTTTTCTACTCGCTTTTTTGGGAGCTGGCCGCAAAAGCGCAGGATTGCTTCAGGCCCTATTCGGCTTCCAGGGGGCCGCCGGAGCCTGTGGTTCATTCTTCTTCCTGATGGGAAAATGGAGTGACCTGTGCCTGTCCCAACACCTAGGGCTAGTCTCTCGTTGGTTGCCCTTCTTCCCGTTCATCCTCAGGACAAATTGCAACCTGTACGAAACAGGAGGTTAAAAGTGCTGATTCTCCAAGTAGGGAGATGGTTAGTCAAGCGGCTGGAATGGCGAACCCGAACACAAGGAGAGGAGAAATGAGGTGCGTTTTAGAAGCCTTTCCCGATCTCACAGCATACCATCTTCTGGGTTTCCCATGCATGTTTTGATGTAGGAAGATGCCCTTGTACCTGGAGATTTGAGACCCATGGGGTGGGTACCCCGCAGTGTTACTTTAAAGTATCTGCATTTGCTCACCCAACCTCACCAATCCTCTGAGCCCCAAGAGTGTCCAGCCTTATGTCTCATCCAGCTGTGGGTCTAGATATGGTCAATCCAGGTTGCATCAGAGACCCTGAACGGATTTCGGAAGAATTTCTCTCTCTTTCACTGTCTTTGTTTTGTGGGTTTTTAAAGTAATTTATGTTTAGAGTGGGGCTTGGCTGCTTTTCTATGCTGTGTTTATGCTGCTTTACACCCTCTTGATTCACTTGCAGAGAGATATCGATACATAGGTTTTCAGATTCTTACTACTCAGATATATTCTTGTGCAGTGACTAGGGGGTGTTGAGTCCAGTTCACTGAGCAGGGAGTAGGCCTTGTCTATTACATATTTGGCTTATGGAGAGGTCTCTGAGCTAATTTCAAACCCTTGTTTTATGCATCACCCCACCTCACCTTTCCCGTTAAGCAGCCATAGTGTGTCTTCTAAAGGTGTGACCCTGTTCTGTTTTGTAATTCAGTTCAAGTGTAGCGATTTTGACATTCCCTCTATAAGCGATATCTTAGGATAAGTGTCTTTTTCTGTGTGACTTATTTCACTTAGAATCATCGTCGCTAAATCCACTCATCATGCTGCTAACTAGCCTTATGACATTGATTTCATGGCTGAGTGATATTCCATTGGGCCAAGTACCACCATTTCTTTATCCATTTTTCTCTTTCTGGGATATTGAAGGTGTACCGAAGTGGAGGTTTTTGGAAACAGAGCAGCCATAAAGGTTGGGGTGCCTGTGTCTTGTTGATTTTTAGTTTTCCCAATTTATACGCCCATGAGTGGAAGTGCCCTATGTACTCTAAGCTGTGTTTATTACTTGTTTCAGGACACACCGTACCCTTCTCCAGAGTGGCTGTTGGCAATTTACAACCTGCCCATCAGCGTAGCAAGGCTCCCATGTCTCCATGGCCTGTCCTGCTTTTCTGGTTTTTACACTTTTTTCAGCATGGCCCTTTTGACCGAGGGCAAGCGAGACTTCTTTGTAGCGCTGATTTGCCCTTCCGGCTGGCTTGATTGGCCAAAAAGGGCGTATGCCTTTTTTCCTGAATATATTCAGGAAAAAACGCATACGCCCTTTTTGGCCAAGGGCATCATTGTCAACGTTTTGCCACTTTTCATGTGCTTTAAAGGCGAGTCGAATCTACCTCCTGAAATCTGTTTCCTGCAAATCTGCCTTGCTTTCAAATCCTCTTCGTTGCCTTCCCTCAATATATTTGTGGACGAGAGTTATCATTGATAACTCTGCACGTTTGTGTATTGCAGTGCCCCTGAGCTCCATTTGTCTATTCGCTTTTTTGGGAGCTGGCCGCAAAAGCGCAGGATTGCTTCAGGCCCTTTTTGGTTCTGGGGGGCAGGCTGAGCCTGTGGTTCATTCTTCTTCCTGATGGTAAAATGGAGTGACCTGTGCCTGTCCCAAGCCCTAGGGCTAGTCTCTCGTTGGTTGCCCGTCTTCCCTTTCATCCTCAGGACAAATTGCAACCTGTACAAAACAGGAGGTTAAAGGTGCTGATTCTCCAAGTAGGGAGATGTTTAGTCAAGCAGCTAGAATGGCGAATCCGAGCACAAGGAGAGGAGAAATGAGGTGCATTTTAGAAGCCTTTCCCGATCTCACGGCATACAATTCTCTGGGTTTCCCATGCATGTTTTGATGTAGGAAGATGCCCTTGTACCTGGAGATTTGAGACCCATGGGGTGGGTACCCCGCAGTATTACTTTAAAGTATCTGCGTTTGCTCACCCAACCTCACCAATCCTCTCAGCCCCAAGAGTGTCCAGCCTTAAGTCTCATCCAGCTGTGGGTCTAGATATGGTCTATCCAGGTGGCATCAGAGCTCCTGAACTGATTTTGTAAGAATTTCTCTCTCTTTCACTGTCTTTGTTTTGTGGGTTTTTTTAAGTAATTTATGTTTAGAATGGGGCTTGGCTGCTTTTCCCTGTTGTGTTTATGCCGCTTTACACCCTCTTGATTCACTTGCAGAGAGATATCGATACATAGGTTTTCAGATTCTTACTACTCAGATATATTCTTGTGCAGTGACTAGGGGGTGTTGAGTCCAGTTCACTGAGCAGGGAGTAGGCCTTGTCTATTACATATTTGGCTTATGGAGAGGTCTCTGAGCTAATTTCACACCCTTGTTTTATGCATCACCCCACCTCACCTTTCCCGTTAAGCAGCCATAGTGTGTCTTCTAAAGGTGTGACTCTGTTCTCTTTTGTAATTCAGTTCAAGTGTAGCGATTTTGACATTCCCTCTATAAGCGATATCTTAGGATAAGTGTCTTTTTCTGTGTGACTTATTTCACTTAGAATCATCGTCGCTAAATCCACTCATCATGCTGCTAACTAGCCTTATGACATTGATTTCATGGCTGAGTGATATTCCATTGGGCCAAGTACCACCATTTCTTTATCCATTTTTCTCTTTCTGGGATATTGAAGGTGTACCGAAGTGGAGGTTCTTGGAAACAGAGCAGCCGTAAAGTTTGGGGTGCCTGTGTCTTGTTGATTTTTAGTTTTCCCAATTTATACGCCCATGAGTGGAAGTGCCCTATGCTCTCTAAGCTGTGTTTATTACTTGTTTCAGGACACACCGTACCCTTCTCCAGAGTGGCTGTTGGCAATTTACAACCTGCCCATCAGCGTAGCAAGGCTCCCATGTCTCCATGGCCTGTCCTGCTTTTATGGTTTTTACAGTTTGTTCAGCAAGGCCCTTTTGACCGAGGGCAAGCGAGAGTTCTTTGTAGCGCTGATTTGCCCTTCCGGCTTGCTTGGTTGGCCAAAAAGGGCGTATGCGTTTTTTCCTGAATATATTCAGGAAAAAACGCATACGCCCTTTTTGGCCAAGGGCATCATTGTCAACGTTTTGCCACTTTTCATGTGCTTTAAAGGCGAGTCGAATCTACCTCCTGAAATCTGTTTCCTGCAAATCTGCCTTGCTTTCAAATCCTCTTCGTTGCCTTCCCTCAATATATTTGTGGACGAGAGTTATCATTGATAACTCTGCACGTTTGTGAATTGCAGTGCCCCTGAGCTCCATTTGTCTACTGGCTTTTTTGGGAGCTGGCCGCAAAAGCGCAGGATTGCTTCAGGCCCTTTTTTGGTTCTGGGGGGCAGGCTGAGCCTGTGGTTCATTCTTCTTCCTGATGGGAAAATGGAGTGACCTGTGCCTGTCCCAACACCTAGGGCTAGTCTCTCGTTGGTTCCCCGTCTTCCCGTTCATCCTCAGGACAGATTGCAACCTGTACGAAACAGGAGGTTAAAGGTGCTGATTCTCCAAGTAGGGAGATGGTTAGTCAAGCGGCTGGAATGGCGAACCCGAGCACAAGGAGAGGAGAAATGAGGTGCGTTTTAGAAACCTTTCCCGATCTCACGGCATACCATCTTCTGGGTTTCCCATGCATGTTTTGATGTAGGAAGATGCCCTTGTACCTGGAGATTTGAGACCCATGGGGTGTGTACCCCGCGGTGTTACTTTAAAGTATCTGGGTTTGCTCACTGAACCTCACCAATCCTCTCAGCCCCAAGAGTGTCCAGCCTTATGTCTCATCCAGCTGTGGGTCTAGATATGGTCAATCCAGGTTGCATCAGAGACCCTGAACGGATTTTGTAAGAATTTCTCTCTCTTTCACTGTCTTTGCTTTGTGGGTTTTTTAAAGTAATGTATGTTTAGAATGGGGTTTGGCTGCTTTTCCCTGCTGCGTTTATGCCGCTTTACACCCTCTTGATTCACTTGCAGAGAGATATCAATACACAGGTTTTCAGATTCATACTAGTCAGATATATTCTTGTGCGGTGACTAGGGGGTGTTGAGTCCAGTTCACTGAGCAGGGAGTAGGCCTTGTCTATTACATATTTGGCTTATGGAGCGGTCTCTGAGCTAATTTCAAACCCTTGTTTTATGCATCACCCCACCTCACCTTTCCGGTTAAGCAGCCATAGTGTGTCTTCTAAAGGTGTGCCTCTGTTCTGTTTTGTAATTCAGTTTAAGTGTAGCGATTTTGACATTCCCTCTATAAGCGATATCTTAGGATAAGTGCCTTTTTCTGTGTGACTTATTTCACTTAGAATCATCGTACCTAAATCCACTCATCATGCTGCTAACTAGCCTTATGACATTGATTTCATGGCTGAGTGATATTCCATTGTGCCAAGTACCACCATTTGTTTATCCATTTTTCTCTTTCCTGGGATATTGAAGGTGTACCGAAGCGGAGGTTCTTGGCAACAGAACAGCCGTAAAGTTTGGGGTGCCTGTGTCTTGTTGATTTTTAGTTTTCCCAATTTATACGCCCATGAGTGGAAGTGCCCTATGCTCTCTACGCTGTGTTTATTACTTGTTTCAGGACACACCGTACACTTCTCCAGAGTGCCTGTTGGCAATTTACATCCTGCCCATCAGCGTAGCAAGGCTCCCATGTCTCCATGGCCTGTCCTGCTTTTCTGGTTTTTACACTTTGTTCAGCATGGCCCTTTTGACCGAGGGCAAGCGAGACTTCTTTGTAGCGCTGATTTGCCCTTCCGGCTTGCTTGGTTGGCCAAAAAGGGCGTATGCGTTTTTTCCTGAATATATTCAGGAAAAAACGCATACGCCCTTTTTGGCCAAGGGCCTCATTGTCAACGTTTTGCCGCTTTTCATGTGCTTTAAAGGCGAGTCGAATCTAACTCCTGAAATCTGTTTCCTGCAAATCTGCCTTGCTTTCAAATCCTCTTCGTTGCCTTCCCTCAATATATTTGTGGACGAGAGTTCTCATTTATAACTCTGCACGTTTGTGAATTGCAGTGCCCCTGAGCTCCATTTGTCTCCTCGCTTTTTTGGGAGCTGGCCGCAAAAGCGCAGGATTGCTTCAGGCCCTATTTTGGTTCTGGGGGGCAGGCTGAGCCTGTGGTTCATTCTTCTTCCTGATGGGAAAATGGAGTGACCTGTGCCTGTCCCAACACCTAGGGCTAGTCTCTCGTTGTTTCCCCGTCTTCCCCTTCATCCTCAGGACAAATTGCAACCTGGACGAAACAGGAGGTTAAAGGTGCTGATTCTCCAATTAGGGAGATGGTTAGTCAAGTGGCTGGAATGGGGAACCCGAGCACAAGGAAAGGAGAAATGAGGTGCGTTTTAGAAACCTTTCCCGATCTCATGGCATACCATCTTCTGGGTTTCCCATGCATGTTTTGATGTAGGAAGATTCCCTTGTACCTGGAGATTTGAGACCCATGGGGTGGGTACCCCGCGGTGTTACTTTAAAGTATCTGCATTTGCTCACCCGACCTCACCAATCCTCTCAGCCCCAAGAGTGTCCAGCCTTCTGTCTCATCCAGCTGTGGGTCTAGATATGGTCAATCCAGGTTGCATCAGAGACCCTGAACGGATTTTGTAAGAATTTCTCTCTCTTTCACTGTCTTTGCTTTGTGGGTTTTTTAAAGTAATGTATGTTTAGAATGGGGTTTGGCTGCTTTTCCCTGCTGTGTTTATGCCGCTTTACACACTCTTGATTCACTTGCAGACAGATATCGATACATAGGTTTTCAGATTCTTACTAGTCAGATATATTCTTGTGTGGTGACTAGGGTGTGTTGAGTCCAGTTCACTGAGCAGGGAGTAGGCCTTGTCTATTACATATTTGGCTTATGGAGCGGTGTCTGAGCTAATTTCAAACCCTTGTTTTATGCATCACCCCACCTCACCTTTCCGGTTAAGCAGCCATAGTGTGTCTTCTAAAGGTGTGCCTCTGTTCTGTTTTGTAATTCAGTTCAAGTTTAGCGATTTTGACATTCCCTCTATAAGCGATATCTTAGGATAAGTGCCTTTTTCTGTGTGACTTATTTCACTTAGAATCATCGTACCTAAATCCACTCATCATGCTGCTAACTAGCCTTATGACATTGATTTCATGGCTGAGTGATATTCCATTGTGCCAAGTACCACCATTTCTTTATCCATTTTTCTCTTTCCTGGGATATTGAAGGTGTACCGAAGCGGAGGTTCTTGGCAACAGAGCAGCCGTAAAGTTTGGGGTGCCTGTGTCTTGTTGATTTTTAGTTTTCCCAATTTACACGCCCATGAGTGGAAGTGCCCTATGCTCTCTACACTGTGTTTATTACTTGTTTCAGGACACACCGTACTCTTCTCCAGAGTGCCTGTTGGCAATTTACATCCCGCCCATCAGCGTAGCAAGGCTCCCATGTCTCCATGGCCTGTCCTGCTTTTCTGGTTTTTACACTTTGTTCAGCATGGCCCTTTTCACCGAGGGCAAGCGAGACTTCTTTGTAGCGCTGATTTGCCCTTCCGGCTTGCTTGGTTGGCCAAAAACGGCGTATGCGTTTTTTCCTGAATATATTCAGGAAAAAACGCATACGCCCTTTTTGGCCAAGGGCATCATTGTCAACGTTTTGCCGCTTTTCATGTGCTTTAAAGGCGAGTCGAATCTACCTCCTGAAATCTGTTTCCTGCAAATCTGCCTTGCTTTCAAATCCTCTTCGTTGCCTTCCCTCAATATATTTGTGGACGAGAGTTCTCATTTATAACTCTGCACGTTTGTGAATTGCAGTGCCCCTGAGCTCCATTTGTCTCCTCGCTTTTTTGGGAGCTGGCCGCAAAAGCGCAGGATTGCTTCAGGCCCTATTTTGGTTCTGGGGGGCAGGCTGAGCCTGTGGTTCATTCTTCTTCCTGATGGGAAAATCGAGTGACCTACGCCTGTCCCAACACCTAGGGCTCGTCTCTCGTTGGTTCCGCGTCTTCCCGTTCATCCTCAGGAAAAATTGCAACCTGTACAATCAGGAGGTTAAAGGTGCTGATTCTCCAAGTAGGGAGATGGTTGGTCAAGCAGCTGGAATGGCGAACCCGAGCACAAGGAGAGGAGAAATGAGGTGCGTTTTAGAAACCTTTCCCGATCTCATGGCATACCATCTTCTGGGTTTCCCATGCATGTTTTGATGTAGGAAGATGCCCTTGTACCTGGAGATTGGAGACCCATGGGGTGTGTTCCCCGCAGTGTTACTTTAAAGTATCTGGGTTTGCTCACCCAACCTCACCAATCCTCTCAGCCCCAAGAGTGTCCAGCCTTATGTCTCATCCAGCTGTGGGTCTAGATATGGTCAATCCAGGTTGCATCAGAGACCCTGAACGGATTTTGTAAGAATTTCTCTCTCTTTCACTGTCTTTGTTTTGTGGGTTTTTTAAAGTAATTTATGTTTAGAATGGGGCTTGGCTGCTTTTCCCTGCTGTGTTGATGCCGCTTTACACCCTCTTGATTCACTTGCAGAGAGATATCGATACATAGGTTTTCAGATTCTTACTACTCAGATATATTCTTGTGTGGTGACTAGGGTGTGTTGAGTCCAGTTCACTGAGCAGGGAGTAGGCCTTGTCTATTACATATTTGGCTTATGGAGCGGTCTCTGAGCTAATTTCAAACCCTTGTTTTATGCATCACCCCACCTCACCTTTCCCGTTAAGCAGCCATAGTGTGTCTTCTAAAGGTGTGACTCTGTTCTGTTTTGTAATTCAGTTCAAGTGTAGCGATTTTGACATTCCCTCTATAAGCGATATCTTAGGATAAGTGTCTTTTTCTGTGTGACTTATTTCACTTAGAATCATCGTCGCTAAATCCACTCATCATGCTGCTAACTAGCCTTATGACATTGATTTCATGGCTGAGTGACATTCCATTGTGCCAATTACCACCATTTGTTTATCCATTTTTCTCTTTCCTGGGATATTGAAGGTGTACCGAAGTGGAGGTTCTTGGAAACAGAGCAGCTGTAAATTTTGGGGTGCCTGTGTCTTGTTGATTTTTAGTTTTCCCAATTTATACGCCCATGAGTGGAAGTGCCCTATGCTCTCTAAGCTGTGTTTATTACTTGTTTCAGGACACACCGTACACTTCTCCAGAGTGCCTGTTGGCAATTTACATCCCGCCCATCAGTGTAGCAAGGCTCCCATGTCTCCATGGCCTGTCCTGCTTTTCTGGTTTTTACACTTTTTTCAGCATGGCCCTTTTGACCGAGGGCAAGCGAGACTTCTTTGTAGCGCTGATTTGCCCTTCCGGCTTGCTTGGTTGGCCAAAAAGGGCGTATGCGTTTTTTCCTGAATATATTCAGGAAAAAACGCATACGCCCTTTTTGGCCAAGGGCATCATTGTCAACGTTTTGCCGCTTTTCATGTGCTTTACAGGCGAGTCGAATCTACATCCTGAAATCTGTTTCCTGAAAATCTGCCTTACTTTCAAATCCTCTTCGTTGCCTTCCCTCAATATATTTGTGGACGAGAGTTCTCATTTATAACTCTGCACGTTTGTGAATTGCAGTGCCCCTGAGCTCCATTTGTCTACTCGCTTTTTTGGGAGCTGGCCGCAAAAGCGCAGGATTGCTTCAGGCCCTATTTTGGTTCTGGGGGGCAGGCTGTGCCTGTGGTTCATTCTTCTTCCTGATGGAAAAATGGAGTGACCTGTGCCTGTCCCAACACCTAGGGCTAGTCTCTCGTTGGTTGCCCGTCTTCCCGTTCATCCTCAGGAAAATTGCAACCTGTACGATACAGGAGTTTAAAGATGCTGATTCTCCAAGTAGGGAGATGGTGAATCAAGCGGCTGGAATGGGGAACCAGAGCACAAGGAGAGGAGAAATGAGGTGCGTTTTAGAAACCTTTCCCGATATCACGGCATACCATCTTCTGGGTTTCACATGCATGTTTGGATGTAGGAAGATGCCCTTGTACCTGGAGATTTGAGACCCATGGGGTGTGTACCCCGCGGTATTACTTTAAAGTATCTGCGTTTGCTCACCCAACCTCACCAATCCTCTCAGCCCCAAGAGTGTCCAGCCTTATGTCTCATCCAGCTGTGGGTCTAGATATGGTCAATCCAGGTTGCATCAGAGACCCTGAACGGATTTTGTAAGAATTTCTCTCTCTTTCACTGTCTTTGCTTTGTGGGTTTTTTAAAGTAATGTATGTTTAGAATGGGGTTTGGCTGCTTTTCCCTGCTGCGTTTATGCCGCTTTACACCCTCTTGATTCACTTGCAGAGAGATATCAATACACAGGTTTTCAGATTCATACTAGTCAGATATATTCTTGTGCGGTGACTAGGGGGTGTTGAGTCCAGTTAACTGAGCAGGGAGTAGGCCTTGTCTATTACATATTTGGCTTATGGAGCGGTCTCTGAGCTAATTTCAAACCCTTGTTTTATGCATCACCCCACCTCACCTTTCCGGTTAAGCAGCCATAGGGTGTCTTCTAAAGGTGTGCCTCTGTTCTGTTTTGTAATTCAGTTCAAGTGTAGCGATTTTGACTTTCCCTCTATAAGCGATATCTTAGGATAAGTGCCTTTTTCTGTGTGACTTATTTCACTTAGAATCATCTTACCTAAATCCACTCATCATGCTGCTAACTAGCCTTATGACATTGATTTCATGGCTGAGTGATATTCCATTGTGCCAAGTACCACCATTTCTTTATCCATTTTTCTCTTTCCTGGGATATTGAAGGTGTACCGAAGCGGAGGTTCTTGGCAACAGAGCAGCCGTAAAGTTTGGGGTGCCTGTGTCTTGTTGATTTTTAGTTTTCCCAATTTATATGCCCATGAGTGGAAGTGCCCTATGCTCTCTACACTGTGTTTATTACTTGTTTCAGGACACACCGTACTGTTCTCCAGAGTGCCTGTTGGCAATTTACATCCCGCCCATCAGCGTAGCAAGGCTCCCATGTCTCCATGGCCTGTCCTGCTTTTCTGGTTTTTACACTTTGTTCAGCATGGCCCTTTTGACCGAGGCCAAGCGAGACTTCTTTGTAGCGCTGATTTGCCCTTCCGGCTTGCTTGGTTGGCCAAAAAGGGCGTATGCGTTTTTTCCTGAATATATTCAGGAAAAAACGCATACGCCCTTTTTGGCCAAGGGCATCATTGTCAACGTTTTGCCGCTTTTCATGTGCTTTAAAGGCGAGTCGAATCTACCTCCTGAAATCTGTTTCCTGCAAATCTGCCTTGCTTTCAAATCCTCTTCGTTGCCTTCCCTCAATATATTTGTGGACGAGAGTTCTCATTTATAACTCTGCACGTTTGTGAATTGCAGTGCCCCTGAGCTCCATTTGTCTCCTCGCTTTTTTGGGAGCTGGCCGCAAAAGCGCAGGATTGCTTCAGGCCCTATTTTGGTTCTGGGGGGCAGGCTGAGCCTGTGGTTCATTCTTCTTCCTGATGGGAAAATGGAGTGACCTACGCCTGTCCCAACACCTAGGGCTCGTCTCTCGTTGGTTCCTCGTCTTCCCGTTCATCCTCAGGACAAATTGCAACCTGTACAATCAGGAGGTTAAAGGTGCTGATTCTCCAAGTAGGGAGATGGTTGGTCAAGCAGCTGGAATGGCGAACCCGAGCACAAGGAGAGGAGAAATGAGGTGCGTTTTAGAAACCTTTCCCGATCTCATGGCATACCATCTTCTGGGTTTCCCATGCATGTTTTGATGTAGGAAGATGCCCTTGTACCTGGAGATTTGAGACCCATGGGGTGTGTTCCCCGCAGTTTTACTTTAAAGTATCTGCGTTTGCTCACCCAACCTCACCAATCCTCTCAGCCCCAAGAGTGTCCAGCCTTATGTCTCATCCAGCTGTGGGTCTAGATATGGTCAATCCAGGTTGCATCAGAGACCCTGAACGGATTTTGTAAGAATTTCTCTCTCTTTCACTGTCTTTGTTTTGTGGGTTTTTTAAAGTAATTTATGTTTAGAATGGGGTTTGGCTGCTTTTCCCTGCTGTGTTGATGCCGCTTTACACCCTCTTGATTCACTTGCAGAGAGATATCGATACATAGGTTTTCAGATTCATACTAGTCAGATATATTCTTGTGCGGTGACTAGGGGGTGTTGAGTCCAGTTCACTGAGCAGGGAGTAGGCCTTGTCTATTACATATTTGGCTTATGGAGCGGTGTCTGAGCTAATTTCAAACCCTTGTTTTATGCATCACCCCACCTCACCTTTCCCGTTAAGCAGCCATAGTGTGTCTTCTAAAGGTGTGACTCTGTTCTGTTTGTAATTCAGTTCAAGTGTACCGATTTTGACATTCCCTCTATAAGCGATATCTTAGGATAAGTGCCTTTTTCTGTGTGACTTATTTCACTTAGAATCATCGTACCTAAATCCACTCATCATGCTGCTAACTAGCCTTATGACATTGATTTCATGGCTGAGTGATATTGCATTGTGCCAAGTACCACCATTTCTTTATCCATTTTTCTCTTTCCTGGGATATTGAAGGTGTACCGAAGCGGAGGTTCTTGGAAACAGAGCAGCCGTAAAGGTTGGGGTGCCTGTGTTTTGTTGATTTTTAGTTTTCCCAATTTATACGCCCATGAGTGGAAGTGCCCTATGCTCTCTACGCTGTGTTTATTACTTGTTTCAGGACACACCGTACTCTTCTCCAGAGTGCCTGTTGGCAATTTACATCCCGCCCATCAGCGTAGCAAGGCTCCCATGTCTCCATGGCCTGTCCTGCTTTTCTGGTTTTTACAGTTTGTTCAGCATGGCCCTTTTGACCGAGGGCAAGCGAGACTTCTTTGTAGCGCTGATTTGCCCTTCCGGCTTGCTTGGTTGGCCAAAAAGGGCGTATGCGTTTTTTCCTGAATATATTCAGGAAAAAACGCATACGCCCTTTTTGGCCAAGGGCATCATTGTCAACGTTTTGCCACTTTTCATGTGCTTTAAAGGCGAGTTGAATCTACCTCCTGAAATCTGTTTCCTGGATATCTGCCTTGCTTTCAAATCCTCTTCGTTGCCTTCCCTCAATATATTTGTGGACGAGAGTTCTCATTTATAACTCTGCATGTTTGTGAATTGCAGTGCCCCTGAGCTCCATTTGTCTCCTCGCTTTTTTGGGAGCTGGCCCCAAAAATACAGGATTGCTTCAGGCCCTATTTTGGTTCTGGGGGGCAGGCTGAGCCTGTGGTTCATTCTTCTTCCTGATGGGAAAATGGAGTGACCTGTGCCTGTCCCAACACCTAGGGCTAGTCTCTCGTTGTTTCCCCGTCTTCCCCTTCATCCTCAGGACAAATTGCAACCTGGACGAAACAGGAGGTTAAAGGTGCTGATTCTCCAATTAGGGAGATGTTTAGTCAAGTGGCTGGAATGGCGAACTTGTGCACAAGGAGAGGAGAAATGAGGTGCGTTTTAGAAACCTTTCCTGATCTCATGGCATACCATCTTCTGGGTTTCCCATGCATGTTTTGATGTAGGAAGATTCCCTTGTACCTGGAGATTTGAGACCCATGGGGTGTGTTCCCCGCAGTTTTACTTTAAAGTATCTGCGTTTGCTCACCCAACCTCACCAATCCTCTCAGCCCCAAGAGTGTCCAGCCTTATGTCTCATCCAGCTGTGGGTCTAGATATGGTCAATCCAGGTTGCATCATAGACCCTGAACGGATTTTGTAAGAATTTCTCTCTCTTTCACTGTCTTTGTTTTGTGGGTTTTTTAAAGTAATTTATGTTTAGAATCGGGCTTGGCTGCTTTTCCCTGCTGTGTTGATGCCACTTTACACCCTCTTGATTCACTTGCAGAGAGATATCGATACATAGGTTTTCAAATTCTTACTACTCAGATATATTCTTGTGTGGTGACTAGGGTGTGTTGAGTCCAGTTCACTGAGCAGGGAGTAGGCCTTGTCTATTACATATTTGGCTTATGGAGCGGTCTCTGAGCTAATTTCAAACCCTTGTTTTATGCATCACCCCACCTCACCTTTCCCGTTAAGCAGCCATAGTGTGTCTTCTAAAGGTGTGACTCTGTTCTGTTTTGTAATTCAGTTCAAGTGTAGCGATTTTGACATTCCCTCTATAAGCGATATCTTAGGATAAGTGTCTTTTTCTGTGTGACTTATTTCACTTAGAATCATCGTACCTAAATCCACTCATCATGCTGCTAACTAGCCTTATGACATTGATTTCATGGCTGAGTGACATTCCATTGTGCCAATTACCACCATTGGTTTATCCATTTTTCTCTTTCCTGGGATATTGAAGGTGTACCGAAGTGGAGGTTCTTGGAAACAGAGCAGCTGTAAATTTTGGGGTGCCTGTGTCTTGTTGATTTTTAGTTTTCCCAATTTATATGCCCATGAGTGGAAGTGCCCTATGCTCTCTAAGCTGTGTTTATTACTTGTTTCAGGACACACCGTACACTTCTCCAGAGTGCCTGTTGGCAATTTACATCCCGCCCATCAGCTTAGCACGGCTCGCATGTCTCCATGGCCTGTCCTGCTTTTCTGGTTTTTACACTTTTTTCAGCATGGCCCTTTTGACCGAGGGCAAGCGAGACTTCTTTGTAGCGCTGATTTGCCCTTCCGGCTTGCTTGGTTGGCCAAAAACGGCGTATGCGTTTTTTCCTGAATATATTCAGGAAAAAACGCATACGCCCTTTTTGGCCAAGGGCATCATTGTCAACGTTTTGCCGCTTTTCATGTGCTTTACAGGCGAGTCGAATCTACATCCTGAAATCTGTTTCCTGAAAATCTGCCTTACTTTCAAATCCTCTTCGTTGCCTTCCCTCAATATATTTGTGGACGAGAGTTCTCATTTATAACTCTGCACGTTTGTGAATTGCAGTGCCCCTGAGCTCCATTTGTCTCCTCGCTTTTTTGGGAGCTGGCCGCAAAAGCGCAGGATTGCTTCAGGCCCTATTTTGGTTCTGGGAGGCAGGCTGAGCCTGTGGTTCATTCTTCTTCCTGATGGGAAAATGGAGTGACCTGTGCCTGTCCCAACACCTAGGGCTAGTCTCTCGTTGTTTCCCCGTCTTCCCCTTCATCCTCAGGACAAATTGCAACCTGGACGAAACAGGAGGTTAAAGGTGCTGATTCTCCAATTAGGGAGATGGTTAGTCAAGTGGCTGGAATGGGGAACCCGAGCACAAGGAAAGGAGAAATGAGGTGCGTTTTAGAAACCTTTCCCGATCTCATGGCATACCATCTTCTGGGTTTCCCATGCATGTTTTGATGTAGGAAGATTCCCTTGTACCTGGAGATTTGAGACCCATGGGGTGGGTACCCCGCGGTGTTACTTTAAAGTATCTGCATTTGCTCACCCGACCTCACCAATCCTCTCAGCCCCAAGAGTGTCCAGCCTTATGTCTCATCCAGCTGTGGGTCTAGATATGGTCAATCCAGGTTGCATCAGAGACCCTGAACGGATTTTGTAAGAATTTCTCTCTCTTTCACTGTCTTTGCTTTGTGGGTTTTTTAAAGTAATGTATGTTTAGAAGGGGTTTGGCTGCTTTTCCCTGCTGTGTTTATGCCGCTTTACACCCTCTTGATTCACTTGCAGAGAGATATCGATACATAGGTTTTCAGATTCATACTAATCAGATATAATCTTGTGCGGTGACTAGGGGGTGTTGAGTCCAGTTAACTGAGCAGGGAGTAGGCCTTGTCTATTACATATTTGGCTTATGGAGCGGTGTCTGAGCTAATTTCAAACCCTTGTTTTATGCATCACCCCACCTCACCTTTCCGGTTAAGCAGCCATAGTGTGTCTTCTAAAGGTGTGCCTCTGTTCTGTTTTGTAATTCAGTTCAAGTTTAGCGATTTTGACATTCCCTCTATAAGCGATATCTTAGGATAAGTGCCTTTTTCTGTGTGACTTATTTCACTTAGAATCATCGTACCTAAATCCACTTATCATGCTGCTAACTAGCCTTATGACATTGATTTCATGGCTGAGTGATATTCCATTGTGCCAAGTACCACCATTTCTTTATCCATTTTTCTCTTTCCTGGGATATTGAAGGTGTACCGAAGCGGAGGTTCTTGGCAACAGAGCAGCTGTAAAGTTTGGGGTGCCTGTGTCTTGTTGATTTTTAGTTTTCCCAATTTATATGCCCATGAGTGGAAGTGCCCTATGCTCTCTACACTGTGTTTATTACTTGTTTCAGGACACACCGTACTCTTCTCCAGAGTGCCTGTTGGCAATTTACATCCCGCCCATCAGCGTAGCAAGGCTCCCATGTCTCCATGGCCTGTCCTGCTTTTCTGGTTTTTACAGTTTGTTCAGCATGGCCCTTTTGACCGAGGGCAAGCGAGACTTCTTTGTAGCGCTGATTTGCCCTTCCGGCTTGCTTGGTTGGCCAAAAAGGGCGTATGCGTTTTTTCCTGAATATATTCAGGAAAAAACGCATACGCCCTTTTTGGCCAAGGGCATCATTGTCAACGTTTTGCCGCTTTTCATGTGCTTTAAAGGCGAGTCGAATCTACCTCCTGAAATCTGTTTCCTGCAAATCTGCCTTGCTTTCAAATCCTCTTCGTTGCCTTCCCTCAATATATTTGTGGACGAGAGTTCTCATTTATAACTCTGCACGTTTGTGAATTGCAGTGCCCCTGAGCTCCATTTGTGTCCTCGCTTTTTTGGGAGCTGGCCGCAAAAATGCAGGATTGCTTCAGGCCCTATTTTGGTTCTGGGGGGCAGGCTGAGCCTGTGGTTCATTCTTCTTCCTGATGGGAAAATGGAGTGACCTACGCCTGTCCCAACACCTAGGGCTCGTCTCTCGTTGGTTCTGCGTCTTCCCCTTCATCCTCAGGATAAATTGCAACCTGGACGAAAGAGGAGGTTAAAGGTGCTGATTCTCCAAGTAGGGAGATGTTTGGTCAAGCAGCTGGAATGGCGAACCCGAGCACAAGGAGAGGAGAAATGAGGTGCGTTTTAGAAACCTTTCCCGATCTCATGGCATACCATCTTCTGGGTTTCCCATGCATGTTTTGATGTAGGAAGATGCCCTTGTACCTGGAGATTTGAGACCCATGGGGTGTGTTCCCCGCAGTTTTACTTTAAAGTATCTGCGTTTGCTCACCCAACCTCACCAATCCTCTCAGCCCCAAGAGTGTCCAGCCTTATGTCTCATCCAGCTGTGGGTCTAGATATGGTCAATCCAGGTTGCATCAGAGACCCTGAACGGATTTTGTAAGAATTTCTCTCTCTTTCACTGTCTTTGTTTTGTGGGTTTTTTAAAGTAATGTATGTTTAGAATGGGGTTTGGCTGCTTTTCCCTGCTGCGTTTATGCCGCTTTACACCCTCTTGATTCACTTGCAGAGAGATATCAATACACACGTTTTCAGATTCATACTAGTCAGATATATTCTTGTGCGGTGACTAGGGGGTGTTGAGTCCAGTTCACTGAGCAGGGAGTAGGCCTTGTCTATTACATATTGGGCTTATGGAGCGGTCTCTGAGCTAATTTCAAACCCTTGTTTTATGCATCACCCCACCTCACCTTTCCCGTTCAGCAGCCATAGTGTGTCTTCTAAAGGTGTGACTCTGTTCTGTTTGTAATTCAGTTCAAGTGTAGCGATTTTGACATTCCCTCTATAAGCGATATCTTAGGATAAGTGTCTTTTTCTGTGTGACTTATTTCACTTAGCATCATCGTACCTAAATCCACTTATCATGCTGCTAACTAGCCTTATGACCTTGATTTCATGGCTGAGTGATATTCCATTGTGCCAAGTACCACCATTTCTTTATCCATTTTTCTCTTTCCTGGGATATTGAAGGTGTACCGAAGTGGAGGTTCTTGGCAACAGAGCAGCCGTAAAGTTTGGGGTGCCTGTGTCTTGTTGATTTTTAGTTTTCCCAATTTATACGCCCATGAGTGGAAGTGCCCTATGCTCTCTACGCTGTGTTTATTACTTGTTTCAGGACACACCGTACACTTCTCCAGAGTGCCTGTTGGCAATTTACATCCCGCCCATCAGCGTAGCAAGGCTCCCATGTCTCCATGGCCTGTCCTGCTTTTCTGGTTTTTACAGTTTGTTCAGCATGGCCCTTTTGACCGAGGGCAAGCGAGACTTCTTTGTAGCGCTGATTTGCCCTTCCGGCTTGCTTGGTTGGCCAAAAAGGGCGTATGCGTTTTTTCCTGAATATATTCAGGAAAAAACGCATACGCCCTTTTTGGCCAAGGGCATCATTGTCAACGTTTTGCCGCTTTTCATGTGCTTTAAAGGCGAGTCGAATCTACCTCCTGAAATCTGTTTCCTGCAAATCTGCCTTGCTTTCAAATCCTCTTCGTTGCCTTCCCTCAATATATTTGTGGACGAGAGTTCTCATTTATAACTCTGCACGTTTGTGAATTGCAGTGCCCCTGAGCTCCATTTGTGTCCTCGCTTTTTTGGGAGCTGGCCGCAAAAATGCAGGATTGCTTCAGGCCCTATTTTGGTTCTGGGGGGCAGGCTGAGCCTGTGGTTCATTCTTCTTCCTGATGGGAAAATGGAGTGACCTACGCCTGTCCCAACACCTAGGGCTCGTCTCTCGTTGGTTCCGCGTCTTCCCCTTCATCCTCAGGACAAACTGCAACCTGGACGAAACAGGAGGTTAAAGGTGCTGATTCTCCAAGTAGGGAGATGGTTAGTCAAGCGGCTGGAATGGCGAACCCGAGCACAAGGAGAGGAGAAATGAGGTGCGTTTTAGAAACTTTTTCCGATCTCACGGCATACCATCTTCTGGGTTTCCCATGCATGTTTTGATGTACGAAGATGCCCTTGTACCTGGAGATTTGAGACCCATGGGGTGTGTTCCCCGCAGTTTTACTTTAAAGTATCTGCGTTTGCTCACCCAACCTCACCAATCCTCTCAGCCCCAAGAGTGTCCAGCCTTATGTCTCATCCAGCTGTGGGTCTAGATATGGTCAATCCAGGTTGCATCAGAGACCCTGAACGGATTTTGTAAGAATTTCTCTCTCTTTCACTGTCTTTGTTTTGTGGGTTTTTTAAAGTAATGTATGTTTAGAATGGGGTTTGGCTGCTTTTCCCTGCTGTGTTGATGCCGCTTTACACCCTCTTGATTCACTTGCAGAGAGATATCGATACATAGGTTTTCAGATTCATACTAGTCAGATATATTCTTGTGCGGTGACTAGGGGGTGTTGAGTCCAGTTCACTGAGCAGGGAGTAGGCCTTGTCTATTACATATTTGGCTTATGGAGCGGTGTCTGAGCTAATTTCAAACCCTTGTTTTATGCATCACCCCACCTCACCTTTCCCGTTAAGCAGCCATAGTGTGTCTTCTAATGGTGTGACTCTGTTCTGTTTGTAATTCAGTTCAAGTGTACCGATTTTGACATTCCCTCTATAAGCGATATCTTAGGATAAGTGTCTTTTTCTGTGTGACTTATTTCACTTAGAATCATCGTACCTAAATCCACTCATCATGCTGCTAACTAGCCTTATGACATTGACTTCATGGCTGAGTGATATTCCATTGTGCCAAGTACCACCATTTCTTTATCCACTTTTCTCTTTCCTGGTAAATTGAAGGTGTACCGAAGCGGAGGTTCTTGGAAACAGAGCAGCCGTAAACTTTAGGGTGCCTGTGTCTTGTTGATTTTTAGTTTTCCCAATTTATACGCCCATGAGTGGAAGTGCCCTATGCTCTCTACGCTGTGTTTATTACTTGTTTCAGGACACACCGTACTCTTCTCCAGAGTGCCTGTTGGCAATTTACATCCCGCCCATCAGCGTAGCAAGGCTTCCATGTCTCCATGGCCTGTCCTGCTTTTCTGGTTTTTACAGTTTGTTCAGCATGGCCCTTTTGACCGAGGGCAAGCGAGACTTCTTTGTAGCGCTGATTTGCCCTTCCGGCTTGCTTGGTTGGCCAAAAAGGGCGTATGCGTTTTTTCCTGAATATATTCAGGAAAAAACGCATACGCCCTTTTTGGCCAAGAGCATCATTGTCAACGTTTTGTCACTTTTCATGTGCTTTAAAGGCGAGTCGAATCTACCTCCTGAAATCTGTTTCCTGCAAATCTGCCTTGCTTTCAAATCCTCTTCGTTGCCTTCCCTCAATATATTTGTGGACGAGAGATCTCATTTATAACTCTGCACGTTTGTGAATTGCAGTGCCCCTGAGCTCCATTTGTCTCCTCACTTTTTTGGGAGCTGGCCGCAAAAGCGCAGGATTGCTTCAGGCCCTATTTTGGTTTTGGGGGGCAGGCTGAGCCTGTGGTTCATTCTTCTTCCTGATGGGAAAATGGAGTGACCTGTGCCTGTCCCAACACCTAGGGCTAGTCTCTCGTTGGTTCCCCATCTTCCCGTTCATCCTCAGGACAAACTGCAACCTGGACGAAACAGGAGGTTAAAGGTGCTGATTCTCCAAGTAGGGAGATGGTTAGTCAAGCGGCTGGAATGGCGAACCCGAGCACAAGGAGAGGAGAAATGAGGTGCGTTTTAGAAACTTTTCCCGATCTCACGGCATACCATCTTCTGGGTTTCCCATGCATGTTTTGATGTAGGAAGATGCCCTTGTACCTGGAGATTTGAGACCCATGGGGTGGGTACCCCGCAGTATTACTTTAAAGTATCTGCGTTTGCTCACCCAACCTCACCAATCCTCTCAGCCCCAAGAGTGTCCAGCCTTATGTCTCATCCAGCTGTGGGTCTAGATATGGTCAATCCAGGTTGCATCAGAGACCCTGAACGGATTTTGTAAGAATTTCTCTCTCTTTCACTGTCTTTGCTTTGTGGCTTTTTTAAAGTAATGTATGTTTAGAATGGGGTTTGGCTGCTTTTCCCTGCTGTGTTTATGCCGCTTTACACCCTCTTGATTCACTTGCAGAGAGATATCGATACATAGGTTTTCAGATTCATACTAGTCAGATATATTCTTGTGCGGTGACTAGGGGGTGTTGAGTCCAGTTCACTGAGCAGGGAGTAGGCCTTGTCTAGTACATATTTGGCTTATGGAGCGGTGTCTGAGCTAATTTCAAACCCTTGTTTTATGCATCACCCCACCTCACCTTTCCAGTTAAGCAGACATAGTGTGTCTTCTAAAGGTGTGACTCTGTTCTGTTTTGTAATTCAGTTCAAGTGTAGCGATTTTGACATTCCCTCTATAAGCGATATCTTAGGATAAGTGCCTTTTTCTGTGTGACTTATTTCACTTAGAATCATCGTACCTAAATCCACTCATCATGCTGCTAACTAGCCTTATGACATTGATTTCATGGCTGAGTGATATTGCATTGTGCCAAGTACCACCATTTCTTTATCCATTTTTCTCTTTCCTGGGATATTGAAGGTGTACCGAAGCGGAGGTTCTTGGCAACAGAGCAGCCGTAAACTTTAGGGTGCCTGTGTCTTGTTGATTTTTAGTTTTCCCAATTTATACGCCCATGAGTGGAAGTGCCCTATGCTCTCTAAGCTGTGTTTATTACTTGTTTCAGGACACACCGTACTCTTCTCCAGATTGCCTGTTGGCAATTTACATCCCGCCCATCAGCGTAGCAAGGCTCCCATGTCTCCATGGCCTGTCCTGCTATTCTGGTTTTTACAGTTTGTTCAGCATGGCCCTTTTGACCGAGGGCAAGCGAGACTTCTTCGTAGCGCTGATTTGCCCTTCCGGCTTGCTTGCTTGGCCAAAAAGGGCGTATGCGTTTTTTCCTGAATATATTCAGGAAAAAACGCATACGCCCTTTTTGGCCAAGGGCATCATTGTCAACGTTTTGTCACTTTTCATGTGCTTTAAAGGCGAGTCGAATCTACCTCCTGAAATCTGTTTCCTGCAAATATGCCTTGCTTTCAAATCCTCTTCGTTGCCTTCCCTCAAAATATTTGTGGACGAGAGATCTCATTTATAACTCTGCACGTTTGTGAATTGCAGTGCCCCTGAGCTCCATTTGTCTCCTCGCTTTTTTGGGAGCTGGCCGCAAAAGCGCAGGATTGCTTCAGGCCCATTTTTGGTTCTGGGGGGCAGGCTGAGCCTGTGGTTCATTCTTCTTCCTGATGTGAAAATGGAGTGACATGTGCCTGTCCCAACACCTAGGGCTAGTCTCTCGTTGGTTCCCCGTCTTCCCGTTCATCCTCAGGACAAACTGCAACCTGGACGAAACAGGAGGTTAAAGGTGCTGATTCTCCAAGTAGGGAGATGGTTAGTCAAGCGGCTGGAATGGCGAACCCGAGCACAAGGAGAGGAGAAATGAGGTGCGTTTTAGAAACTTTTTCCGATCTCACGGCATACCATCTTCTGGGTTTCCCATGCATGTTTTTATGTACGAAGATGCCCTTGTACCTGGAGATTTGAGACCCATGGGGTGTGTTCCCCGCAGTTTTACTTTAAAGTATCTGCGTTTGCTCACCCAACCTCACCAATCCTCTCAGCCCCAAGAGTGTCCAGCCTTATGTCTCATCCAGCTGTGGGTCTAGATATGGTGAATCCAGGTTGCATCAGAGACCCTGAACGGATTTTGTAAGAATTTCTCTCTCTTTCACTGTCTTTGTTTTGTGGGTTTTTTAAAGTAATTTATGTTTAGAATCGGGCTTGGCTGCTTTTCCCTGCTGTGTTGATGCCGCTTTACACCCTCTTGATTCACTTGCAGAGAGATATCGATACATAGGTTTTCAGATTCATACTAGTCAGATATATTCTTGTGCGGTGACTAGGGGGTGTTGAGTCCAGTTCACTGAGAAGGGAGTAGGCCTTGTCTACTACATATTTGGCTTATGGAGCGGTGTCTGAGCTAATTTCAAACCCTTGTTTTATGCATCACCTCACCTCACCTTTCCGGTTAAGCAGCCATAGTGTGTCTTCTAAAGGTGTGCCTCTGTTCTGTTTTGTAATTCAGTTCAAGTGTAGCGATTTTGACATTCCCTCTATAAGCGATATCTTAGGATAAGTGCCTTTTTCTGTGTGACTTATTTCACTTAGAATCATCGTACCTAAATCCACTCATCATGCTGCTAACTAGCCTTATGACCTTGATTTCATGGCTGAGTGATATTCCATTGTGCCAAGTACCACCATTTCTTTATCCATTTTTCTCTTTCCTGGGATATTGAAGGTGTACCGAAGCGGAGGTTCTTGGCAACAGAGCAGCCATAAAGTTTGGGGTGCCTGTGTCTTGTTGATTTTTAGTTTTCCCAATTTATACTCCCATGAGTGGAAGTGCCCTATGCTCTCTACGCTGTGTTTATTATTTGTTTCAGGACACACCGTACTCTTCTCCAGAGTGCCTGTTGGCAATTTACATCCCACCCATCAGCGTAGCAAGGCTCCCATGTCTCCATGGCCTGTCCAGCTTTTCTGCTTTTTACACTTTGTTCAGCATGGCCTTTTGACCGAGGGCAAGCGAGACTTCTTTGTAGCGCTGATTTGCCATTCCGGCTTGCTTGGTTGGCCAAAAAGGGCGTATGCGTTTTTTCCTGAATATATTCAGGAAAAAACGCATACGCCCTTTTTGACCAAGGGCATCATTGTCAACGTTTTGCCGCTTTTCATGTGCTTTAAAGGCGAGTCGAATCTACCTCCTGAAATCTGTTTCCTGCAAATCTGCCTTGCTTTCAAATCCTCTTCGTTGCCTTCCCTCAATATATTTGTGGACGAGAGTTCTCATTTATAACTCTGCACGTTTGTGAATTGCAGTGCCCCTGAGCTCCATTTGTGTCCTCGCTTTTTTGGGAGCTGGCCGCAAAAGCGCAGGATTGCTTCAGGCCCTATTTTGGTTTTGGGGGGCAGGCTGAGCCTGTGGTTCATTCTTCTTCCTGATGTGAAAATGGAGTGACCTGTGCCTGTCCCAACAGGTAGGGCTAGTCTCTCGTTGGTTCCCCGTCTTCCCGTTCATCCTCAGGACAAATTGCAACCTGGACGAAACAGGAGGTTAAAGGTGCTGATTCTCCAAGTAGGGAGATGGTTAGTCAAGCGGCTGGAATGGCGAACCCGAGCACAAGGAGAGGAGAAATGAGGTGCGTTTTAGAAACCTTTCCCGATCTCATGGCATACCATCTTCTGGGTTTCCCATGCATGTTTTGATGTACGAAGATGCCCTTGTACCTGGAGATTTGAGACCCATGGGGTGTGTTCCCCGCAGTGTTACTTTAAATTATCTGCGTTTGCTCACCCAACCTCAGCAATCCTCTCAGCCCCAAGAGTGTCCAGCCTTATATCTCATCCAGCTGTGGGTCTAGATATGGTCAATCCAGGTTGCATCAGAAACCCTGAACGGATTTTGTAAGAATTTCTCTCTCTTTCACTGTCTTTGCTTTGTGGCTTTTTTAAAGTAATGTATGTTTAGAATGGGGTTTGGCTGCTTTTCCCTGCTGTGTTTATGCCGCTTTACACCCTCTTGATTCACTTGCAGAGAGATATCAATACATAGGTTTTCAGATTCATACTAGTCAGATATATTCTTGTGCGGTGACTAGGGGGTGTTGAGTCCAGTTCAGTGAGCAGGGAAAAGGCCTTGTCTATTACATATTTGGCTTATGGAGCGGTGTCTGAGCTAATTTCAAACCCTTGTTTTATGCATCACCCCACCTCACCTTTCCGGTTAAGCAGCCATAGTGTGTCTTCTAAAGGTGTGCCTCTGTTCTGTTTTGTAATTCAGTTCAAGTGTAGCGATTTTGACATTCCCTCTATAAGCGATATCTTAGGATAAGTGCCTTTTTCTGTGTGACTATTTCACTTAGAATCATCGTACCTAAATCCACTCATCATGCTGCTAACTAGCCTTATGACATTGATTTCATGGCTGAGTGATATTGCATTGTGCCAAGTACCACCATTTCTTTATCCATTTTTCTCTTTCCTGGGATATTGAAGGTGTACCGAAGCGGAGGTTCTTGGCAACAGAGCAGCCGTAAAGTTTGGGGTGCCTGTGTCTTGTTGATTTTTAGTTTTCCCAATTTATACGCCCATGAGTGGAAGTGCCCTATGCTCTCAACGCTGTGTTTATTACTTGTTTCAGGACACACCGTAGTCTTCTCCAGAGTGCCTGTTGGCAATTTACATCCCACCCATCAGCGTAGCAAGGCTCCCATGTCTCCATGGCCTCTCCTGCTATTCTGGTTTTTACAGTTTGTTCAGCATGGCCCTTTTGACCGAGGGCAAGCGAGACTTCTTTGTAGCGCTGATTTGCCCTTCCGGCTTGCTTGGTTGGCCAAAAAGGGCGTATGCGTTTTTTCCTGAATATATTCAGGAAAAAGCGCATACGCCCTTTTTGGCCAAGGGCATCATTGTCAACATTTTGCCGCTTTTCATGTGCTTTAAAGGCGAGTCGAATCTACCTCCTGAAATCTGTTTCCTGCAAATCTGCCTTGCTTTCAAATCCTCTTCGTTGCCTTCCCTCAATATATTTGTGGACGAGAGTTCTCATTTATAACTCTGCACGTTTGTGAATTGCAGTGCCCCTGAGCTCCATTTGTCTCCTCGCTTTTTTTGGAGCTGGCCGCAAAAGCGCAGGATTGCTTCAGGCCCTATTTTGGTTCTGGGGGGCAGGCTGAGCCTGTGGTCCATTCTTCTTCCTGATGGGAAAATGGAGTGACCTGTGCCAGTCCCAACACCTAGGGCTAGTCTCTCGTTGGTTCCCCGTCTTCCCGTTCATCCTCAGGACAAATTGCAACCTGGACGAAACAGGAGGTTAAAGGTGCTGATTCTCCAAGTAGGGAGATGGTTAGTCAAGCGGCTGGAATGGCGAACCCGAGCACAAGGAGAGGAGAAATGAGGTGCGTTTTAGAAACCTTTCCCGATCTCACGGCATACCATCTTCTGGGTTTCCCATGCATGTTTTGATGTAGGAAGATGCCCTTGTACCTGGAGATTTGAGACCCATGGGGTGTGTTCCCCGCAGTGTTACTTTAAATTATCTGCGTTTGCTCACCCAACCTCACCAATCCTCTCAGCCCCAAGAGTGTCCAGCCTTATATCTTATCCAGCTGTGGGTCTCGATATGGTCAATCCAGGTTTCATCAGAGACCCTGAACGGATTTTGTAAGAATTTCTCTCTCTTTCACTGTCTTTGCTTTGTGGCTTGTATAAAGTAATGTATGTTTAGAATGGGGTTGGGCTGCTTTTCCCTGCTGTGTTGATGCCGCTTTACACCCTCTTGATTCACTTGCAGAGAGATATCGATACATAGGTTTTCAGATTCATACTAGTCAGATATATTCTTGTGCGGTGACTAGGGGGTGTTGAGTCCAGTTCACTGAGCAGGGAGTAGGCCTTGTCTAGTACATATTTGGCTTATGGAGCGGTGTCTGAGCTAATTTCAAACCCTTGTTTTATGCATCACCCCACCTCACCTTTCCAGTTAAGCAGCCATAGTGTGTCTTCTACAGGTGTGACTGTGTTCTGTTTTGTAATTCAGTTCAAGTGTAGCGATTTTGACATTCCCTCTATAAGCGATATCTTAGGATAAGTTTCTTTTTCTGTGTGACTTATTTCACTTAGAATCATCGTCACTAAATCCACTCATCATGCTGCTAACTAGCCTTATGACATTGATTTCATGGCTGAGTGATATTGCATTGTGCCAAGTACCACTATTTCTTTATCCATTTTTCTCTTTCCTGGGATATTGAAGGTGTACCGAAGCGGAGGTTCTTGGCAACAGAGCAGCCGTAAACTTTAGGGTGCCTGTGTCTTGTTGATTTTTAGTTTTCCCAATTTATACGCCCTTGAGTGGAAGTGCCCTATGCTCTCTACGCTGTGTTTATTACTTGTTTCAGGACACACCGTACTCTTCTCCAGATTGCCTGTTGGCAATTTACATCCCGCCCATCAGCGTAGCAAGGCTCCCATGTCTCCATGGCCTGTCCTGCTATTCTGGTTTTTACAGTTTGTTCAGCATGGCCCTTTTGACCGAGGGCAAGCGAGACTTCTTCGTAGCGCTGATTTGCCCTTCCGGCTTGCTTGCTTGGCCAAAAAGGGCGTATGCGTTTTTTCCTGAATATATTCAGGAAAAAACGCATACGCCCTTTTTGGCCAAGGGCATCATTGTCAACGTTTTGCCGCTTTTCATGTGCTTTAAAGGCGAGTCGAATCTACCTCCTGAAATCTGTTTCCTGCAAATCTGCCTTGCTTTCAAATCCTCTTCGTTGCCTTCCCTCAAAATATTTGTGGACGAGAGATCTCATTTATAACTCTGCACGTTTGTGAATTGCAGTGCCCCTGAGCTCCATTTGTCTCCTCGCTTTTTTGGGAGCTGGCCGCAAAAGCGCAGGATTGCTTCAGGCCCTTTTTTGGTTCTGGGGGGCAGGCTGAGCCTGTGGTTCATTCTTCTTCCTGATGTGAAAATGGAGTGACCTGTGCCTGTCCCAACAGCTAGGGCTAGTCTCTCGTTGGTTCCCCGTCTTCCCGTTCATCCTCAGGACAAACTGCAACCTGGACGAAACAGGAGGTTAAAGGTGCTGATTCTCCAAGTAGGGAGATGGTTAGTCAAGCGGCTGGAATGGCGAACCCGAGCACAAGGAGAGGAGAAATGAGGTGCGTTTTAGAAACTTTTTCCGATCTCACGGCATACCATCTTCTGGGTTTCCCATGCATGTTTTGATGTACGAAGATGCCCTTGTACCTGGAGATTTGAGACCCATGGGGTGGGTACCCCGCAGTATTACTTTAAAGTATCTGCATTTGCTCACCCAACCTCACCAATCCTCTCAGCCGCAAGAGTGTCCAGCCTTATGTCTCATCCAGCTGTGGGTCTAGATATGGTCAATCCAGGTTGCATCAGAAACCCTGAACGGATTTTGTAAGAATTTCTCTCTCTTTCACTGTCTTTGCTTTGTGGCTTTTTAAAGTAATGTATGTTTAGAATGGGGTTTGGCTGCTTTTCCCTGCTGTGTTTATGCCGCTTTACACCCTCTTGATTCACTTGCAGAGAGATATCAATACATAGGTTTTCAGATTCATACTAGTCAGATATATTCTTGTGCGGTGACTAGGGGGTGTTGAGTCCAGTTCAGTGAGCAGGGAAAAGGCCTTGTCTATTACATATTTGGCTTATGGAGCGGTGTCTGAGCTAATTTCAAACCCTTGTTTTATGCATCACCCCACCTCACCTCTCCGGTTAAGCAGCCATAGTGTGTCTTCTAAAGGTGTGCCTCTGTTCTGTTTTGTAATTCAGTTCAAGTGTAGCGATTTTGACATTCCCTCTATAAGCGATATCTTAGGATAAGTGCCTTTTTCTGTGTGACTATTTCACTTAGAATCATCGTACCTAAATCCACTCATCATGCTGCTAACTAGCCTTATGACATTGATTTCATGTCTGAGTGATATTGCATTGTGCCAAGTACCACCATTTCTTTATCCATTTTTCTCTTTCCTGGGATATTGTAGGTGTACCGAAGCGGAGGTTCTTGGCAACAGAGCAGCCGTAAAGTTTGGGGTGCCTGTGTCTTGTTGATTTTTAGTTTTCCCAATTTATACGCCCATGAGTGGAAGTGCCCTATGCTCTCAACGCTGTGTTTATTACTTGTTTCAGGACACACCGTAGTCTTCTCCAGAGTGCCTGTTGGCAATTTACATCCCACCCATCAGCGTAGCAAGGCTCCCATGTCTCCATGGCCTCTCCTGCTATTCTGGTTTTTACAGTTTGTTCAGCATGGCCCTTTTGACCGAGGGCAAGCGAGACTTCTTTGTAGCGCTGATTTGCCCTTCCGGCTTGCTTGGTTGGCCAAAAAGGGCGTATGCGTTTTTTCCTGAATATATTCAGGAAAAAGCGCATACGCCCTTTTTGGCCAAGGGCATCATTGTCAACATTTTGCCGCTTTTCATGTGCTTTAAAGGCGAGTCGAATCTACCTCCTGAAATCTGTTTCCTGCAAATCTGCCTTGCTTTCAAATCCTCTTCGTTGCCTTCCCTCAATATATTTGTGGACGAGAGTTCTCATTTATAACTCTGCACGTTTGTGAATTGCAGTGCCCCTGAGCTCCATTTGTCTCCTCGCTTTTTTGGGAGCTGGCCGCAAAAGCGCAGGATTGCTTCAGGCCCTATTTTGGTTCTGGGGGGCAGGCTGAGCCTGTGGTCCATTCTTCTTCCTGATGGGAAAATGGAGTGACCTGTGCCAGTCCCAACACCTAGGGCTAGTCTCTCGTTGGTTCCCCGTCTTCCCGTTCATCCTCAGGACAAATTGCAACCTGGACGAAACAGGAGGTTAAAGGTGCTGATTCTCCAAGTAGGGAGATGTTTAGTCAAGCGGCTGGAATGGCGAACCCGAGCACAATGAGAGGAGAAATGAGGTGCGTTTTAGAAACTTTTTCCGATCTCACGGCATACCATCTTCTGGGTTTCCCATGCATGTTTTGATGTACGAAGATGCCCGTGTACCTGGAGATTTGAGACCCATGGGGTGGGTACCCCGCAGTATTACTTTAAAGTATCTGCATTTGCTCACCCAACCTCACCAATCCTCTCAGCCGCAAGAGTGTCCAGCCTTATGTCTCATCCAGCTGTGGGTCTAGATATGGTCAATCCAGGTTGCATCAGAAACCCTGAACGGATTTTGTAAGAATTTCTCTCTCTTTCACTGTCTTTGCTTTGTGGCTTTTTTAAAGTAATGTATGTTTAGAATGGGGTTTGGCTGCTTTTCCCTGCTGTGTTTATGCCGCTTTACACCCTCTTGATTCACTTGCAGAGAGATATCGATACATAGGTTTTCAGATTCATACTAGTCAGATATATTCTTGTCCGGTGACTAGGGGGTGTTGAGTCCAGTTCACTGAGAAGGGAGTAGGCCTTGTCTATTACATATTTGGCTTATGGAGCGGTGTCTGAGCTAATTTCAAACCCTTGTTTTATGCATCACCCCACCTCACCTTTCCGGTTAAGCAGCCATAGTGTGTCTTCTAAAGGTGTGCCTCTGTTCTGTTTTGTAATTCACTTCAAGTGTAGCGATTTTGACATTCCCTCTATAAGCGATATCTTAGGATAAGTGCCTTTTTCTGTGTGACTTATTTCACTTAGAATCATCGTACCTAAATCCACTCATCATGCTGCTAACTAGCCTTATGACATTGATTTCATGGCTGAGTGATATTCCATTGTGCCAAGTACCACCATTTCTTTATCCATTTTTCTCTTTCCTGGGATATTGAAGGTGTACCGAAGCGGAGGTTCTTGGCAACAGAGCAGCCATAAAGTTTGGGGTGCCTGTGTCTTGTTGATTTTTAGTTTTCCCAATTTATACGCCCATGAGTGGAAGTGCCCTATGCTCTCTACGCTGTGTTTATTATTTGTTTCAGGACACACCGTACTCTTCTCCAGAGTGCCTGTTGGCAATTTACATCCCGCCCATCAGCGTAGCAAGGCTCCCATGTCTCCATGGCCTGTCCAGCTTTTCTGCTTTTTACACTTTGTTCAGCATGGCCTTTTGACCGAGGGCAAGCGAGACTTCTTTGTAGCGCTGATTTGCCATTCCGGCTTGCTTGGTTGGCCAAAAAGGGCGTATGCGTTTTTTCCTGAATATATTCAGGAAAAAACGCATACGCCCTTTTTGACCAAGGGCATCATTGTCAACGTTTTGCCGCTTTTCATGTGCTTTAAAGGCGAGTCGAATCTACCTCCTGAAATCTGTTTCCTGCAAATCTGCCTTGCTTTCAAATCCTCTTCATTGCCTTCCCTCAATATATTTGTGGACGAGAGTTCTCATTTATAACTCTGCACGTTTGTGAATTGCAGTGCCCCTGAGCTCCATTAGTCTCCTCGCTTTTTTGGGAGCTGGCCGCAAAAGCGCAGGATTGCTTCAGGCCCTATTTTGGTTTTGGGGGGCAGGCTGAGCCTGTGGTTCATTCTTCTTCCTGATGGGAAAATGGAGTGACCTGTGCCTGTCCCAACACCTAGGGCTAGTCTCTCGTTGGTTCCCCGTCTTCCCGTTCATCCTCAGGACAAATTGCAACCTGGACGAAAGAGGAGGTTAAAGGTGCTGATTCTCCAAGTAGGGAGATGGTTAGTCAAGCGGCTGGAATGGCGAACCCGAGCACAAGGAGAGGAGAAATGAGGTGCGTTTTAGAAACCTTTCCCGATCTCACGGCATACCATCTTCTGGGTTTCCCATGCATGTTTTGATGTAGGAAGATGCCCTTGTACCTGGAGATTTGAGACCCATGGGGTGGGTACCCCGCAGTATTACTTTAAATTATCTGCGTTTGCTCACCCAACCTCACCAATCCTCTCAGCCCCAAGAGTGTCCAGCCTTATATCTTATCCAGCTGTGGGTCTCGATATGGTCAATCCAGGTTTCATCAGAGACCCTGAACGGATTTTGTAAGAATTTCTCTCTCTTTCACTGTCTTTGCTTTGTGGCTTGTATAAAGTAATGTATGTTTAGAATGGGGTTGGGCTGCTTTTCCCTGCTGTGTTGATGCCGCTTTACACCCTCTTGATTCACTTGCAGAGAGATATCGATACATAGGTTTTCAGATTCTTATTAGTCAAATATATTCTTGTGTGGTGACTAGGGTGTGTTGACTGCAGTTCACTGAGCAGGGAGTAGGCCTTGTCTATTACATATTTGGCTTATGGAGCGGTCTCTGAGCTAATTTCAAACCCTTGTTTTATGCATCACCCCACCTCACCTTTCCCGTTAAGCAGCCATAGTGTGTCTTCTAAAGGTGTGACTCTGTTCTCTTTTGTAATTCAGTTCAAGTGTAGCGATTTTGACATTCCCTCTATAAGCGATATCTTAGGATAAGTGTCTTTTTCTGTGTGACTTATTTCACTTAGAATCATCGTACCTAAATCCACTCATCATGCTGCTAACTAGCCTTATGACATTGATTTCATGGCTGAGTGATATTCCATTGTGCCAAGTACCACCATTTCTTTATCCATTTTTCTCTTTCCTGGGATATTGAAGGTGTACCGAAGCGGAGGTTCTTGGAAACAGAGCAGCCGTAAACTTTAGGGTGCCTGTGTCTTGTTGATTTTTAGTTTTCCCAATTTATATGCCCATGAGTGGAAGTGCCCTATGCTCTCTATGCTGTGTTTATTACTTGTTTCAGGACACACCGTACTCTTCTCCAGAGTGCCTGTTGGCAATTTACATCCCGCCCATCAGCGTAGCAAGGCTCCCATGTCTCCATGGCCTGTCCTGCTTTTCTGGTTTTTACACTTTGTTCAGCATGGCCCTTTTGACCGAGGGCAAGCGAGACTTCTTTGTAGCGCTGATTTGCCCTTCCGGCTTGCTTGGTTGGCCAAAAAGGGCGTATGCGTTTTTTCCTGAATATATTCAGGAAAAAACGCATACGCCCTTTTTGGCCAAGGGCATCATTGTCAACGTTTTGCCGCTTTTCATGTGCTTTAAAGGCGAGTCGAATCTACATCCTGAAATCTGTTTCCTGCAAATCTGCCTTGCTTTCAAATCCTCTTCGTTGCCTTCCGTCAATATATTTGTGCACGAGAGTTCTCATTTATAACTCTGCACGTTTGTGAACTGCAGTGCCCCTGAGCTCCATTTGTCTCCTCGCTTTTTAGGAAGCTGGCCGCAAAAGCGCAGGATTGCTTCAGGCCCTATTTTAGTTCTGGGGGGCAGGCTGAGCCTGTGGTTCATTCTTCTTCCTGATGGGAAAATGGAGTGACCTATGCCTGTGCCAACACCTAGGGCTCGTCTCTCGTTGGTTCTGCGTCTTCCCATTCATCCTCAGGACAAATTGCAACCTGTACAATCAGGAGGTTAAAGGTGCTGATTCTCCAAGTAGAGAGATGGTTAGTCAAGCGGCTGGAATGGCGAACCCGAGCACACGGAGAGGAGAAATGAGGTGCGTTTTAGAAACCTTTCCCGATCTCACGGCATACCATCTTCTGGGTTTCCCATGCATGTTTTGATGTAGGAAGATTCCCTTGTACCTGGAGATTTGAGACCCATGGGGTGGGTACACCGCGGTATTACTTTAAATTATCTGCATTTGCTCACCCAACCTCACCAATCCTCTCAGCCCCAAGAGTGTCCAGACTTATGTCTCATCCAGCTGTGGGTCTAGATATGGTCAATCCAGGTTGCATCAGAGACCCTGAACGGATTTTGTAAGAATTTCTCTCTCTTTCACTGTCTTTGCTTTGTGGGTTTTTTAAAGTAATGTATGTTTAGAATGGGGTTTGGCTGCTTTTCCCTGCTGTGTTTATGCCGCTTTACACCCTCTTGATTCACTTGCAGAGAGATATCAATACATAGGTTTTCAGATTCATACTAGTCAGATATATTCTTGTGCGGTGACTAGGGGGTGTTGAGTCCAGTACACTGAGCAGGGAGTAGGCCTTGTCTATTACATATTTGGCTTATGGAGCGGTGTCTGAGCTAATTTCAAACCCTTGTTTTATGCATCACCCCACCTCACCTTTCCCGTTAAGGAGCCATAGTGTGTCTTCTAAAGGTGTGCCTCTGTTCTGTTTTGTAATTCAGTTGAAGTGTAACGATTTTGACATTCCCTCAATAAGCGATATCTTAGGAGAAGGGCCTTTTACTGTGTGACTTATTTCACTTAGAATCATCGTACCTAAATCTACTCATCATGCTGCTAACTAGCCTTATGATATTGATTTCATGGCTGAGTGATATTCCATTGTGTCAAGTACCACCATTTCTTTATCCATTTTTCTCTTTCCTGGGATATTGAAGGTGTACCGAAGCGGAGGTTCTTGGCAACAGAGCAGCCGTAAACTTTAGGGTGCCTGTGTCTTGTTGATTTTTAGTTTTCCCAATTTATACGCCCATGAGTGGAAGTGCCCTATGCTCTCAACGCTGTGTTTATTACTTGTTTCAGTACACACCGTACTCTTCTCCAGAGTGCCTGTTGGCAATTTATATCCCACCCATCAGCGTAGCAAGGCTCCCATGTCTCCATGGCCTGTCCTGCTTTTCTGGTTTTTACACTTTGTTCAGCATGGCCCTTTTGACCGAGGGCAAGCGAGACTTCTTTGTAGCGCTGATTTGCCCTTCCGGCTTGCTTGGTTGGCCAAAAAGGGCGTATGCGTTTTTTCCTGAATATATTCGGGAAAAAACGCATACGCCCTTTTTGGCCAAGGGCATCATTGTCAAAGTTTTGCCGCTTTTCATGTGCTTTAAAGGCGAGTCGAATCTACCTCCTGAAATCTGTTTCCTGCAAATCTGCCTTGCTTTCAAATCCTCTTCGTTGCCTTCCCTCAATATATTTGTGGACGAGAGTTCTCGTTTATAACTCTGCACGTTTGTGAATTGCAGTGCCCCTGAGCTCCATTTGTCTCCTGGCTTTTTTGGGAGCTGGCCGCAAAAGCGCAGGATTGCTTCAGGCCCTATTTTGGTTCTGGGGGGCAGGCTGAGCCTGTGGTTCATTCTTCTTCCTGATGGGAAAATGGAGTGACCTATGCCTGTCCCAACACCTAGGGCTCGTCGCTCGTTGGTTCCGCGTCTTCCCGTTCATCCTCAGGAGAAATTGCAACCTGTACAATCAGGAGGTTAAAGGTGCTGATTCTTCAAGTAGGGAGATGGTTAGTCAAGCGGCTGGAATGGCGAACCCGAGCACAAGGAGAGGAGAAATGAGGTGCGTTTTAGAAACCTTTCCCGATCTCATGGCATACCATCTTCTGGGTTTCCCATGCATGTTTTGATGTAGGAAGATTCCCTTGTACCTGGAGATTTGAGACCCATGGGGTGGGTACCCCGCGGTATTACTTTAAAGTATCTGCATTTGCTCACCCAACCTCACCAATCCTCTCAGCCCCAAGAGTGTCCAGCCTTATGTCTCATCCAGCTGTGGGTCTAGATATGGTCAATTCAGGTTGCATCAGAGACCCTGAACGGATTTTGTAAGAATTTCTCTCTCTTTCACTGTCTTTGCTTTGTGGGTTTTTTAAAGTAATGTATGTTTAGAATGGGGTTTGGCTGCTTTTCCCTGCTGTGTTTATGCCGCTTTACACCCTCTTGATTCACTTGCAGAGAGATATCAATACATAGGTTTTCAGATTCATACTAGTCAGATATATTCTTGTGCGGTGACTAGGGGGTGTTGAGTCCAGTACACTGAGCAGGGAGTAGGCCTTGTCTATTACATATTTGGCTTATGGAGCGGTGTCTGAGCTAATTTCAAACCCTTGTTTTATGCATCACCCCACCTCACCTTTCCCGTTAATCAGCCATAGTGTGTCTTCTAAAGGTGTGCCTCTGTTCTGTTTTGTAATTCAGTTCAAGTGTAACGATTTTGACATTCCCTCAATAAGCGATATCTTAGGATAAGTGTCTTTTTCTGTGTGACTTATTTCACTTAGAATCATCGTACCTAAATCCACTCATCATGCTGCTAACTAGCCTTATGATATTGATTTCATGGCTGAGTGATATTCCATTGTGTCAAGTACCACCATTTCTTTATCCATTTTTCTCTTTCCTGGGATATTGAAGGTGTACCGAAGCGGAGGTTCTTGGAAACAGAGCAGCCGTAAACTTTAGGGTGCCTGTGTCTTGTTGATTTTTAGTTTTCCCAATTTATACGCCCATGAGTGGAAGTGCCCTATGCTCTCTACGCTGTGTTTATTACTTGTTTCAGGACACACCGTACTCTTCTCCAGAGTGCCTGTTGGCAATTTATATCCCACCCATCAGCGTAGCAAGGCTCCCATGTCTCCATGGCCTGTCCTGCTTTTCTGGTTTTTACACTTTGTTCAGCATGGCCCTTTTGACCGAGGGCAAGCGAGACTTCTTTGTAGCGCTGATTTGCCCTTCCGGCTTGCTTGCTTGGCCTAAAAGGGCGTATGCGTTTTTTCCTGAATATATTCGGGAAAAAACGCATACGCCCTTTTTGGCCAAGGGCATCATTGTCAACGTTTTGCCGCTTTTCATGTGCTTTAAAGGCGAGTCGAATCTACCTCCTGAAATCTGTTTCCTGCAAATCTGCCTTGCTTTCAAATCCTCTTCGTTGCCTTCCCTCAAAATATTTGTGGACGAGAGTTCTCATTTATAACTCTGCACGTTTGTGAATTGCAGTGCCCCTGAGCTCCATTTGTCTCCTCGCTTTTTTGGGAGCTGGCCGCAAAAGCGCAGGATTGCTTCAGGCCCTATATTGGTTCTGGGGGGCAGGCTGAGCCTGTGGTTCATTCTTCTTCCTGATGGGAAAATGGAGTGTCCTATGCCTGTCCCAACACCTAGGGCTCGTCGCTCGTTGGTTCCGCGTCTTTCCGTTCATCCTCAGGAGAAATTGCAACCTGTACAATCAGGAGGTTAAAGGTGCTGATTCTTCAAGTAGGGAGATGGTTAGTCAAGCGGCTGGAATGGTGAACCCGAGCACAAGGAGAGGAGAAATGAGGTGCGTTTTAGAAACCTTTCCCGATCTCACGGCATACCATCTTCTGGGTTTCCCATGCATGTTTTGATGTAGGAAGATGCCCTTGTACCTGGAGATTTGAGATCCATGGGGTGTGTTCCCAGAAGTGTTACTTTAAAGTATCTGCGTTTGCTCACCCAACCTCACCAATCCTCTGAGCCCCAAGAGTGTCCAGCCTTATGTCTCATCCAGCTGTGGGTCTAGATATGGTCAATCCAGGTTGCATCATAGACCCTGAACGGATTTTGTAAGAATTTCTCTCTCTTTCACTGTCTTTGTTTTGTGAGTTTTTTAAAGTAATTTATGTTTAGAATCGGGCTTGGCTGCTTTTCCCTGCTGTGTTGATGCCGCTTTACACCCTCTTGATTCACTTGCAGAGAGATATCGATACATAGGTTTTCAGATTCTTACTAGTCAGATATATTCTTGTGTGGTGACTAGGGTGTGTTGAGTCCAATTCACTGAGCAGGGAGTAGGCCTTGTCTATTACATATTTGGCTTATGGAGCGGTCTCTGAGCTAATTTCAAACCCTTGTTTTATGCATCACCCCACCTCACCTTTCCCGTTAAGCAGCCATAGTGTGTCTTCTAAAGGTGTGACTCTTTTCTCTTTTGTAATTCAGTTCAATTGTAGCGATATTGACATTCCCTCTATAAGCAATATCTTAGGTTAAGTGTCTTTTTCTGTGTGACTTATTTCACTTAGAATCATCGTACCTAAATCCACTCATCATGCTGCTAACTAGCCTTATGACATTGATTTCATGGCTGAGTTATATTCCATTGTGCCAAGTACCACCATTTCTTTATCCATTTTTCTCTTTCCTGGGATATTGAAGGTGTACCGAAGCGGAGGTTCTTGGAAACAGAGCAGCCGTAATCTTTAGGGTGCCTGTGTCTTGTTGATTTTTAGTTTTCCCAATTTATACGCCCATGAGTGGAAGTGCCCTATGCTCTCTACGCTGTGTTTATTACTTGTTTCAGGACACACCGTACTCTTCTCCAGAGTGCCTGTTGGCAATTTACATCCCGCCCATCAGCGTAGCAAGGCTCCCATGTCTCCATGGCCTGTCCTGCTTTTCTGGTTTTTACACTTTGTTCAGCATGGCCCTTTTGACCGAGGGCAAGCGAGACTTCTTTGTAGCGCTGATTTGCCCTTCCGGCTTGCTTGCTTGGCCTAAAAGGGCGTATGCGTTTTTTCCTGAATATATTCAGGAAAAAACGCATACGCCCTTTTTGGCCAAGGGCATCATTGTCAACGTTTTGCCGCTTTTCATGTGCTTTATAGGCGAGTCGAATCTACCTCCTGAAATCTGTTTCCTGCAAATCTGCCTTGCTTTCAAATCCTCTTCGTTGCCTTCCCTCAATATATTTGTGGACGAGAGTTCTCATTTATAACTCTGCACGTTTGTGAATTGCAGTGCCCCTGAGCTCCATTTGTCTCCTCGCTTTTTTGGGAGCTGGCCGCAAAAGCGCAGGATTGCTTCAGGCCCTATTTTGGTTCTAGGGGGCAGGCTGAGCCTGTGGTTCATTCTTCTTCCTGATGGGAAAATGGAGTGACCTGTGCCTGTCCCAACACCTAGGGCACGTCTCTCGTTGGTTCCGCGTCTTCCCGTACATCCTCAGGACAAATTGCAACCTGTACAATCAGGAGGTTAAAGGTGCTGATTCTCCAAGTAGGGAGATGGTTAGTCAAGTGGCTGGAATGGCGAACCCGAGCACAAGGAGAGGAGAAATGAGGTGCGTTTTAGAAACCTTTCCCGATCTCATGGCATACCATATTCTGGGTTTCCCATGCATGTTTTGATGTAGGAAGATGCCCTTGTACCTGGAGATTTGAGACCCATGGGGTGTGTTCCCAGCAGTGTTACTTTAAAGTATCTGCATTTCTCACACCACCTCACCAATCCGCTCAGCCCCAAGAGTGTCCAGCCTTATGTCTCATCCAGCTGTGGGTCTAGATATGGTCAATCCAGGTTGCATCAGAGACCCTGAATGGATTTTGTAAGAATTTCTCTCTCTTTAACTGTCTTTGTTTTGTGGGTTTTTAAAAGTAATTTATGTTTAGAATCGGGCTTGGCTGCTTTTCCCTGCTGCGTTGATGCTGCTTTACACCCTCTTGATTCACTTGCAGAGAGATATCGATACATAGGTTTTCAGATTCTTACTAGTCAGATATATTCTTGTGTGGTGACTAGGGTGTGTTGAGTCCAGTTCACTGAGCAGGGAGTAGGCCTTGTCTATTACATATTTGGCTTATGGAGAGGTCTCTGAGCTAATTTCAAACCCTTGTTTTATGCATCACCCCACCTCACCTTTCCCGTTAAGCAGCCATAGTGTGTCTTCTAAAGGTGTGACTCTGTTCTGTTTTGTAATTCAGTTCAAGTGTAGCGATTTTGACATTCCCTCTATAAGCGATATCTTAGGATAAGGGCCTTTTTCTGTGTGACTTATTTCACTTAGAATCATCGTACCTAAATCCACTCATCATGCTGCTAACTAGCCTTATGACATTGATTTCATGGCTGAGTGATATTCCATTGTGCCAAGTACCACCATTTCTTTATCCATTTTTCTCTTTCCTGGGATATTGAAGGTGTACCGAAGTAGAGGTTCTTGGAAACAGAGCAGCCGTAAACTTTAGGGTGCCTGTGTCTTGTTGATTTTTAGTTTTCCCAATTTATACGCCCATGAGTGGAAGTGCCCTATGCTCTCTACGCTGTGTTTATTACTTGTTTCAGGACACACCGTACTCTTCTCCAGAGTGCCTGTTGGCAATTTACATCCCGCCCATCAGCGTAGCAAGGCTCCCATGTCTCCATGGCCTGTCCTGCTTTTCTGGTTTTTACACTTTGTTCAGCATGGCCCTTTTGACCGAGGGCAAGCGAGACTTCTTTGTAGCGCTGATTTGCCCTTCCGGCTTGCTTGGTTGGCCAAAAAGGGCGTATGCGTTTTTTCCTGAATATATTCAGGAAAAAACGCATACGCCCTTTTTGGCCAAGGGCATCATTGTCAACGTTTTGCCGCTTTTCATGTGCTTTAAAGGCGAGTCGAATCTACCTCCTGAAATCTCTTTCCTGCAAATCTGCCTTGCTTTCAAATCCTCTTCGTTGCCTTCCCTCAATATATTTGTGGACGAGAGTTCTCATTTATAACTCTGCACGTTTGTGAATTGCAGTGCCCCTGAGCTCCATTTGTCTCCTCGCTTTTTTGGGAGCTGGCCGCAAAAACGCAGGATTGCTTCAGGCCCTATTTTGGTTCTGGGGGGCAGGCTGAGCCTGTGGTTCATTCTTCTTCCTGATGGGAAAATGGAGTGACCTATGCCTGTCCCAACACCTAGGGCTCGTCTCTCGTTGGTTCCGCGTCTTCCCGTTCATCCTCAGGACAGATTGCAACCTGTAGAATCAGGAGGTTAAAGGTGCTGATTCTCCAAGTAGGGAGATGGTTAGTCAAGCAGCTGGAATGGTGAACCCGAGCACAAGGAGAGGAGAAATGAGGTGCGTTTTAGAAACCTTTCCTGATCTCATGACATACCATCTTCTGGGTTTCCCATGCATGGTTTGATGTAGGAAGATGCCCTTGTACCTGGAGATTTGAGACCCATGAGGTGTGTTCCCCGCAGTGTTACTTTAAAGTATCTGCGTTTGCTCACCCAACCTCACCAATCCTCTCAGCCCCAAGAGTGTCCAGCCTTATGTCTCATCCAGCTGTGGGTCTAGATATGGTCAATCCAGGTTGCATCATAGACCCTGAACGGATTTTGTAAGAATTTCTCTCTCTTTCACTGTCTTTGTTTTGTGGGTTTTTTAAAGTAATTTATGTTTAGAATCGGGCTTGGCTGCTTTTCCCTGCTGTGTTGATGCTGCTTTACACCCTCTTGATTCACTTGCAGAGAGATATCGATACATAGGTTTTCAGATTCATACTAGTCAGATATATTCTTGTGTGGTGACTAGGGTGTGTTGAGTACAGTTCACTGAGCAGGGAGTAGGCCTTGTCTATTATATATTTGGCTTATGGAGCGGTCTCTGAGCTAATTTCAAACCCTTGTTTTATGCATCACCCCACCTCACCTTTCCCGTTAAGCAGCCATAGTGTGTCTTCTAAAGGTGTGACTCTGTTCTGTTTTGTAATTCAGTTCAAGTGTAGCGATTTTGACATTCCCTCTATAAGCGAAATCTTAGGATAAGTGTCTTTTTCTGTGTGACTTATTTCACTTAGAATCATCGTACCTAAATCCACTCATCATGCTGCTAACTAGCCTTATGACATTGATTTCATGGCTGAGTGATATTCCATTGTGCCAAGTACCACCATTTCTTTATCCAGTTTTCTCTTTCCTGGGATATTGAAGGTGTACCGAAGCGGAGGTTCTTGGAAACAGAGCAGCCGTAAACTTTAGGGTGCCTGTGTCTTGTTGATTTTTAGTTTTCCCAATTTATACGCCCATGAGTGGAAGTGCCCTATGCTCTCTACGCTGTGTTTATTACTTGTTTCAGGACACACCGTACTCTTCTCCAGAGTGCCTGTTGGCAATTTACATCCCGCCCATCAGCGTAGCAAGGCTCCCATGTCTCCATGGCCTGTCCTGCTTTTCTGGTTTTTACACTTTGTTCAGCATGGTCCTTTTGACCGAGGGCAAGCGAGACTTCTTTGTAGCGCTGATTTGCCCTTCCGGCTTGCTTGGTTGGCCAAAAAGGGCGTATGCGTTTTTTCCTGAATATATTCAGGAAAAAACGCATACGCCCTTTTTGGCCAAGGGCATCATTGTCAACGTTTTGCCGCTTTTCATGTGCTTTAAAGGCGAGTCGAATCTACCTCCTGAAATCTGTTTCCTGCAAATCTGCCTTGCTTTCAAATCCTCTTCGTTGCCTTCCCTCAATATATTTGTGGACGAGAGTTCTCATTTATAACTCTGCACGTTTGTGAATTGCAGTGCCCCTGAGCTCCATTTGTCTCCTCGCTTTTTTGGGAGCTGGCCGCAAAAGCGCAGGATTGCTTCAGGCCCTATTTTGGTTCTGGGGGGCAGGCTGAGCCTGTGGTTCATTCTTCTTCCTGATGGGAAAATGGAGTGACCTATGCCTGTCCCAACACCTAGGGCTCGTCTCTCGTTGGTTCCGCGTCTTCCCGTTCATCCTCAAGACAGATTGCAACCTGTACAATCAGGAGGTTAAAGGTGCTGATTCTCCAAGTAGGGAGATGGTTAGTCAAGCGGCTGGAATGGCGAACCCGAGCACAAGGAGAGGAGAAATGAGGTGCGTTTTAGAAACCTTTCCCGACCTCATGGCATACCATCTTCTGGGTTTCCCATGCATGTTTTGATGTAGGAAGATGCCCTTGTACCTGGAGATTTGAGACCCATGGGGTGTGTTCCCCGCAGTGTTACTTTAAAGTATCTGGGTTTGCTCACCCAACCTCACCAATCCTCTCAGCCCCAAGAGTGTCCAGCCTTATGTCTCATCCAGCTGTGGGTCTAGATATGGTCAATCCAGGTTGCATCATAGACCCTGAATGGATTTTGTAAGAATTTCTCTCTCTTTAACTGTCTTTGTTTTGTGGGTTTTTTAAAGTAATTTATGTTTAGAATCGGGCTTGGCTGCTTTTCCCTGCAGCATTGATGCTGCTTTACACCCTCTTGATTCACTTGCAGAGAGATATCGATACATAGGTTTTCAGATTCTTACTAGTCAGATATATTCTTGTGTGGTGACTAGGGTGTGTTGAGTCCAGTTCACTGAGCAGGGAGTAGGCCTTGTCTATTACATATTTGGCTTATGGAGCGGTCTCTGAGCTAATTTCAAACCCTTGTTTTATGCATCACCCCACCTCACCTTTCCCGTTAAGCAGCCATAGTGTGTCTTCTAAAGGTGTGACTCTGTTCTGTTTTGTAATTCATTTCAAGTGTAGCGATTTTGACATTCCCTCTATAAGCGATATCTTAGGATAAGTTTCTTTTTCTGTGTGACTTATTTCAATTAGAATCATCGTACCTAAATTCAATTATCATGCTGCTAACTAGCCTTATGACATTGATTTCATGGCTGAGTGATATTGCATTGTGCCAAGTACCACCATTTCTTTATCCATTTTTCTCTTTCCTGGGATATTGAAGGTGTACCGAAGCGGAGGTTCTTGGAAACAGAGCAGCCATAAATTTTAGGGTGCCTGTGTCTTGTTGATTTTTAGTTTTCCCAATTTATTCGCCCATGAGTGGAAGTGCCCTATGCTCTCTACGCTGTGTTTATTACTTGTTTCAGGACACACCGTACTCTTCTCCAGAGTGCCTGTTGGCAATTTACATCCCGCCCATCAGCGTAGCAAGGCTCCCATGTCTCCATGGCCTGTCCTGCTTTTCTGGTTTTTACACTTTGTTCAGCATGGCCCTTTTGACCGAGGGCAAGCGAGACTTCTTTGTAGCGCTGATTTGCCCTTCCGGCTTGCTTGGTTGGCCAAAAAGGGCGTATGCGTTTTTTCCTGAATATATTCAGGAAAAACGCATACGCCCTTTTTGGCCAAGGGCATCATTGTCAACGTTTTGCCGCTTTTCATGTGCTTTAAAGGCGAGTCGAATCTACCTCCTGAAATCTGTTTCCTGCAAATCTGCCTTGCTTTCAAATCCTCTTCGTTGCCTTCCCTCAATATATTTGTGGACGAGAGTTCTCATTTATAACTCTGCACGTTTGTGAATTGCAGTGCCCCTGAGCTCCATTTGTCTCCTCGCTTTTTTGGGAGCTGGCCGCAAAAGCGCAGGATTGCTTCAGGCCCTATTTTGGTTCTGGGGGGCAGGCTGAGCCTGTGGTTCATTCTTCTTCCTGATGGGAAAATGGAGTGACCTGTGCCTGTCACAAAACCTAGGGCTAGTCTCTCGTTGGTTCCCCGTCTTCCCGTTCATCCTCAGGACAAATTGCAACCTGGACGAAACAGGAGGTTAAAGGTGCTGATTCTCCAAGTAGGGAGATGGTTAGTCAAGCGGCTGGAATGGCGAACCCGAGCACAAGGAGAGGAGAAATGAGGTGGGTTTTAGAAACCTTTCCCGATCTCACGGCATACCATCTTCTGGGTTTCCCATGCATGTTTTGATGTAGGAAGATGCCCTTGTACCTGGAGATTTGAGACCCATGGGGTGTGTACCCCGCGGTGTTACTTTAAAGTATCTGCGTTTGCTCACCCAACCTCACCAATCCTCTCAGCCCCAAGAGTGTCCAGCCTTATGTCTCATCCAGCTGTGGGTGTAGATATGGTCAATCCAGGTTGCATCAGAGACCCTGAACGGATTTTGTAAGAATTTCTCTCTCTTTCACTGTCTTTGTTTTGTGGGTTTTTTAAAGTAATTTATGTTTAGAATCGGGCTTGGCTGCTTTTCCCTGCTGTGTTGATGCCGCTTTACACCCTCTTGATTCACTTGCAGAGAGATATCGATACATAGGTTTTCAGATTCTTACTAGTCAGATATATTCTTGTGTGGTGACTAGGGTGTGTTGACTCCAGTTCACTGAGCAGGGAGTAGGCCTTGTCTATTACATATTAGACTTATGGAGTGGTGTCTGAGCTAATTTCAAACCCTTGTTTTATGCATCACCCCACCTCACCTTTCCCGTTAAGCAGCCATAGTGTGTCTTCTAAAGGTGTGACTCTGTTCTGTTTTGTAATTCAGTTCAAGTGTAGCGATTTTGACATTCCCTCTATAAGCGATATCTTAGGATAAGTGTCTTTTTCTGTGTGACTTATTTCAATTAGAATCATCGTACCTAAATCCACTCATCATGCTGCTAACTAGCCTTATGACATTGATTTCATGGCTGAGTGATATTCCATTGTGTCAAGTACCACCATTTCTTTATCCATTTTTCTCTTTCCTGGGATACTGAAGGTGTACCGAAGTGGAGGTTCTTGGAAACAGAGCAGCCGTAAACTTTAGGGTGCCTGTGTCTTGTTGATTTTTAGTTTTCCCAATTTATACGCCCATGAGTGGAAGTGCCCAATGCTCTCTACGCTGTGTTTATTACTTGTTTCAGGACACACCGTACTCTTCTCCAGAGTGCCTGTTGGCAATTTACATCCCGCCCATCAGCGTAGCAAGGCTCCCATGTCTCCATGGCCTGTCCTGCTTTTCTGGTTTTTACACTTTGTTCAGCATGGCCCTTTTGACCGAGGGCAAGCGAGACTTCTTTGTAGCGCTGATTTGCCCTTCCGGCTTGCTTGGTTGGCCAAAAAGGGCGTATGCGTTTTTTCCTGAATATATTCAGGAAAAAACGCATACGCCCTTTTTGGCCAAGGGCATCAGTATCAACGTTTTGCCGCTTTTCATGTGCTTTAAAGGCGAATCAAATCTACCTCCTGAAATCTGTTTCCTGCAAATCTGCCTTGCATTCAAATCCTCTTCGTTGCCTTCCCTCAATATATTTGTGGACGAGAGTTCTCATTTATAACTCTGCACGTTTGTGAATTGCAGTGCCCCTGAGCTCCATTTGTCTCCTCGCTCTTTTGGGAGCTGGCCGCAAAAGCGCAGGATTGCTTCAGGCCCTATTTTGGTTCTGGGGGGCAGGCTGAGCCTGTGGTTCATTCTTTTTCCTGATGGGAAAATGGAGTGACCTGTGCCTGTCCCAACACCTAGGGCTAGTCTCTCGTTGGTTCCCCATCTTCCCGTTTATCTTCAGGACAAATTGCAACCTGGACGAAACAGGAGGTTAAAGGTGCTGATTCTCCAAGTAGGGAGATGGTTAGTCAAGCGGCTGGAATGGCGAACCCGAGCACAAGGAGAGGAGAAATGAGGTGCGTTTTAGAAACCTTTCCCGATCTCACGGCATACCATCTTCTGGGTTTCCCATGCATGTTTTGATGTAGGAAGATTCCCTTGTACCTGGAGATTTGAGACCCATGGGGTGTGTTCCCCGCAGTGTTACTTTAAATTATCTGCATTTGCTCACCCAACCTCACCAATCCTCTCAGCCCCAAGAGTGTCCAGCCTTATGTCTCATCCAGCTGTGGGTCTAGATATGGTCAATCCAGGTTGCATCAGAGACCCTGAACGGATTTTGTAAGAATTTCTCTCTCTTTCACTGTCTTTGTTTTGTGGGTTTTTTAAAGTAATTTATGTTTAGAATCGGGCTTGGCTGCTTTTCCCTGCTGTGTTGATGCCGCTTTACACCCTCTTGATTCACTTGCAGAGAGATATCGATACATAGGTTTTCAGATTCTTACTAATCAGATATATTCTTGTGTGGTGACTAGGGTGTGTTGAATCCAGTTCACTGAGCAGGGAGTAGGCCTTGTGTATTACATATTTGCTTTATGGAGCGGTCTCTGAGCTAATTTTAAACCCTTGTTTTATGCATCACCCCACCTCACCTTTCCCGTTAAGCAGCCATAGTGTGTCTTCTAAAGGTGTGACTCTGTTCTGTTTTGTAATTCAGTTCAAGTGTAGCGATTTTGACATTCCCTCTATAAGCGATATCTTAGGATAAGTGTCTTTTTCTGTGTGACTTATTTCACTTAGAATCATCGTACCTAAATCCACTCATCATGCTGCTAAGTAGCCTTATGAGATTGATTTCATGGCTGAGTGATATTCCATTGTGCCAAGTACCACCATTTCTTTATCCATTTTTCTCTTTCCTGGGATATTGAAGGTGTACCGAAGCGGAGGTTCTTGGAAACAGAGCAGCCGTAAAGTTTGGGGTGCCTGTGTCTTGTTGATTTTTAGTTTTCCCAATTTATACGCCCATGAGTGGAAGTGCCCTATGCTCTCTACGCTGTGTTTATTACTTGTTTCAGGACACACCGTACTCTTCTCCAGAGTGCCTGTTGGCAATTTACATCCCGCCCATCAGCGTAGCAAGGCTCCCATGTCTCCATGGCCTGTCCTGCTTTTCTGGTTTTTACACTTTGTTCAGCATGGCCCTTTTGACCGAGGGCAAGCGAGACTTCTTTGTAGCGCTGATTTGCCCTTCCGGCTTGCTTGGTTGGCCAAAAAGGGCGTATGCGTTTTTTCCTGAATATATTCAGGAAAAAACGCATACGCCCTTTTTGGCCAAGGGCATCATTGTCAACGTTTTGCCGCTTTTCATGTGCTTTAAAGGCGAGTCGAATCTACCTCCTGAAATCTGTTTCCTGCAAATCTGCCTTGCTTTCAAATCCTCTTCGTTGCCTTCCCTCAATATATTTGTGGACGAGAGTTCTCATTTATAACTCTGCACGTTTGTGAATTGCAGTGCCCCTGAGCTCCATTTGTCTCCTCGCTTTTTTGGGAGCTGGCCGCAAAAGCGCAGGATTGCTTCAGGCCCTATTTTGGTTCTGGGGGGCAGGCTGAGCCTGTGGTTCATTCTTCTTCCTGATGGGAAAATGGAGTGACCTGTGCCTGTCCCAAAACCTAGGGCTAGTCTCTCGTTGGTTCCCCGTCTTCCCGTTCATCCTCAGGACAAATTGCAACCTGGACGAAACAGGAGGTTAAAGGTGCTGATTCTCCAAGTAGGGAGATGGTTAGTCAAGCGGCTGGAATGGCGAACCCGAGCACAAGGAGAGGAGAAATGAGGTGCGTTTTAGAAACCTTTCCCGATCTCATGGCATACCATCTTCTGGGTTTCCCATGCATGTTTTGATGTAGGAAGATGCCCTTGTACCTGGAGATTTGAGACCCATGGGGTGTGTACCCCGCGGTGTTACTTTAAAGTATCTGCGTTTGCTCACCCAACCTCACCAATCCTCTCAGCCCCAAGAGTGTCCAGCCTTATGTCTCATCCAGCTGTGGGTGTAGATATGGTCAATCCAGGTTGCATCAGAGACCCTGAACGGATTTTGTAAGAATTTCTCTCTCTTTCACTGTCTTTGTTTTGTGGGTTTTTTAAAGTAATTTATGTTTAGAATCGGGCTTGGCTGCTTTTCCCTGCTGTGTTGATGCCGCTTTACACCCTCTTGATTCACTTGCAGAGAGATATCGATACATAGGTTTTCAGATTCTTACTAGTCAGATATATTCTTGTGTGGTGACTAGGGTGTGTTGAGTCCAGTTCACTGAGCAGGGAGTAGGCCTTGTCTATTACATATTTGGCTTATGGAGCGGTCTCTGAGCTAATTTCAAACCCTTGTTTTATGCATCACCCCACCTCACCTTTCCCGTTAAGCAGCCATAGTGTGTCTTCTAAAGGTGTGACTCTGTTCTGTTTTGTAATTCAGTTCAAGTGTAGCGATTTTGACATTCCCTCTATAAGCGATATCTTAGGATAAGTGTCTTTTTCTGTGTGACTTATTTCAATTAGAATCATCGTACCTAATTCCACTCATCATGCTGCTAACTAGCCTTATGACATTGATTTCATGGCTGAGTGATATTCCATTGTGTCAAGTACCACCATTTCTTTATCCATTTTTCTCTTTCCTGGGATACTGAAGGTGTACCGAAGTGGAGGTTCTTGGAAACAGAGCAGCCGTAAACTTTAGGGTGCCTGTGTCTTGTTGATTTTTAGTTTTCCCAATTTATACGCCCATGAGTGGAAGTGCCCTATGCTCTCTACGCTGTGTTTATTACTTGTTTCAGGACACACCGTATTCTTCTCCAGAGTGCCTGTTGGCAATTTACATCCCGCCCATCAGCGAAGCTAGGCTCCCATGTCTCCATGGCCTGTCCTGCTTTTCTGGTTTTTACACTTTGTTCAGCATGGCCCTTTTGACCGAGGGCAAGCGAGACTTCTTTGTAGCGCTGATTTGCCCTTCCGGCTTGCTTGGTTGGCCAAAAAGGGCGTATGCGTTTTTTCCTGAATATATTCAGGAAAAAACGCATACGCCCTTTTTGGCCAAGGGCATCATTATCAACGTTTTGCCGCTTTTCATGTGCTTTAAAGGCGAATCAAATCTACCTCCTGAAATCTGTTTCCTGCAAATCTGCCTTGCATTCAAATCCTCTTCGTTGCCTTCCCTCAATATATTTGTGGACGAGAGTTCTCATTTATAACTCTGCACGTTTGTGAATTGCAGTGCCCCTGAGCTCCATTTGTCTCCTCGCTCTTTTGGGAGCTGGCCGCAAAAGCGCAGGATTGCTTCAGGCCCTATTTTGGTTCTGGGGGGCAGGCTGAGCCTGTGGTTCATTCTTCTTCCTGATGGGAAAATGGAGTGACCTGTGCCTGTCCCAACACCTAGGGCTAGTCTCTCGTTGGTTCCCCGTCTTCCCGTTTATCTTCAGGACAAATTGCAACCTGGACGAAACAGGAGGTTAAAGGTGCTGATTCTCCAAGTAGGGAGATGGTTAGTCAAGCGGCTGGAATGGCGAACCCGAGCACAAGGAGAGGAGAAATGAGGTGCGTTTTAGAAACCTTTCCCGATCTCACGGCATACCATCTTCTGGGTTTCCCATGCATGTTTTGATGTAGGAAGATTCCCTTGTACCTGGAGATTTGAGACCCATGGGGTGTGTTCCCCGCAGTGTTACTTTAAATTATCTGCATTTGCTCACCCAACCTCACCAATCGTCTCAGCCCCAAGAGTGTCCAGCCTTATGTCTCATCCAGCTGTGGGTCTAGATATGGTCAATCCAGGTTGCATCAGAGACCCTGAACGGATTTTGTAAGAATTTCTCTCTCTTTCACTGTCTTTGTTTTGTGGGTTTTTTAAAGTAATTTATGTTTAGAATCGGGCTTGGCTGCTTTTCCCTGCTGTGTTGATGCCGCTTTACACCCTCTTGATTCACTTGCAGAGAGATATCGATACATAGGTTTTCAGATTCTTACTAATCAGATATATTCTTGTGTGGTGACTAGGGTGTGTTGAATCCAGTTCACTGAGCAGGGAGTAGGCCTTGTCTAGTACATATTTGCCTTATGGAGCGGTCTCTGAGCTAATTTTAAACCCTTGTTTTATGCATCACCCCACCTCACCTTTCCCATTAAGCAGCCATAGTGTGTCTTCTAAAGGTGTGACTCTGTTCTGTTTTGTAATTCAGTTCAAGTGTAGCGATTTTGACATTCCCTCTATAAGCGATATCTTAGGATAAGGGCCTTTTTCTGTGTGACTTATATCACTTAGAATCATCGTACCTAAATTCACTCATCATGCTGCTAACAAGCCTTATGACATTGATTTCATGGCTGAGTGATATTCCATTGTGCCAAGTACCACCATTTCTTTATCCATTTTTCTCTTTCCTGGGATATTGAAGGTGTACCGAAGCAGAGGTTCTTGGAAACAGAGCAGCCGTAAACTTTAGGGTGCCTGTGTCTTGTTGATTTTTAGTTTTCCCAATTTATACGCCCATGAGTGGAAGTGCCCTATGCTCTCTACGCTGTGTTTATTACTTGTTTCAGGACAAACCGTACTCTTCTCCAGAGTGCCTGTTGACAATTTACATCCCGCCCATCAGCGTAGCAAGGCTCCCATGTCTCCATGGCCTGTCCTGCTTTTCTGGTTTTTACACTTTGTTCAGCATGGCCCTTTTGACCGAGGGCAAGCGAGACTTCTTTGTAGCGCTGATTTGCCCTTCCGGCTTGCTTGGTTGGCCAAAAAGGGCGTATGCGTTTTTTCCTGAATATATTCAGGAAAAAACGCATACGCCCTTTTTGGCCAAGGGCATCATTGTCAACGTTTTGCCGCTTTTCATGTGCTTTAAAGGCGAGTCGAATCTACCTCCTGAAATCTGTTTCCTGCAAATCTGCCTTGCTTTCAAATCCTCTTCGTTGCCTTCCCTCAATATATTTGTGGACGAGAGTTCTCATTTATAACTCTGCACGTTTGTGAATTGCAGTGCCCCTGAGCTCCATTTGTCTCCTCGCTTTTTTGGGAGCTGGCCGCAAAAGCGCAGGATTGCTTCAGGCCCTATTTTGGTTCTGGGGGGCAGGCTGAGCCTGTGGTTCATTCTTCTTCCTGATGGGAAAATGGAGTGACCTGTGCCTGTCCCAAAACCTAGGGCTAGTCTCTCGTTGGTTCCCCGTCTTCCCGTTCATCCTCAGGACAAATTGCAACCTGGACGAAACAGGAGGTTAAAGGTGCTGATTCTCCAAGTAGGGAGATGGTTAGTCAAGCGGCTGGAATGGCGAACCCGAGCACAAGGAGAGGAGAAATGAGGTGCGTTTTAGAAACCTTTCCCGATCTCACGGCATACCATCTTCTGGGTTTCCCATGCATGTTTTGATGTAGGAAGATGCCCTTGTACCTGGAGATTTGAGACCCATGGGGTGTGTACCCCGCGGTGTTACTTTAAAGTATCTGCGTTTGCTCACCCAACCTCACCAATCCTCTCAGCCCCAAGGGTGTCCAGCCTTATGTCTCATCCAGCTGTGGGTGTAGATATGGTCAATCCAGGTTGCATCAGAGACCCTGAACGGATTTTGTAAGAATTTCTCTCTCTTTCACTGTCTTTGTTTTGTGGGTTTTTTAAAGTAATTTATGTTTAGAATCGGGCTTGGCTGCTTTTCCCTGCTGTGTTGATGCCGCTTTACACCCTCTTGATTCACTTGCAGAGAGATATCGATACATAGGTTTTCAGATTCTTACTAGTCAGATATATTCTTGTGTGGTGACTAGGGTGTGTTGAGTCCAGTTCACTGAGCAGGGAGTAGGCCTTGTCTATTACATATTTGACTTATGGAGCGGTGTCTGAGCTAATTTCAAACCCTTGTTTTATGCATCACCCCACCTCACCTTTCCCGTTAAGCAGCCATAGTGTGTCTTCTAAAGGTGTGACTCTGTTCTGTTTTGTAATTCAGTTCAAGTGTAGCAATTTTGACATTCCCTCTATAAGCGATATCTTAGGATAAGTGTCTTTTTCTGTGTGACTTATTTCAATTAGAATCATCGTACCTAAATCCACTCATCATGCTGCTAACTAGCCTTATGACATTGATTTCATGGCTGAGTGATATTCCATTGTGTCAAGTACCACCATTTCTTTATCCATTTTTCTCTTTCCTGGGATACTGAAGGTGTACCGAAGTGGAGGTTCTTGGAAACAGAGCAGCCGTAAACTTTAGGGTGCCTGTGTCTTGTTGATTTTTAGTTTTCCCAATTTATACGCCCATGAGTGGAAGTGCCCTATGCTCTCTACGCTGTGTTTATTACTTGTTTCAGGACACACCGTATTCTTCTCCAGAGTGCCTGTTGGCAATTTACATCCCGCCCATCAGCGAAGCTAGGCTCCCATGTCTCCATGGCCTGTCCTGCTTTTCTGGTTTTTACACTTTGTTCAGCATGGCCCTTTTGACCGAGGGCAAGCGAGACTTCTTTGTAGCGCTGATTTGCCCTTCCGGCTTGCTTGGTTGGCCAAAAAGGGCGTATGCGTTTTTTCCTGAATATATTCAGGAAAAAACGCATACGCCCTTTTTGGCCAAGGGCATCATTATCAACGTTTTGCCGCTTTTCATGTGCTTTAAAGGCGAATCAAATCTACCTCCTGAAATCTGTTTCCTGCAAATCTGCCTTGCATTCAAATCCTCTTCGTTGCCTTCCCTCAATATATTTGTGGACGAGAGTTCTCATTTATAACTCTGCACGTTTGTGAATTGCAGTGCCCCTGAGCTCCATTTGTCTCCTCGCTCTTTTGGGAGCTGGCCGCAAAAGCGCAGGATTGCTTCAGGCCCTATTTTGGTTCTGGGGGGCAGGCTGAGCCTGTGGTTCATTCTTCTTCCTGATGGGAAAATGGAGTGACCTGTGCCTGTCCCAACACCTAGGGCTAGTCTCTCGTTGGTTCCCCGTCTTCCCGTTTATCTTCAGGACAAATTGCAACCTGGACGAAACAGGAGGTTAAAGGTGCTGATTCTCCAAGTAGGGAGATGGTTAGTCAAGCGGCTGGAATGGCGAACCCGAGCACAAGGAGAGGAGAAATGAGGTGCGTTTTAGAAACCTTTCCCGATCTCACGGCATACCATCTTCTGGGTTTCCCATGCATGTTTTGATGTAGGAAGATTCCCTTGTACCTGGAGATTTGAGACCCATGGGGTGTGTTCCCCGCAGTGTTACTTTAAATTATCTGCATTTGCTCACCCAACCTCACCAATCCTCTCAGCCCCAAGAGTGTCCAGCCTTATGTCTCATCCAGCTGTGGGTGTAGATATGGTCAATCCAGGTTGCATCAGAGACCCTGAACGGATTTTGTAAGAATTTCTCTCTCTTTCACTGTCTTTGTTTTGTGGGTTTTTTAAAGTAATTTATGTTTAGAATCGGGCTTGGCTGCTTTTCCCTGCTGTGTTGATGCCGCTTTACACCCTCTTGATTCACTTGCAGAGAGATATCGATACATAGGTTTTCAGATTCTTACTAATCAGATATATTCTTGTGTGGTGACTAGGGTGTGTTGAATCCAGTTCACTGAGCAGGGAGTAGGCCTTGTCTATTACATATTTGCCTTATGGAGCGGTCTCTGAGCTAATTTTAAACCCTTGTTTTATGCATCACCCAACCTCACCTTTCCCGTTAAGCAGCCATAGTGTGTCTTCTAAAGGTGTGACCCTGTTCTGTTTTGTAATTCAGTTCAAGTGTAGCGATTTTGACATTCCCTCTATAAGCGATATCTTAGGATAAGGGCCTTTTTCTGTGTGACTTATATCACTTAGAATCATCGTACCTAAATCCATTCATCATGCTGCTAACAAGCCTTATGACATTGATTTCATGGCTGAGTGATATTCCATTGTGCCAAGTACCACCATTTCTTTATCCATTTTTCTCTTTCCTGGGATATTGAAGGTGTACCGAAGCAGAGGTTCTTGGAAACAGAGCAGCCGTAAACTTTAGGGTGCCTGTGTCTTGTTGATTTTTAGTTTTCCCAATTTATACGCCCATGAGTGGAAGTGCCCTATGCTCTCTACGCTGTGTTTATTACTTGTTTCAGGACACACCGTACTCTTCTCCAGAGTGCCTGTTGGCAATTTACATCCTGCCCATCAGCGTAGCAAGGCTCCCATGTCTCCATGGCCTGTCCTGCTTTTCTGGTTTTTACACTTTGTTCAGCATGGCCCTTTTGACCGAGGGCAAGCGAGACTTCTTTGTAGCGCTGATTTGCCCTTCGGCTTGCTTGGTTGGCCAAAAAGGGCGTATGCGTTTTTTCCTGAATATATTCAGGAAAAAACGCATACGCCCTTTTTGGCCAAGGGCATCATTGTCAACGTTTTGCCGCTTTTCATGTGCTTTAAAGGCGAGTCGAATCTACCTCCTGAAATCTGTTTCCTGCAAATCTGCCTTGCTTTCAAATCCTCTTCGTTGCCTTCCCTCAATATATTTGTGGACGAGAGTTCTCATTTATAACTCTGCACGTTTGTGAATTGCAGTGCCCCTGAGCTCCATTTGTCTCCTCGCTTTTTTGGGAGCTGGCCGCAAAAGCGCAGGATTGCTTCAGGCCCTATTTTGGTTCTGGGGGGCAGGCTGAGCCTGTGGTTCATTCTTCTTCCTGATGGGAAAATGGAGTGACCTATGCCTGTCCCAACACCTAGGGCTCGTCTCTCGTTGGTTCCGCGTCTTCCCGTTCATCCTCAGGACAAATTGCAACCTGTACAATCAGGAGGTTAAAGGTGCTGATTCTCCAAGTAGGGAGATGGTTAGTCAAGCGGCTGGAATGGCGAACCCGAGCACAAGGAGAGGAGAAATGAGGTGCGTTTTAGAAACCTTTCCCGATCTCATGGCATACCATCTTCTGGGTTTCCCATGCATGTTTTGATGTAGGAAGATTCCCTTGTACCTGGAGATTTGAGACCCATGGGGTGTGTTCCCCGCAGTGTTACTTTAAAGTATCTGCATTTGCTCACCCAACCTCACCAACCCTCTCAGCCCCAAGAATGTCCAGCCTTATGTCTCATCCAGCTGTGGGTCTTGATATGGTCAATGCAGGTTGCATCAGAGACCCTGAACGGATTTTGTAAGAATTTCTCTCTCTTTCACTGTCTTTGTTTTGTGGGTTTTTTAAAGTAATTTATGTTTAGAATCGGGCTTGGCTGCTTTTCCCTGCTGTGTTGATGCCGCTTTACACCCTCTTGATTCACTTGCAGAGAGATATCGATACATAGGTTTTCAGATTCATACTAGTCAGATATATTCTTGTGCGGTGACTAGGGGGTGTTGAGTCCAGTTCACTGAGCAGGGAGTAGGCCTTGTCTATTACATATTTGGCTTATGGAGCGGTGTCTGAGCTAATTTCAAACCCTTGTTTTATGCATCACCCCACCTCACCTTTCCCGTTAAGCAGCCATAGTGTGTCTTCTAAAGGTGTGACTCTGTTCTGTTTTGTAATTCAGTTCAAGTGTAGCGATTTTGACATTCCCTCTATAAGCGATATCTTAGGATAAGTGTCTTTTTCTGTGTGACTTATTTCAATTAGAATCATCGTACCTAAATCCACTCATCATGCTGCTAACTAGCCTTATGACATTGATTTCATGGCTGAGTGATATTCCATTGTGTCAAGTACCACCATTTCTTTATCCATTTTTCTCTTTCCTGGGATACTGAAGGTGTACCGAAGTGGAGGTTCTTGGAAACAGAGCAGCCGTAAACTTTAGGGTGCCTGTGTCTTGTTGATTTTTAGTTTTCCCAATTTATACGCCCATGAGTGGAAGTGCCCTATGCTCTCTACGCTGTGTTTATTACTTGTTTCAGGACACACCGTATTCTTCTCCAGAGTGCCTGTTGGCAATTTACATCCCGCCCATCAGCGAAGCTAGGCTCCCATGTCTCCATGGCCTGTCCTGCTTTTCTGGTTTTTACACTTTGTTCAGCATGGCCCTTTTGACCGAGGGCAAGCGAGACTTCTTTGTAGCGCTGATTTGCCCTTCCGGCTTGCTTGGTTGGCCAAAAAGGGCGTATGCGTTTTTTCCTGAATATATTCAGGAAAAAACGCATACGCCCTTTTTGGCCAAGGGCATCATTATCAACGTTTTGCCGCTTTTCATGTGCTTTAAAGGCGAATCAAATCTACCTCCTGAAATCTGTTTCCTGCAAATCTGCCTTGCATTCAAATCCTCTTCGTTGCCTTCCCTCAATATATTTGTGGACGAGAGTTCTCATTTATAACTCTGCACGTTTGTGAATTGCAGTGCCCCTGAGCTCCATTTGTCTCCTCGCTCTTTTGGGAGCTGGCCGCAAAAGCGCAGGATTGCTTCAGGCCCTATTTTGGTTCTGGGGGGCAGGCTGAGCCTGTGGTTCATTCTTCTTCCTGATGGGAAAATGGAGTGACCTGTGCCTGTCCCAACACCTAGGGCTAGTCTCTCGTTGGTTCCCCGTCTTCCCGTTTATCTTCAGGACAAATTGCAACCTGGACGAAACAGGAGGTTAAAGGTGCTGATTCTCCAAGTAGGGAGATGGTTAGTCAAGCGGCTGGAATGGCGAACCCGAGCACAAGGAGAGGAGAAATGAGGTGCGTTTTAGAAACCTTTCCCGATCTCACGGCATACCATCTTCTGGGTTTCCCATGCATGTTTTGATGTAGGAAGATTCCCTTGTACCTGGAGATTTGAGACCCATGGGGTGTGTTCCCCGCAGTGTTACTTTAAATTATCTGCATTTGCTCACCCAACCTCACCAATCGTCTCAGCCCCAAGAGTGTCCAGCCTTATGTCTCATCCAGCTGTGGGTCTAGATATGGTCAATCCAGGTTGCATCAGAGACCCTGAACGGATTTTGTAAGAATTTCTCTCTCTTTCACTGTCTTTGTTTTGTGGGTTTTTTAAAGTAATTTATGTTTAGAATCGGGCTTGGCTGCTTTTCCCTGCTGTGTTGATGCCGCTTTACACCCTCTTGATTCACTTGCAGAGAGATATCGATACATAGGTTTTCAGATTCTTACTAATCAGATATATTCTTGTGTGGTGACTAGGGTGTGTTGAATCCAGTTCACTGAGCAGGGAGTAGGCCTTGTCTATTACATATTTGCCTTATGGAGCGGTCTCTGAGCTAATTTTAAACCCTTGTTTTATGCATCACCCCACCTCACCTTTCCCGTTAAGCAGCCATAGTGTGTCTTCTAAAGGTGTGACTCTGTTCTGTTTTGTAATTCAGTTCAAGTGTAGCGATTTTGACATTCCCTCTATAAGCGATATCTTAGGATAAGGGCCTTTTTCTGTGTGACTTATATCACTTAGAATCATCGTACCTAAATCCACTCATCATGCTGCTAACAAGCCTTATGACATTGATTTCATGGCTGAGTGATATTCCATTGTGCCAAGTACCACCATTTCTTTATCCATTTTTCTCTTTCCTGGGATATTGAAGGTGTACCGAAGCAGAGGTTCTTGGAAACAGAGCAGCCGTAAACTTTAGGGTGCCTGTGTCTTGTTGATTTTTAGTTTTCCCAATTTATACGCCCATGAGTGGAAGTGCCCTATGCTCTCTACGCTGTGTTTATTACTTGTTTCAGGACACACCGTACTCTTCTCCAGAGTGCCTGTTGGCAATTTACATGCTGCCCATCAGCGTAGCAAGGCTCCCATGTCTCCATGGCCTGTCCTGCTTTTCTGGTTTTTACACTTTGTTCAGCATGGCCCTTTTGACCGAGGGCAAGCGAGACTTCTTTGTAGCGCTGATTTGCCCTTCGGCTTGCTTGGTTGGCCAAAAAGGGCGTATGCGTTTTTTCCTGAATATATTCAGGAAAAAACGCATACGCCCTTTTTGGCCAAGGGCATCATTGTCAACGTTTTGCCGCTTTTCATGTGCTTTAAAGGCGAGTCGAATCTACCTCCTGAAATCTGTTTCCTGCAAATCTGCCTTGCTTTCAAATCCTCTTCGTTGCCTTCCCTCAATATATTTGTGGACGAGAGTTCTCATTTATAACTCTGCACGTTTGTGAATTGCAGTGCCCCTGAGCTCCATTTGTCTCCTCGCTTTTTTGGGAGCTGGCCGCAAAAGCGCAGGATTGCTTCAGGCCCTATTTTGGTTCTGGGGGGCAGGCTGAGCCTGTGGTTCATTCTTCTTCCTGATGGGAAAATGGAGTGACCTATGCCTGTCCCAACACCTAGGGCTCGTCTCTCGTTGGTTCCGCGTCTTCCCGTTCATCCTCAGGACAAATTGCAACCTGTACAATCAGGAGGTTAAAGGTGCTGATTCTCCAAGTAGGGAGATGGTTAGTCAAGCGGCTGGAATGGCGAACCCGAGCACAAGGAGAGGAGAAATGAGGTGCGTTTTAGAAACCTTTCCCGATCTCATGGCATACCATCTTCTGGGTTTCCCATGCATGTTTTGATGTAGGAAGATTCCCTTGTACCTGGAGATTTGAGACCCATGGGGTGTGTTCCCCGCAGTGTTACTTTAAAGTATCTGCATTTGCTCACCCAACCTCACCAACCCTCTCAGCCCCAAGAATGTCCAGCCTTATGTCTCATCCAGCTGTGGGTCTTGATATGGTCAATGCAGGTTGCATCAGAGACCCTGAACGGATTTTGTAAGAATTTCTCTCTCTTTCACTGTCTTTGTTTTGTGGGTTTTTTAAAGTAATTTATGTTTAGAATCGGGCTTGGCTGCTTTTCCCTGCTGTGTTGATGCCGCTTTACACCCTCTTGATTCACTTGCAGAGAGATATCGATACATAGGTTTTCAGATTCATACTAGTCAGATATATTCTTGTGCGGTGACTAGGGGGTGTTGAGTCCAGTTCACTGAGCAGGGAGTAGGCCTTGTCTATTACATATTTGGCTTATGGAGCGGTGTCTGAGCTAATTTCAAACCCTTGTTTTATGCATCACCCCACCTCACCTTTCCGGTTAAGCAGCCATAGTTTGTCTTCTAAAGGTGTGACTCTGTTCTGTTTTGTAATTCAGTTCAAGTGTAGCGATTTTGACATTCCCTCTATAAGCGATATCTTAGGATAAGTGTCTTTTTCTGTGTGACTTATTTCACTTAGAATCATCGTACCTAAATCCACTCATCATGCTGCTAACTAGCCTTATGACATTGATTTCATGGCTGAGTGATATTCCATTGTGCCAAGTACCACCATTTCTTTATCCATTTTTCTCTTTCCTGGGATATTGAAGGTGTACCGAAGCGGAGGTTCTTGGAAACAGAGCAGCCGTAAACTTTAGGGTGCCTGTGTCTTGTTGATTTTTAGTTTTCCCAATTTATACGCCCATGAGTGGAAGTGCCCTATGCTCTCTACGCTGTGTTTATTACTTGTTTCAGGACACACCGTACTCTTCTCCAGAGTGCCTGTTGGCAATTTACATCCCGCCCATCAGCGTAGCAATGCTCCCATGTCTCCATGGCCTGTCCTGCTTTTCTGGTTTTTACACTTTGTTCAACATGGCCCTTTTTACCGAGGGCAAGCGAGACTTCTTTGTAGCGCTGATTTGCACTTCCGGCTTGCTTGGTTGGCCAAAAAGGGCGTATGCGTTTTTTCCTGAATATATTCAGGAAAAAACGCATACGCCCTTTTTGGCTAAGGGCATCATTGTCAACGTTTTGCCGCTTTTCATGTGCTTTAAAGGCGAGTCGAATCTACCTCCTGAAATCTGTTTCCTGCAAATCTGCCTTGCTTTCAAATCCTCTTCGTTGCCTTCCCTCAATATATTTGTGGACGAGAGTTCTCATTTATAACTCTGCACGTTTGTGAATTGCAGTGCCCCTGAGCTCCATTTGTCTCCTCGCTTTTTTGGGAGCTGGCCGCAAAAGCGCAGGATTGCTTCAGGCCCTATTTTGGTTCTGGGGGGCAGGCTGAGCCTGTGGTTCATTCTTCTTCCTGATGGGAAAATGGAGTGACCTATGCCTGTCCCAACACCTAGGGCTCGTCTCTCGTTGGTTCTGCGTCTTCCCATTCATCCTCAGGACAAATTGCAACCTGTACAATCAGGAGGTTAAAGGTGCTGATTCTCCAAGTAGGGAGATGGTTAGTCAAGCGGCTGGAATGGCGAACCCGAGCACAAGGAGAGGAGAAATGAGGTGCGTTTTAGAAACCTTTCCCGATCTCATGGCATACCATCTTCTGGGTTTCCCATGCATGTTTTGATGTAGGAAGATGCCCTTGTACCTGGAGATTTGAGACCCATGGGGTGTGTTCCCCGCAGTGTTACTTTAAATTATCTGCGTTTGCTCACCCAACCTCACCAATCCTCTCAGCCCCAAGAGTGTCCAGCCTTATGTCTCATCCAGCTGTGGGTCTAGATATGGTCAATCCAGGTTGCATCATAGACCCTGAACGGATTTTGTAAGAAATTCTCTCTCTTTCACTGTCTTTGTTTTGTGGGTTTTTAAATGTAATTTATGTTTAGAATCATGCTTGGCTGCTTTTCCCTGCTGTGTTGATGCCGCTTTACACCCTCTTGATTCACTTGCAGAGAGATATCGATACATAGGTTTTCAGATTCTTACTAGTCAGATATATTCTTGTGTGGTGACTAGGGTGTGTTGAGTCCAGTTCACTGAGCAGGGAGTAGGCCTTGTCTATTACATATTTGGCTTATGGAGCGGTCTCTGAGCTAATTTCAAACCCTTGTTTTATGCATCACCCCACCTCACCTTTCCCGTTAAGCAGCCATAGTGTGTCTTCTAAAGGTGTGACTCTGTTCTGTTTTGTAATTCAGTTCAAGTGTAGCGATTTTCACATTCCCTCTATAAGCGATATCTTAGGATAAGTGTCTTTTTCTGTGTGACTTATTTCACTTAGAATCATCGTACCTAAATCCACTCATCATGCTGCTAAGTAGACTTATTAGATTGATTTCATGGCTGAGTGATATTCCATTGTGCCAAGTACCACCATTTCTTTATCCATTTTTCTCTTTCCTGGGATATTGAAGGTGTACCGAAGCGGAGGTTCTTGGAAACAGAGCAGCCGTAAACTTTAGGGTGCCTGTGTCTTGTTGATTTTTAGTTTTCCCAATTTATACGCCCATGAGTGGAAGTGCCCTATGCTCTCTACGCTGTGTTTATTACTTGTTTCAGGACACACCGTACTCATCTCCAGAGTGCCTGTTGGCAATTTACATCCCGCCCGTCAGCGTAGCAAGGCTCCCATGTCTCCATGGCCTGTCCTGCTTTTCTGGTTTTTACACTTTGTTCAGCATGGCCCTTTTGACCGAGGGCAAGCAAGACTTCTTTGTAGCGCTGATTTGCCCTTACGGCTTGCTTGGTTGGCCAAAAAGGGCGTATGCGTTTTTTCCTGAATATATTCAGGAAAAAACGCATACGCCCTTTTTGGCCAAGGGCATCATTGTCAACGTTTTGCCGCTTTTCATGTGCTTTAAAGGCGAGTCGAATCTACCTCCTGAAATCTGTTTCCTGCAAATCTGCCTTGCTTTCAAATCCTCTTCGTTGCCTTCCCTCAATATATTTGTGGACGAGAGTTGTCATTTATAACTCTGCACGTTTGTGAATTGCAGTGTCCCTGAGCTCCATTTGTCTACTCGCTTTTTTGGGAGCTGGCCGCAAAAGCACAGGATTGCTTCAGGCCCTATTTTGGTTCTGGGGGTCAGGCTGAGCCTGTGGTTCATTCTTCTTCCTGATGGGAAAATGGAGTGACCTATGCCTGTCCCAACACCTAGGGCTAGTCTCTCGTTGGTTCCGCGTCTTCCCGTTCATCCTCAGGACAAATTGCAACCTGTACAATCAGGAGGTTAAAGGTGCTGATTCTCCAAGTAGGGAGATGGTTAGTCAAGCGGCTGGAATGGCGAACCCGAGCACAAGGAGAGGAGAAATGGGGTGCGTTTTAGAAACCTTTCCCGATCTCATGGCATACCATCTTCTGGGTTTCCCATGCATGTTTTGATGTAGGAAGATGCCCTTGTACCTGGAGATTTGAGACCCATGGGGTGTGTTCCCCGCAGTGTTACTTTAAATTATCTGCGTTTGCTCACCCAACCTCACCAAACCTCTCAGCCCCAAGAGTATCCAGCCTTATGTCTCATCCAGCTGTGGGTCTAGATATGGTCAATCCAGGTTGCATCATAGACCCTGAACGGATTTTGTAAGAATTTCTCTCTCTTTCACTGTCTTTGTTTTGTGGGTTTTTTAAAGTAATTTATGTTTAGAATCGGGCTTGGCTGCTTTTCCCTGCTGTGTTGATGCCGCTTTACACCCTCTTGATTCACTTGCAGAGAGATATCGATACATAGGTTTTCAGATTCTTACTAGTCAGATATATTCTTGTGTGGTGACTAGGGTGTGTTGAGTCCAGTTCACTGAGCAGGGAGTAGGCCTTGTCTATTACATATTTGGCTTATGGAGCGGTCTCTGAGCTAATTTCAAACCCTTGTTTTATGCATCAGCTCACCTCACCTTTCCGGTTAAGCAGCCATAGTTTGTCTTCTAAAGGTGTGACTCTGTTCTGTTTTGTAATTCAGTTCAAGTGTAGCGATTTTGACATTCCCTCTATAAGCGATATCTTAGGATAAGTGCCTTTTTCTGTGTGACTTATTTCACTTAGAATCATCGTACCTAAATCCACTCATCATGCTGCTAACTAGCCTTATGACATTGATTTCATGGCTGAGTGATATTCCATTGTGCCAAGTACCACCATTTGTTTATCCATTTTTCTCTTTCCTGGGATATTGAAGGTGTACCGAAGCGGAGGTTCTTGGCAACAGAACAGCCGTAAAGTTTGGGGTGCCTGTGTCTTGTTGATTTTTAGTTTTCCCAATTTATACGCCCATGAGTGGAAGTGCCCTATGCTCTCTACGCTGTGTTTATTACTTGTTTCAGGACACACCGTACACTTCTCCAGAGTGCCTGTTGGCAATTTACATCCTGCCCATCAGCGTAGCAAGGCTCCCATGTCTCCATGGCCTGTCCTGCTTTTCTGGTTTTTACACTTTCTTCAGCATGGCCCTTTTGACCGAGGGAAAGCGAGACTTCTTTGTAGCGCTGATTTGCCCTTCCGGCTTGCTTGGTTGGCCAAAAAGGGCGTATGCGTTTTTTCCTGAATATATTCAGGAAAAAACGCATACGCCCTTTTTGGCCAAGGGCCTCATTGTCAACGTTTTGCCGCTTTTCATGTGCTTTAAAGGCGAGTCGAATCTACCTCCTGAAATCTGTTTCCTGCAAATCTGCCTTGCTTTCAAATCCTCTTCGTTGCCTTCCCTCAATATATTTGTGGACGAGAGTTCTCATTTATAACTCTGCACGTTTGTGAATTGCAGTGCCCCTGAGCTCCATTTGTCTCCTCGCATTTTTGGGAGCTGGCCGCAAAAGCGCAGGATTGCTTCAGGCCCTATTTTGATTCTGGGGGGCAGGCTGAGCCTGTGGTTCATTCTTCTTCCTGATGGGAAAATGGAGTGACCTGTGCCTGTCCCAACACCTAGGGCTAGTCTCTCGTTGTTTCCCCGTCTTCCCGTTCATCCTCAGGAAAAATTGCAACCTGTACAATCAGGAGGTTAAAGGTGCTGATTCTCCAAGTAGGGAGATGGTTGGTCAAGCAGCTGGAATGGCGAACCCGAGCACAAGGAGAGGAGAAATGAGGTGCGTTTTAGAAACCTTTCCCGATCTCACGGCATACCATCTTCTGGGTTTCACATGCATGTTTGGATGTAGGAAGATGCCCTTGTACCTGGAGATTTGAGACCCATGGGGTGTGTACCCCGCGGTATTACTTTAAAGTATCTGCGTTTGCTCACCCAACCTCACCAATCCTCTCAGCCCCAAGAGTGTCCAGCCTTATGTCTCATCCAGCTGTGGGTCTAGATATGGTCAATCCAGGTTGCATCAGAGACCCTGAACGGATTTTGTAAGAATTTCTCTCTCTTTCACTGTGTTTGCTTTGTGGGTTTTTTAAAGTAATGTATGTTTAGAATGGGGTTTGGCTGCTTTTCCCTGCTGCGTTTATGCCGCTTTACACCCTCTTGATTCACTTGCAGAGAGATATCAATACACAGGTTTTCAGATTCATACTAGTCAGATATATTCTTGTGCGGTGACTAGGGGGTGTTGAGTCCAGTTAACTGAGCAGGGAGTAGGCCTTGTCTATTACATATTTGGCTTATGGAGCGGTCTCTGAGCTAATTTCAAACCCTTGTTTTATGCATCACCCCACCTCACCTTTCCGGTTAAGCAGCCATAGGGTGTCTTCTAAAGGTGTGCCTCTGTTCTGTTTTGTAATTCAGTTCAAGTGTAGCGATTTTGACATTCCCTCTATAAGCGATATCTTAGGATAAGTGCCTTTTTCTGTGTGACTTATTTCACATAGAATCATCTTACCTAAATTCACTCATCATGCTGCTAACTAGCCTTATGACATTGATTTCATGGCTGAGTGATATTCCATTGTGCCAAGTACCACCATTTGTTTATCCATTTTTCTCTTTCCTGGGATATTGAAGGTGTACCGAAGCGGAGGTTCTTGGCAACAGAACAGCCGTAAAGTTTGGGGTGCCTGTGTCTTGTTTATTTTTAGTTTTCCCAATTTATACGCCCATGAGTGGAAGTGCCCTATGCTCTCTACGCTGTGTTTATTACTTGTTTCAGGACACACCGTACACTTCTCCAGTGTGCCTGTTGGCAATTTACATCCCGCCCATCAGCGTAGCAAGGCTCCCATGTCTCCATGGCCTGTCCTGCTTTTCTGGTTTTTACACTTTCTTCAGCATGGCCCTTTTGACCGAGGGAAAGCGAGACTTCTTTGTAGCGCTGAGTTGCCCTTCCGGCTTGCTTGGTTGGCCAAAAAGGGCGTATGCGTTTTTTCCTGAATATATTCAGGAAAAAACGCATACGCCCTTTTTGGCCAAGGGCCTCATTGTCAACGTTTTGGCGCTTTTCATGTGCTTTAAAGGCGAGTCGAATCTACCTCCTGAAATCTGTTTCCTGCAAATCTGCCTTGCTTTCAAATCCTCTTCGTTGCCTTCCCTCAATATATTTGTGGACAAGAGTTCTCATTTATAACTCTGCACGTTTGTGAATTGCAGTGCCCCTGAGCTCCATTTGTCTCCTCGCTTTTTTGGGAGCTGGCCGCAAAAGCGCAGGATTGCTTCAGGCCCTATTTTGGTTCTGGGGGGCAGGCTGAGCCTGTGGTTCATTCTTCTTCCTGATGGGAAAATGGAGTGACCTGTGCCTGTCCCAACACCTAGGGCTAGTCTCTCGTTGTTTCCCCGTCTTCCCCTTCATCCTCAGGACAAATTGCAACCTGGACGAAACAGGAGGTTAAAGGTGCTGATTCTCCAATTAGGGAGATGGTTAGTCAAGTGGCTGGAATGGCGAACCCGAGCACAAGGAAAGGAGAAATGAGGTGCGTTTTAGAAACCTTTCCCGATCTCATGGCATACCATCTTCTGGGTTTCCCATGCATGTTTTGATGTAGGAAGATTCCCTTGTACCTGGAGATTTGAGACCCATGGGGTGGGTACCCCGCGGTGTTACTTTAAAGTATCTGCATTTGCTCACCCGACCTCACCAATCCTCTCAGCCCCAAGAGTGTCCAGCCTTATGTCTCATCCAGCTGTGGGTCTAGATATGGTCAATCCAGGTTGCATCAGAGACCCTGAACGGATTTTGTAAGAATTTCTCTCTCTTTCACTGTCTTTGCTTTGTGGGTTTTTTAAAGTAATGTATGTTTAGAATGGGGTTTGGCTGCTTTTCCCTGCTGTGTTTATGCCGCTTTACACCCTCTTGATTCAATTGCAGAGAGATATCGATACATAGGTTTTCAGATTCATACTAATCAGATATAATCTTGTGCGGTGACTAGGGGGTGTTGAGTCCAGTTAACTGAGCAGGGAGTAGGCCTTGTCTATTACGTATTGGGCTTATGGAGCGGTGTCTGAGCTAATTTCAAACCCTTGTTTTATGCATCACCCCACCTCACCTTTCCGGTTAAGCAGCCATAGTGTGTCTTCTAAAGGTGTGCCTCTGTTCTGTTTTGTAACTCAGTTCAAGTTTAGCGATTTTGACATTCCCTCTATAAGCGATATCTTAGGATAAGTGCCTTTTTCTGTGTGACTTATTTCACTTAGAATCATCGTACCTAAATCCACTCATCATGCTGCTAACTAGCCTTATGACATTGATTTCATGGCTGAGTGATATTCCATTGTGCCAAGTACCACCATTTCTTTATCCATTTTTCTCTTTCCTGGGATATTGAAGGTGTACCGAAGCGGAGGTTCTTGGCAACAGAGCAGCCGTAAAGTTTGGGGTGCCTGTGTCTTGTTGATTTTTAGTTTTCCCAATTTATACGCCCATGAGTGGAAGTGCCCTATGCTCTCTACGCTGTGTTTATTACTTGTTTCAGGACACACCGTACTCTTCTCCAGAGTGCCTGTTGGCAATTTACATCCCGCCCATCAGCGTAGCAAGGCTCCCATGCCTCCATGGCCTGTCCTGCTTTTCTGGTTTTTACAGTTTGTTCAGCATGGCCCTTTTGACCGAGGGCAAGCGAGACTTCTTTGTAGCGCTGATTTGCCCTTCCGGCTTGCTTGGTTGGCCAAAAAGGGCGTATGCGTTTTTTCCTGAATATATTCAGGAAAAAACGCATACGCCCTTTTTGGCCAAGGGCATCATTGTCAACGTTTTGCCACTTTTCATGTGCTTTAAAGGCGAGTTGAATCTACCTCCTGAAATCTGTTTCCTGCAAATCTGCCTTGCTTTCAAATCCTCTTCGTTGCCTTCCCTCAATATATTTGTGGACGAGAGTTCTCATTTATAACTCTGCATGTTTGTGAATTGCAGTGCCCCTGAGCTCCATTTGTCTCCTCGCTTTTTTGGGAGCTGGCCCCAAAAATGCAGGATTGCTTCAGGCCCTATTTTGGTTCTGGGGGGCAGGCTGAGCCTGTGGTTCATTCTTCTTCCTGATGGGAAAATGGAGTGACCTGTGCCTGTCCCAACACCTAGGGCTAGTCTCTCGTTGTTTCCCCGTCTTCCCCTTCATCCTCAGGACAAATTGCAACCTGGACGAAACAGGAGGTTAAAGGTGCTGATTCTCCAATTAGGGAGATGTTTAGTCAAGTGGCTGGAATGGCGAACTTGTGCACAAGGAGAGGAGAAATGAGGTGCGTTTTAGAAACCTTTCCTGATCTCATGGCATACCATCTTCTGGGTTTCCCATGCATGTTTTGATGTAGGAAGATTCCCTTGTACCTGGAGATTTGAGACCCATGGGGTGTGTTCCCCGCAGTGTTACTTTAAAGTATCTGCGTTTGCTCACCCAACCTCACCAATCCTCTCAGCCCCAAGAGTGTCCAGCCTTATGTCTCATCCAGCTGTGGGTCTAGATATGGTCAATCCAGGTTGCATCATAGACCCTGAATGGATTTTGTAAGAATTTCTCTCTCTTTCACTGTCTTTGTTTTGTGGGTTTTTTAAAGTAATTTATGTTTAAAATCGGGCTTGGCTGCTTTTCCCTGCTGTGTTGATGCCGCTTTACACCCTCTTGATTCACTTGCAGAGAGATATCGATACATAGGTTTTCAGATTCTTACTACTCAGATATATTCTTGTGTGGTGACTAGGGTGTGTTGAGTCCAGTTCACTGAGCAGGGAGTAGGCCTTGTCTATTACATATTTGGCTTATGGAGCGGTCTCTGAGCTAATTTCAAACCCTTGTTTTATGCATCACCCCACCTCACCTTTCCCGTTAAGCAGCCATAGTGTGTCTTCTAAAGGTGTGACTCTGTTCTGTTTTGTAATTCAGTTCAAGTGTAGCGATTTTGACATTCCCTCTATAAGCGATATCTTAGGATAAGTGTCTTTTACTGTGTGACTTATTTCACTTAGAATCATCGTACCTAAATCCACTCATCATGCTGCTAACTAGCCTTATGACATTGATTTCATGGCTGAGTGACATTCCATTGTGCCAATTACCACCATTGGTTTATCCATTTTTCTCTTTCCTGGGATATTGAAGGTGTACCGAAGTGGAGGTTCTTGGAAACAGAGCAGCCGTAAATTTTGGGGTGCCTGTGTCTTGTTGATTTTTAGTTTTCCCAATTTATACGCCCATGAGTGGAAGTGCCCTATGCTCTCTACGCTGTGTTTATTACTTGTTTCAGGACACACTGTACTCTTCTCCAGATTGCCTGTTGGCAATTTACATCCCGCCCATCAGCGTAGCAAGGCTCCCATGTCTCCATGGCCTGTCCTGCTATTCTGGTTTTTACAGTTTGTTCAGCATGGCCCTTTTGACCGAGGGCAAGCGAGACTTCTTCGTAGCGCTGATTTGCCCTTCCGGCTTGCTTGGTTGGCCAAAAAGGGCGTATGCGTTTTTTCCTGAATATATTCAGGAAAAAACGCATACGCCCTTTTTGGCCAAGGGCATCATTGTCAACGTTTTGCCGCTTTTCATGTGCTTTAAAGGCGAGTCGAATCTACCTCCTGAAATCTGTTTCCTGCAAATCTGCCTTGCTTTCAAATCCTCTTCGTTGCCTTCCCTCAAAATATTTGTGGACGAGAGATCTCATTTATAACTCTGCACGTTTGTGAATTGCAGTGCCCCTGAGCTCCATTTGTCTCCTCGCTTTTTTGGGAGCTGCCCGCAAAAGCGCAGGATTGCTTCAGGCCCTTTTTTGGTTCTGGGGGGCAGGCTGAGCCTGTGGTTCATTCTTCTTCCTGATGTGAAAATGGAGTGACCTGTGCCTGTCCCAACACCTAGGGCTAGTCTCTCGTTGGTTCCCCGTCTTCCCGTTCATCCTCAGGACAAACTGCAACCTGGACGAAACAGGAGGTTAAAGGTGCTGATTCTCCAATTAGGGAGATGTTTAGTCAAGTGGCTGGAATGGCGAACTTGTGCACAAGGAGAGGAGAAATGAGGTGCGTTTTAGAAACCTTTCCTGATCTCATGGCATACCATCTTCTGGGTTTCCCATGCATGTTTTGATGTAGGAAGATTCCCTTGTACCTGGAGATTTGAGACCCATGGGGTGTGTTCCCCGCAGTTTTACTTTAAAGTATCTGCGTTTGCTCACCCAACCTCACCAATCCTCTCAGCCCCAAGAGTGTCCAGCCTTATGTCTCATCCAGCTGTGGGTCTAGATATGGTCAATCCAGGTTGCATCATAGACCCTGAACGGATTTTGTAAGAATTTCTCTCTCTTTCACTGTCTTAGTTTTGTGGGTTTTTTAAAGTAATTTATGTTTAGAATCGGGCTTGGCTGCTTTTCCCTGCTGTGTTGATGCCACTTTACACCCTCTTGATTCACTTGCAGAGAGATATCGATACATAGGTTTTCAGATTCTTACTACTCAGATATATTCTTGTGTGGTGACTAGGGTGTGTTGAGTCCAGTTCACTGAGCAGGGAGTAGGCCTTGTCTATTACATATTTGGCTTATGGAGCGGTCTCTGAGCTAATTTCAAACCCTTGTTTTATGCATCACCCCACCTCACCTTTCCCGTTAAGCAGCCATAGTGTGTCTTCTAAAGGTGTGACTCTGTTCTGTTTTGTAATTCAGTTCAAGTGTAGCGATTTTGACATTCCCTCTATAAGCGATATCTTAGGATAAGTGTCTTTTTCTGTGTGACTTATTTCACTTAGAATCATCGTACCTAAATCCACTCATCATGCTGCTAACTAGCCTTATGACATTGATTTCATGGCTGAGTGACATTCCATTGTGCCAATTACCACCATTGGTTTATCCATTTTTCTCTTTCCTGGGATATTGAAGGTGTACCGAAGTGGAGGTTCTTGGAAACAGAGCAGCTGTAAATTTTGGGGTGCCTGTGTCTTGTTGATTTTTAGTTTTCCCAATTTATACGCCCATGAGTGGAAGTGCCCTATGCTCTCTAAGCTGTGTTTATTACTTGTTTCAGGACACACCGTACACTTCTCCAGAGTGCCTGTTGGCAATTTACATCCCGCCCATCAGCTTAGCACGGCTCGCATGTCTCCATGGCCTGTCCTGCTTTTCTGGTTTTTACACTTTTTTCAGCATGGCCCTTTTGACCGAGGGCAAGCGAGACTTCTTTGTAGCGCTGATTTGCCCTTACGGCTTGCTTGGTTGGCCAAAAACGGCGTATGCGTTTTTTCCTGAATATATTCAGGAAAAAACGCATACGCCCTTTTTGGCCAAGGGCATCATTGTCAACGTTTTGCCGCTTTTCATGTGCTTTAAAGGCGAGTCGAATCTACATCCTGAAATCTGTTTCCTGAAAATCTGCCTTACTTTCAAATCCTCTTCGTTGCCTTCCCTCAATATATTTGTGGACGAGAGTTCTCATTTATAACTCTGCACGTTTGTGAATTGCAGTGCCCCTGAGCTCAATTTGCTTACTCGCTTTTTTGGGAGCTAACCGCAAAAGCGCAGGATTGCTTCAGGCCCTATTTTGGTTCTGGGGGGCAGGCTGAGCCTGTGGTTCATTCTTCTTCCTGATGGAAAAATGGAGTGACCTGTGCCTGTCCCAACACCTAGGGCTAGTCTCTCGTTGGTTGCCCGTCTTCCCGTTCATCCTCAGGAAAATTGCAACCTGTACGATACAGGAGTTTAAAGATGCTGATTCTCCAAGTAGGGAGATGGTGAATCAAGCGGCTGGAATGGGGAACCCGAGCACAAGGAGAGGAGAAATGAGGTGCGTTTTAGAAACCTTTCCCGATCTCACGGCATAACATCTTCTGGGTTTCACATGCATGTTTGGATGTAGGAAGATGCCCTTGTACCTGGAGATTTGAGACCCATTGGGTGGGTACCCCGCGGTATTACTTTAAAGTATCTGCGTTTGCTCACCCAACCTCACCAATCCTCTCAGCCCCAAGAGTGTCCAGCCTTATGTCTCATCCAGCTGTGGGTCTAGATATGGTCAATCCAGGTTGCATCAGAGACCCTGAACGGATTTTGTAAGAATTTCTCTCTCTTTCACTGTCTTTGCTTTGTGGGTTTTTTAAAGTAATGTATGTTTAGAATGGGGTTTGGCTGCTTTTCCCTGCTGCGTTTATGCCGCTTTACACCCTCTTGATTCACTTGCAGAGAGATATCAATACACAGGTTTTCAGATTCATACTAGTCAGATATATTCTTGTGCGGTGACTAGGGGGTGTTGAGTCCAGTTCACTGAGCAGGGAGTAGGCCTTGTCTATTACATATTGGGCTTATGGAGCGGTCTCTGAGCTAATTTCAAACCCTTGTTTTATGCATCACCCCACCTCACCTTTCCCGTTCAGCAGCCATAGTGTGTCTTCTAAAGGTGTGACTCTGTTCTGTTTGTAATTCAGTTCAAGTGTAGCGATTTTGACATTCCCTCTATAAGCGATATCTTAGGATAAGTGTCTTTTTCTGTGTGACTTATTTCACTTAGAATCATCGTACCTAAATCCACTTATCATGCTGCTAACTAGCCTTATGACATTGATTTCATGGCTGAGTGATATTCCATTGTGCCAAGTACCACCATTTCTTTATCCATTTTTCTCTTTCCTGGGATATTGAAGGTGTACCGAAGCGGAGGTTCTTGGCAAAAGAACAGCCGTAAAGTTTGGGGTGCCTGTGTCTTGTTGATTTTTAGTTTTCCCAATTTATACACCCATGAGTGGAAGTGCCCTATGCTCTCTACGCTGTGTTTATTACTTGTTTCAGGACACACCGTACACTTCTCCAGAGTGCCTGTTGGCAATTTACATCCCGCCCATCAGCGTAGCAAGGCTCCCATGTCTCCATGGCCTGTCCTGCTTTTCTGGTTTTTACACTTTCTTCAGCATGGCCCTTTTGACCGAGGGCAAGCGAGACTTCTTTGTAGCGCTGATTTGCCCTTCCGGCTTGCTTGGTTGGCCAAAAAGGGCGTATGCGTTTTTTCCTGAATATATTCAGGAAAAAACGCATACGCCCTTTTTGGCCAAGGGCCTCATTGTCAACGTTTTGCCGCTTTTCATGTGCTTTACAGGCGAGTCAAATCTACATCCTGAAATCTGTTTCCTGCAAATCTGCCTTGCTTTCAAATCCTCTTCGTTGCCTTCCCTCAATATATTTGTGGACGAGAGTTCTCATTGATAACTCTGCACGTTTGTGAATTGCAGTGCCCCTGAGCTCCATTTGTCTCCTCGCTTTTTTGGGAGCTGGCCGCAAAAGCGCAGGATTGCTTCAGGCCCTATTTTGGTTCTGGGAGGCAGGCTGAGCCTGTGGTTCATTCTTCTTCCTGATGGGAAAATGGAGTGACCTGTGCCTGTCCCAACACCTAGGGCTAGTCTCTCGTTGTTTCCCCGTCTTCCCCTTCATCCTCAGGACAAATTGCAACCTGGACGAAACAGGAGGTTAAAGGTGCTGATTCTCCAATTAGGGAGATGGTTAGTCAAGTGGCTGGAATGGGGAACCCGAGCACAAGGAAAGGAGAAATGAGGTGCGTTTTAGAAACCTTTCCCGATCTCATGGCATACCATCTTCTGGGTTTCCCATGCATGTTTTGATGTAGGATGATTCCCTTGTACCTGGAGATTTGAGACCCATGGGGTGGGTACCCCGCGGTGTTACTTTAAAGTATCTGCATTTGCTCACCCGACCTCACCAATCCTCTCAGCCCCAAGAGTGTCCAGCCTTATGTCTCATCCAGCTGTGGGTCTAGATATGGTCAATCCAGGTTGCATCAGAGACCCTGAACGGATTTTGTAAGAATTTCTCTCTCTTTCACTGTCTTTGCTTTGTGGGTTTTTTAAAGTAATGTATGTTTAGAAGGGGTTTGGCTGCTTTTCCCTGCTGTGTTTATGCCGCTTTACACCCTCTTGATTCACTTGCAGAGAGATATCGATACATAGGTTTTCAGATTCATACTAATCAGATATAATCTTGTGCGGTGACTAGGGGGTGTTGAGTCCAGTTAACTGAGCAGGGAGTAGGCCTTGTCTATTACATATTTGGCTTATGGAGCGGTGTCTGAGCTAATTTCAAACCCTTGTTTTATGCATCACCCCACCTCACCTTTCCGGTTAAGCAGCCATAGTGTGTCTTCTAAAGGTGTGCCTCTGTTCTGTTTTGTAATTCAGTTCAAGTTTAGCGATTTTGACATTCCCTCTATAAGCGATATCTTAGGATAAGTGCCTTTTTCTGTGTGACTTATTTCACTTAGAATCATCGTACCTAAATCCACTCATCATGCTGCTAACTAGCCTTATGACATTGATTTCATGGCTGAGTGATATTCCATTGTGCCAAGTACCACCATTTCTTTATCCATTTTTCTCTTTCCTGGGATATTGAAGGTGTACCGAAGCGGAGGTTCTTGGCAACAGAGCAGCTGTAAAGTTTGGGGTGCCTGTGTCTTGTTGATTTTTAGTTTTCCCAATTTATATGCCCATGAGTGGAAGTGCCCTATGCTCTCTACACTGTGTTTATTACTTGTTTCAGGACACACCGTACTCTTCTCCAGAGTGCCTGTTGGCAATTTACATCCCGCCCATCAGCGTAGCAAGGCTCCCATGTCTCCATGGCCTGTCCTGCTTTTCTGGTTTTTACAGTTTGTTCAGCATGGCCCTTTTGACCGAGGGCAAGCGAGACTTCTTTGTAGCGCTGATTTGCCCTTCCGGCTTGCTTGGTTGGCCAAAAAGGGCGTATGCGTTTTTTCCTGAATATATTCAGGAAAAAACGCATACGCCCTTTTTGGCCAAGGGCATCATTGTCAACGTTTTGCCGCTTTTCATGTGCTTTAAAGGCGAGTCGAATCTACCTCCTGAAATCTGTTTCCTGCAAATTTGCCTTGCTTTCAAATCCTCTTCGTTGCCTTCCCTCAATATATTTGTGGACGAGAGTTCTCATTTATAACTCTGCACGTTTGTGAATTGCAGTGCCCCTGAGCTCCATTTGTGTCCTCGCTTTTTTGGGAGCTGGCCGCAAAAATGCAGGATTGCTTCAGGCCCTATTTTGGTTCTGGGGGGCAGGCTGAGCCTGTGGTTCATTCTTCTTCCTGATGGGAAAATGGAGTGACCTACGCCTGTCCCAACACCTAGGGCTCGTCTCTCGTTGGTTCTGCGTCTTCCCCTTCATCCTCAGGACAAATTGCAACCTGGACGAAAGAGGAGGTTAAAGGTGCTGATTCTCCAAGTAGGGAGATGTTTGGTCAAGCAGCTGGAATGGCGAACCCGAGCACAAGGAGAGGAGAAATGAGGTGCGTTTTAGAAACCTTTCCCGATCTCATGGCATACCATCTTCTGGGTTTCCCATGCATGTTTTGCTGTAGGAAGATGCCCTTGTACCTGGAGATTTGAGACCCATGGGGTGTGTTCCCCGCAGTTTTACTTTAAAGTATCTGCGTTTGCTCACCCAACCTCACCAATCCTCTCAGCCCCAAGAGTGTCCAGCCTTATGTCTCATCCAGCTGTGGGTCTAGATATGGTCAATCCAGGTTGCATCAGAGACCCTGAACGGATTTTGTAAGAATTTCTCTCTCTTTCACTGTCTTTGTTTTGTGGGTTTTTTAAAGTAATGTATGTTTAGAATGGGGTTTGGCTGCTTTTCCCTGCTGCGTTTATGCTGCTTTACACCCTCTTGATTCACTTGCAGAGAGATATCAATACACAGGTTTTCAGATTCATACTAGTCAGATATATTCTTGTGCGGTGACTAGGGGGTGTTGAGTCCACTTCACTGAGCAGGGAGTAGGCCTTGTCTATTACATATTGGGCTTATGGAGCGGTCTCTGAGCTAATTTCAAACCCTTGTTTTATGCATCACCCCACCTCACCTTTCCCGTTCAGCAGCCATAGTGTGTCTTCTAAAGGTGTGACTCTGTTCTGTTTGTAATTCAGTTCAAGTGTAGCGATTTTGACATTCCCTCTATAAGCGATATCTTAGGATAAGTGCCTTTTTCTGTGTGACTTATTTCACTTAGAATCATCTTACCTAAATCCTCTCATCATGCTGCTAACTAGCCTTATGACATTGATTTCATGGCTGAGTGATATTCCATTGTGCCAAGTACCACCATTTGTTTATCCATTTTTCTCTTTCCTGGGATATTGAAGGTGTACCGAAGCGGAGGTTCTTGGCAACAGAACAGCCGTAAAGTTTGGGGTGCCTGTGTCTTGTTGATTTTTAGTTTTCCCAATTTATACGCCCATGAGTGGAAGTGCCCTATGCTCTCTACGCTGTGTTTATTACTTGTTTCAGGACACACCGTACACTTCTCCAGTGTGCCTGTTGGCAATTTACATCCCGCCCATCAGCGTAGCAAGGCTCCCATGTCTCCATGGCCTGTCCTGCTTTTCTGGTTTTTACACTTTCTTCAGCATGGCCCTTTTGACCGAGGGAAAGCGAGACTTCTTTGTAGCGCTGAGTTGCCCTTCCGGCTTGCTTGGTTGGCCAAAAAGGGCGTATGCGTTTTTTCCTGAATATATTCAGGAAAAAACGCATACGCCCTTTTTGGCCAAGGGCCTCATTGTCAACGTTTTGGCGCTTTTCATGTGCTTTAAAGGCGAGTCGAATCTACCTCCTGAAATCTGTTTCCTGCAAATCTGCCTTGCTTTCAAATCCTCTTCGTTGCCTTCCCTCAATATATTTGTGGACAAGAGTTCTCATTTATAACTCTGCACGTTTGTGAATTGCAGTGCCCCTGAGCTCCATTTGTCTCCTCGCTTTTTTGGGAGCTGGCCGCAAAAGCGCAGGATTGCTTCAGGCCCTATTTTGGTTCTGGGGGGCAGGCTGAGCCTGTGGTTCATTCTTCTTCCTGATGGGAAAATGGAGTGACCTGTGCCTGTCCCAACACCTAGGGCTAGTCTCTCGTTGTTTCCCCGTCTTCCCCTTCATCCTCAGGACAAATTGCAACCTGGACGAAACAGGAGGTTAAAGGTGCTGATTCTCCAATTAGGGAGATGGTTAGTCAAGTGGCTGGAATGGCGAACCCGAGCACAAGGAAAGGAGAAATGAGGTGCGTTTTAGAAACCTTTCCCAATCTCATGGCATACCATCTTCTGGGTTTCCCATGCATGTTTTGATGTAGGAAGATTCCCTTGTACCTGGAGATTTGAGACCCATGGGGTGGGTACCCCGCGGTGTTACTTTAAAGTATCTGCATTTGCTCACCCGACCTCACCAATCCTCTCAGCCCCAAGAGTGTCCAGCCTTATGTCTCATCCAGCTGTGGGTCTAGATATGGTCAATCCAGGTTGCATCAGAGACCCTGAACGGATTTTGTAAGAATTTCTCTCTCTTTCACTGTCTTTGCTTTGTGGGTTTTTTAAAGTAATGTATGTTTAGAATGGGGTTTGGCTGCTTTTCCCTGCTGTGTTTATGCCGCTTTACACCCTCTTGATTCAATTGCAGAGAGATATCGATACATAGGTTTTCAGATTCATACTAATCAGATATAATCTTGTGCGGTGACTAGGGGGTGTTGAGTCCAGTTAACTGAGCAGGGAGTAGGCCTTGTCTATTACATATTTGGCTTATGGAGCGGTGTCTGAGCTAATTTCAAACCCTTGTTTTATGCATCACCCCACCTCACCTTTCCGGTTAAGCAGCCATAGTGTGTCTTCTAAAGGTGTGCCTCTGTTCTGTTTTGTAATTCAGTTCAAGTTTAGCGATTTTGACATTCCCTGTATAAGCGATATCTTAGGATAAGTGCCTTTTTCTGTGTGACTTATTTTACTTAGAATCATCGTACCTAAATCCACTCATCATGCTGCTAACTAGCCTTATGACATTGATTTCATGGCTGAGTGATATTCCATTGTGCCAAGTACCACCATTTCTTTATCCATTTTTCTCTTTCCTGGGATATTGAAGGTGTACCGAAGCGGAGGTTCTTGGCAACAGAGCAGCCGTAAAGTTTGGGGTGCCTGTGTCTTGTTGATTTTTAGTTTTCCCAATTTATACGCCCATGAGTGGAAGTGCCCTATGCTCTCTACACTGTGTTTATTACTTGTTTCAGGACACACCGTACTGTTCTCCAGAGTGCCTGTTGGCAATTTACATCCCGCCAATCAGCGTAGCAAGGCTCCCATGTCTCCATGGCCTGTCCTGCTTTTCTTGTTTTTACACTTTGTTCAGCATGGCCCTTTTGACCGAGGCCAAGCGAGACTTCTTTGTAGCGCTGATTTGCCCTTCCGGCTTGCTTGGTTGGCCAAAAAGGGCGTATGCGTTTTTTCCTGAATATATTCAGGAAAAAACGCATACGCCCTTTTTGGCCAAGGGCATCATTGTCAACGTTTTGCCGCTTTTCATGTGCTTTAAAGGCGAGTCGAATCTACCTCCTGAAATCTGTTTCCTGCAAATCTGCCTTGCTTTCAAATCCTCTTCGTTGCCTTCCCTCAATATATTTGTGGACGAGAGTTCTCATTTATAACTCTGCACGTTTGTGAATTGCAGTGCCCCTGAGCTCCATTTGTCTCCTCGCTTTTTTGGGAGCTGGCCGCAAAAGCGCAGGATTGCTTCAGGCCCTATTTTGGTTCTGGGGGGCAGGCTGAGCCTGTGGTTCATTCTTCTTCCTGATGGGAAAATGGAGTGACCTGTGCCTGTCCCAACACCTAGGGCTCGTCTCTCGTTGGTTCCTCGTCTTCCCGTTCATCCTCAGGACAAATTGCAACCTGTACAATCAGGAGGTTAAAGGTGCTGATTCTCCAAGTAGGGAGATGGTTGGTCAAGCAGCTGGAATGGCGAACCCGAGCACAAGGAGAGGAGAAATGAGGTGCGTTTTAGAAACCTTTCCCGATCTCATGGCATACCATCTTCTGGGTTTCCCATGCATGTTTTGATGTAGGAAGATGCCCTTGTACCTGGAGATTTGAGACCCATGGGGTGTGTTCCCCGCAGTTTTACTTTAAAGTATCTGCGTTTGCTCACCCAACCTCACCAATCCTCTCAGCCCCAAGAGTGTCCAGCCTTATGTCTCATCCAGCTGTGGGTCTAGATATGGTCAATCCAGGTTGCATCATAGACCCTGAACGGATTTTGTAAGAATTTCTCTCTCTTTCACTGTCTTTGTTTTGTGGGTTTTTTAAAGTAATTTATGTTTAGAATCGGGCTTGGCTGCTTTTCCCTGCTGTGTTGATGCCACTTTACACCCTCTTGATTCACTTGCAGAGAGATATCGATACATAGGTTTTCAGATTCTTACTACTCAGATATATTCTTGTGTGGTGACTAGGGTGTGTTGAGTCCAGTTCACTGAGCAGGGAGTAGGCCTTGTCTATTACATATTTGGCTTATGGAGCGGTCTCTGAGCTAATTTCAAACCCTTGTTTTATGCATCACCCCACCTCACCTTTCCCGTTAAGCAGCCATAGTGTGTCTTCTAAAGGTGTGACTCTGTTCTGTTTTGTAATTCAGTTCAAGTGTAGCGATTTTGACATTCCCTCTATAAGCGATATCTTAGGATAAGTGTCTTTTTCTGTGTGACTTATTTCACTTAGAATCATCGTACCTAAATCCACTCATCATGCTGCTAACTAGCCTTATGACATTGATTTCATGGCTGAGTGACATTCCATTGTGCCAATTACCACCATTGGTTTATCCATTTTTCTCTTTCCTGGGATATTGAAGGTGTACCGAAGTGGAGGTTCTTGGAAACAGAGCAGCTGTAAATTTTGGGGTGCCTGTGTCTTGTTGATTTTTAGTTTTCCCAATTTATACGCCCATGAGTGGAAGTGCCCTATGCTCTCTACGCTGTGTTTATTACTTGTTTCAGGACACACCGTACACTTCTCCAGAGTGCCTGTTGGCAATTTACATCCCGCCCATCAGCTTAGCACGGCTCGCATGTCTCCATGGCCTGTCCTGCTTTTCTGGTTTTTACACTTTTTTCAGCATGGCCCTTTTGACCGAGGGCAAGCGAGACTTCTTTGTAGCGCTGATTTGCCCTTCCGGCTTGCTTGGTTGGCCAAAAACGGCGTATGCGTTTTTTCCTGAATATATTCAGGAAAAAACGCATACGCCCTTTTTGGCCAAGGGCATCATTGTCAACGTTTTGCCGCTTTTCATGTGCTTTACAGGCGAGTCGAATCTACATCCTGAAATCTGTTTCCTGAAAATCTGCCTTACTTTCAAATCCTCTTCGTTGCCTTCCCTCAATATATTTGTGGACGAGAGTTCTCATTTATAACTCTGCACGTTTGTGAATTGCAGTGCCCCTGAGCTCCATTTGCTTACTCGCTTTTTTGGGAGCTGGCCGCAAAAGCGCAGGATTGCTTCAGGCCCTATTTTGGTTCTGGGGGGCAGGCTGAGCCTGTGGTTCATTCTTCTTCCTGATGGAAAAATGGAGTGACCTGTGCCTGTCCCAACACCTAGGGCTAGTCTCTCGTTGGTTGCCCGTCTTCCCGTTCATCCTCAGGAAAATTGCAACCTGTACGATACAGGAGTTTAAAGATGCTGATTCTCCAAGTAGGGAGATGGTGAATCAAGCGGCTGGAATGGGGAACCCGAGCACAAGGAGAGGAGAAATGAGGTGCGTTTTAGAAACCTTTCCCGATCTCACGGCATACCATCTTCTGGGTTTCACATGCATGTTTGGATGTAGGAAGATGCCCTTGTACCTGGAGATTTGAGACCCATTGGGTGGGTACCCCGCGGTATTACTTTAAAGTATCTGCGTTTGCTCACCCAACCTCACCAATCCTCTCAGCCCCAAGAGTGTCCAGCCTTATGTCTCATCCAGCTGTGGGTCTAGATATGGTCAATCCAGGTTGCATCAGAGACCCTGAACGGATTTTGTAAGAATTTCTCTCTCTTTCACTGTCTTTGCTTTGTGGGTTTTTTAAAGTAATGTATGTTTAGAATGGGGTTTGGCTGCTTTTCCCTGCTGCGTTTATGCCGCTTTACACCCTCTTGATTCACTTGCAGAGAGATATCAATACACAGGTTTTCAGATTCATACTAGTCAGATATATTCTTGTGCGGTGACTAGGGGGTGTTGAGTCCAGTTCACTGAGCAGGGAGTAGGCCTTGTCTGTTACATATTGGGCTTATGGAGCGGTCTCTGAGCTAATTTCAAACCCTTGTTTTATGCATCACCCCACCTCACCTTTCCCGTTAAGCAGCCATAGTGTGTCTTCTAAAGGTGTGACTCTGTTCTGTTTGTAATTCAGTTCAAGTGTAGCGATTTTGACATTCCCTCTATAAGCGATATCTTAGGATAAGTGTCTTTTTCTGTGTGACTTATTTCACTTAGAATCATCGTACCTAAATCCACTTATCATGCTGCTAACTAGCCTTATGACATTGATTTCATGGCTGAGTGATATTCCATTGTGCCAAGTACCACCATTTCTTTATCCATTTTTCTCTTTCCTGGGATATTGAAGGTGTACCGAAGCGGAGGTTCTTGGCAAAAGAACAGCCGTAAAGTTTGGGGTGCCTGTGTCTTGTTGATTTTTAGTTTTCCCAATTTATACGCCCATGAGTGGAAGTGCCCTATGCTCTCTACGCTGTGTTTATTACTTGTTTCAGGACACACCGTACACTTCTCCAGAGTGCCTGTTGGCAATTTACATCCCGCCCATCAGCGTAGCAAGGCTCCCATGTCTCCATGGCCTGTCCTGCTTTTCTGGTTTTTACACTTTCTTCAGCATGGCCCTTTTGACCGAGGGAAAGCGAGACTTCTTTGTAGCGCTGATTTGCCCTTCCGGCTTGCTTGGTTGGCCAAAAAGGGCGTATGCGTTTTTTCCTGAATATATTCAGGAAAAAACGCATACGCCCTTTTTGGCCAAGGGCCTCATTGTCAACGTTTTGCCGCTTTTCATGTGCTTTACAGGCGAGTCAAATCTACATCCTGAAATCTGTTTCCGGCAAATCTGCCTTGCTTTCAAATCCTCTTCGTTGCCTTCCCTCAATATATTTGTGGACGAGAGTTCTCATTGATAACTCTGCACGTTTGTGAATTGCAGTGCCCCTGAGCTCCATTTGTCTCCTCGCTTTTTTGGGAGCTGGCCGCAAAAGCGCAGGATTGCTTCAGGCCCTATTTTGGTTCTGGGAGGCAGGCTGAGCCTGTGGTTCATTCTTCTTCCTGATGGGAAAATGGAGTGACCTGTGCCTGTCCCAACACCTAGGGCTAGTCTCTCGTTGGTTCCCCGTCTTCCCGTTTATCTTCAGGACAAATTGCAACCTGGACGAAACAGGAGGTTAAAGGTGCTGATTCTCCAATTAGGGAGATGTTTAGTCAAGCGGCTGGAATGGCGAACTTGTGCACAAGGAGAGGAGAAATGAGGTGCGTTTTAGAAACCTTTCCTGATCTCATGGCATACCATCTTCTGGGTTTCCCATGCATGTTTTGATGTAGGAAGATTCCCTTGTACCTGGAGATTTGAGACCCATGGGGTGTGTTCCCCGCAGTTTTACTTTAAAGTATCTGCGTTTGCTCACCCAACCTCACCAATCCTCTCAGCCCCAAGAGTGTCCAGCCTTATGTCTCATCCAGCTGTGGGTCTAGATATGGTCAATCCAGGTTGCATCATAGACCCTGAACGGATTTTGTAAGAATTTCTCTCTCTTTCACTGTCTTAGTTTTGTGGGTTTTTTAAAGTAATTTATGTTTAGAATCGGGCTTGGCTGCTTTTCCCTGCTGTGTTGATGCCACTTTACACCCTCTTGATTCACTTGCAGAGAGATATCGATACATAGGTTTTCAGATTCTTACTACTCAGATATATTCTTGTGTGGTGACTAGGGTGTGTTGAGTCCAGTTCACTGAGCAGGGAGTAGGCCTTGTCTATTACATATTTGGCTTATGGAGCGGTCTCTGAGCTAATTTCAAACCCTTGTTTTATGCATCACCCCACCTCACCTTTCCCGTTAAGCAGCCATAGTGTGTCTTCTAAAGGTGTGACTCTGTTCTGTTTTGTAATTCAGTTCAAGTGTAGCGATTTTGACATTCCCTCTATAAGCGATATCTTAGGATAAGTGTCTTTTTCTGTGTGACTTATTTCACTTAGAATCATCGTACCTAAATCCACTCATCATGCTGCTAACTAGCCTTATGACATTGATTTCATGGCTGAGTGACATTCCATTGTGCCAATTACCACCATTGGTTTATCCATTTTTCTCTTTCCTGGGATATTGAAGGTGTACCGAAGTGGAGGTTCTTGGAAACAGAGCAGCTGTAAATTTTGGGGTGCCTGTGTCTTGTTGATTTTTAGTTTTCCCAATTTATACGCCCATGAGTGGAAGTGCCCTATGCTCTCTAAGCTGTGTTTATTACTTGTTTCAGGACACACCGTACACTTCTCCAGAGTGCCTGTTGGCAATTTACATCCCGCCCATCAGCTTAGCACGGCTCGCATGTCTCCATGGCCTGTCCTGCTTTTCTGGTTTTTACACTTTTTTCAGCATGGCCCTTTTGACCGAGGGCAAGCGAGACTTCTTTGTAGCGCTGATTTGCCCTTCCGGCTTGCTTGGTTGGCCAAAAACGGCGTATGCGTTTTTTCCTGAATATATTCAGGAAAAAACGCATACGCCCTTTTTGGCCAAGGGCATCATTGTCAACGTTTTGCCGCTTTTCATGTGCTTTACAGGCGAGTCGAATCTACATCCTGAAATCTGTTTCCTGAAAATCTGCCTTACTTTCAAATCCTCTTCGTTGCCTTCCCTCAATATATTTGTGGACGAGAGTTCTCATTTATAACTCTGCACGTTTGTGAATTGCAGTGCCCCTGAGCTCCATTTGCTTACTCGCTTTTTTGGGAGCTGGCCGCAAAAGTGCAGGATTGCTTCAGGCCCTATTTTGGTTCTGGGGGGCAGGCTGAGCCTGTGGTTCATTCTTCTTCCTGATGGAAAAATGGAGTGACCTGTGCCTGTCCCAACACCTAGGGCTAGTCTCTCGTTGGTTGCCCGTCTTCCCGTTCATCCTCAGGAAAATTGCAACCTGTACGATACAGGAGTTTAAAGATGCTGATTCTCCAAGTAGGGAGATGGTGAATCAAGCGGCTGGAATGGGGAACCCGAGCACAAGGAGAGGAGAAATGAGGTGCGTTTTAGAAACCTTTCCCGATCTCACGGCATACCATCTTCTGGGTTTCACATGCATGTTTGGATGTAGGAAGATGCCCTTGTACCTGGAGATTTGAGACCCATTGGGTGGGTACCCCGCGGTATTACTTTAAAGTATCTGCGTTTGCTCACCCAACCTCACCAATCCTCTCAGCCCCAAGAGTGTCCAGCCTTATGTCTCATCCAGCTGTGGGTCTAGATATGGTCAATCCAGGTTGCATCAGAGACCCTGAACGGATTTTGTAAGAATTTCTCTCTCTTTCACTGTCTTTGCTTTGTGGGTTTTTTAAAGTAATGTATGTTTAGAATGGGGTTTGGCTGCTTTTCCCTGCTGCGTTTATGCCGCTTTACACCCTCTTGATTCACTTGCAGAGAGATATCAATACACAGGTTTTCAGATTCATACTAGTCAGATATATTCTTGTGCGGTGACTAGGGGGTGTTGAGTCCAGTTCACTGAGCAGGGAGTAGGCCTTGTCTATTACATATTGGGCTTATGGAGCGGTCTCTGAGCTAATTTCAAACCCTTGTTTTATGCATCACCCCACCTCACCTTTCCCGTTAAGCAGCCATAGTGTGTCTTCTAAAGGTGTGACTCTGTTCTGTTTGTAATTCAGTTCAAGTGTAGCGATTTTGACATTCCCTCTATAAGCGATATCTTAGGATAAGTGTCTTTTTCTGTGTGACTTATTTCACTTAGAATCATCGTACCTAAATCCACTTATCATGCTGCTAACTAGCCTTATGACATTGATTTCATGGCTGAGTGATATTCCATTGTGCCAAGTACCACCATTTCTTTATCCATTTTTCTCTTTCCTGGGATATTGAAGGTGTACCGAAGCGGAGGTTCTTGGCAAAAGAACAGCCGTAAAGTTTGGGGTGCCTGTGTCTTGTTGATTTTTAGTTTTCCCAATTTATACGCCCATGAGTGGAAGTGCCCTATGCTCTCTACGCTGTGTTTATTACTTGTTTCAGGACACACCGTACACTTCTCCAGAGTGCCTGTTGGCAATTTACATCCCGCCCATCAGCGTAGCAAGGCTCCCATGTCTCCATGGCCTGTCCTGCTTTTCTGGTTTTTACACTTTCTTCAGCATGGCCCTTTTGACCGAGGGAAAGCGAGACTTCTTTGTAGCGCTGATTTGCCCTTCCGGCTTGCTTGGTTGGCCAAAAAGGGCGTATGCGTTTTTTCCTGAATATATTCAGGAAAAAACGCATACGCCCTTTTTGGCCAAGGGCCTCATTGTCAACGTTTTGCCGCTTTTCATGTGCTTTACAGGCGAGTCAAATCTACATCCTGAAATCTGTTTCCGGCAAATCTGCCTTGCTTTCAAATCCTCTTCGTTGCCTTCCCTCAATATATTTGTGGACGAGAGTTCTCATTGATAACTCTGCACGTTTGTGAATTGCAGTGCCCCTGAGCTCCATTTGTCTCCTCGCTTTTTTGGGAGCTGGCCGCAAAAGCGCAGGATTGCTTCAGGCCCTATTTTGGTTCTGGGAGGCAGGCTGAGCCTGTGGTTCATTCTTCTTCCTGATGGGAAAATGGAGTGACCTGTGCCTGTCCCAACACCTAGGGCTAGTCTCTCGTTGTTTCCCCGTCTTCCCCTTCATCCTCAGGACAAATTGCAACCTGGACGAAACAGGAGGTTAAAGGTGCTGATTCTCCAATTAGGGAGATGGTTAGTCAAGTGGCTGGAATGGCGAACCCGAGCACAAGGAAAGGAGAAATGAGGTGCGTTTTAGAAACCTTTCCCGATCTCATGGCATACCATCTTCTGGGTTTCCCATGCATGTTTTGATGTAGGATGATTCCCTTGTACCTGGAGATTTGAGACCCATGGGGTGGGTACCCCGCGGTGTTACTTTAAAGTATCTGCATTTGCTCACCCGACCTCACCAATCCTCTCAGCCCCAAGAGTGTCCAGCCTTATGTCTCATCCAGCTGTGGGTCTAGATATGGTCAATCCAGGTTGCATCAGAGACCCTGAACGGATTTTGTAAGAATTTCTCTCTCTTTCACTGTCTTTGCTTTGTGGGTTTTTTAAAGTAATGTATGTTTAGAAGGGGTTTGGCTGCTTTTCCCTGCTGTGTTTATGCCGCTTTACACCCTCTTGATTCACTTGCAGAGAGATATCGATACATAGGTTTTCAGATTCATACTAATCAGATATAATCTTGTGCGGTGACTAGGGGGTGTTGAGTCCAGTTAACTGAGCAGGGAGTAGGCCTTGTCTATTACATATTTGGCTTATGGAGCGGTGTCTGAGCTAATTTCAAACCCTTGTTTTATGCATCACCCCACCTCACCTTTCCGGTTAAGCAGCCATAGTGTGTCTTCTAAAGGTGTGCCTCTGTTCTGTTTTGTAATTCAGTTCAAGTTTAGCGATTTTGACATTCCCTCTATAAGCGATATCTTAGGATAAGTGCCTTTTTCTGTGTGACTTATTTCACTTAGAATCATCGTACCTAAATCCACTCATCATGCTGCTAACTAGCCTTATGACATTGATTTCATGGCTGAGTGATATTCCATTGTGCCAAGTACCACCATTTCTTTATCCATTTTTCTCTTTCCTGGGATATTGAAGGTGTACCGAAGCGGAGGTTCTTGGCAACAGAGCAGCTGTAAAGTTTGGGGTGCCTGTGTCTTGTTGATTTTTAGTTTTCCCAATTTATATGCCCATGAGTGGAAGTGCCCTATGCTCTCTACACTGTGTTTATTACTTGTTTCAGGACACACCGTACTCTTCTCCAGAGTGCCTGTTGGCAATTTACATCCCGCCCATCAGCGTAGCAAGGCTCCCATGTCTCCATGGCCTGTCCTGCTTTTCTGGTTTTTACAGTTTGTTCAGCATGGCCCTTTTGACCGAGGGCAAGCGAGACTTCTTTGTAGCGCTGATTTGCCCTTCCGGCTTGCTTGGTTGGCCAAAAAGGGCGTATGCGTTTTTTCCTGAATATATTCAGGAAAAAACGCATACGCCCTTTTTGGCCAAGGGCATCATTGTCAACGTTTTGCCGCTTTTCATGTGCTTTAAAGGCGAGTCGAATCTACCTCCTGAAATCTGTTTCCTGCAAATCTGCCTTGCTTTCAAATCCTCTTCGTTGCCTTCCCTCAATATATTTGTGGACGAGAGTTCTCATTTATAACTCTGCACGTTTGTGAATTGCAGTGCCCCTGAGCTCCATTTGTGTCCTCGCTTTTTTGGGAGCTGGCCGCAAAAATGCAGGATTGCTTCAGGCCCTATTTTGGTTCTGGGGGGCAGGCTGAGCCTGTGGTTCATTCTTCTTCCTGATGGGAAAATGGAGTGACCTACGCCTGTCCCAACACCTAGGGCTCGTCTCTCGTTGGTTCTGCGTCTTCCCCTTCATCCTCAGGACAAATTGCAACCTGGACGAAAGAGGAGGTTAAAGGTGCTGATTCTCCAAGTAGGGAGATGTTTGGTCAAGCAGCTGGAATGGCGAACCCGAGCACAAGGAGAGGAGAAATGAGGTGCGTTTTAGAAACCTTTCCCGATCTCATGGCATACCATCTTCTGGGTTTCCCATGCATGTTTTGCTGTAGGAAGATGCCCTTGTACCTGGAGATTTGAGACCCATGGGGTGTGTTCCCCGCAGTTTTACTTTAAAGTATCTGCGTTTGCTCACCCAACCTCACCAATCCTCTCAGCCCCAAGAGTGTCCAGCCTTATGTCTCATCCAGCTGTGGGTCTAGATATGGTCAATCCAGGTTGCATCAGAGACCCTGAACGGATTTTGTAAGAATTTCTCTCTCTTTCACTGTCTTTGTTTTGTGGGTTTTTTAAAGTAATGTATGTTTAGAATGGGGTTTGGCTGCTTTTCCCTGCTGCGTTTATGCCGCTTTACACCCTCTTGATTCACTTGCAGAGAGATATCAATACACAGGTTTTCAGATTCATACTAGTCAGATATATTCTTGTGCGGTGACTAGGGGGTGTTGAGTCCACTTCACTGAGCAGGGAGTAGGCCTTGTCTATTACATATTGGGCTTATGGAGCGGTCTCTGAGCTAATTTCAAACCCTTGTTTTATGCATCACCCCACCTCACCTTTCCCGTTCAGCAGCCATAGTGTGTCTTCTAAAGGTGTGACTCTGTTCTGTTTGTAATTCAGTTCAAGTGTAGCGATTTTGACATTCCCTCTATAAGCGATATCTTAGGATAAGTGTCTTTTTCTGTGTGACTTATTTCACTTAGAATCATCGTACCTAAATCCACTTATCATGCTGCTAACTAGCCTTATGACCTTGATTTCATGGCTGAGTGATATTCCATTGTGCCAAGTACCACCATTTCTTTATCCATTTTTCTCTTTCCTGGGATATTGAAGGTGTACCGAAGCGGAGGTTCTTGGCAAAAGAACAGCCGTAAATTTTGGGGTGCCTGTGTCTTGTTGATTTTTAGTTTTCCCAATTTATACGCCCATGAGTGGAAGTGCCCTATGCTCTCTACGCTGTGTTTATTACTTGTTTCAGGACACACCGTACACTTCTCCAGAGTGCCTGTTGGCAATTTACATCCCGCCCATCAGCGTAGCAAGGCTCCCATGTCTCCATGGCCTGTCCTGCTTTTCTGGTTTTTACACTTTCTTCAGCATGGCCCTTTTGACCGAGGGAAAGCGAGACTTCTTTGTAGCGCTGATTTGCCCTTCCGGCTTGCTTGGTTGGCCAAAAAGGGCGTATGCGTTTTTTCCTGAATATATTCAGGAAAAAACGCATACGCCCTTTTTGGCCAAGGGCCTCATTGTCAACGTTTTGCCGCTTTTCATGTGCTTTACAGGCGAGTCGAATCTACATCCTGAAATCTGTTTCCTGCAAATCTGCCTTGCTTTCAAATCCTCTTCGTTGCCTTCCCTCAATATATTTGTGGACGAGAGTTCTCATTGATAACTCTGCACGTTTGTGAATTGCAGTGCCCCTGAGCTCCATTTGTCTCCTCGCTTCTTTGGGAGCTGGCCGCAAAAGCACAGGATTGCTTCAGGCCCTATTTTGGTTCTGGGAGGCAGGCTGAGCCTGTGGTTCATTCTTCTTCCTGATGGGAAAATGGAGTGACCTGTGCCTGTCCCAACACCTAGGGCTAGTCTCTCGTTGTTTCCCCGTCTTCCCCTTCATCCTCAGGACAAATTGCAACCTGGACGAAAGAGGAGGTTAAAGGTGCTGATTCTCCAAGTAGGGAGATGTTTGGTCAAGCAGCTGGAATGGCGAACCCGAGCACAAGGAGAGGAGAAATGAGGTGCGTTTTAGAAACCTTTCCCGATCTCATGGCATACCATCTTCTGGGTTTCCCAAGCATGTTTTGATGTAGGAAGATGCCCTTGTACCTGGAGATTTGAGACCCATGGGGTGTGTTCCCCGCAGTTTTACTTTAAAGTATCTGCGTTTGCTCACCCAACCTCACCAATCCTCTCAGCCCCAAGAGTGTCCAGCCTTATGTCTCATCCAGCTGTGGGTCTAGATATGGTCAATCCAGATTGCATCAGAGACCCTGAACGGATTTTGTAACTATTTCTCTCTCTTTCACTGTCTTTGCTTTGTGGGTTTTTTAAAGTAATGTATGTTTAGAAGGGGTTTGGCTGCTTTTCCCTGCTGTGTTTATGCCGCTTTACACCCTCTTGATTCACTTGCAGAGAGATATCGATACATAGGTTTTCAGATTCATACTAATCAGATATAATCTTGTGCGGTGACTAGGGGGTGTTGAGTCCAGTTAACTGAGCAGGGAGTAGGCCTTGTCTATTACATATTTGGCTTATGGAGCAGTGTCTGAGCTAATTTCAAACCCTTGTTTTATGCATCACCCCACCTCACCTTTCCGGTTAAGCAGCCATAGTGTGTCTTCTAAAGGTGTGCCTCTGTTCTGTTTTGTAATTCAGTTCAAGTTTAGCGATTTTGATATTCCCTCTATAAGCGATATCTTAGGATAAGTGCCTTTTTCTGTGTGACTTATTTCACTTAGAATCATCGTACCTAAATCCACTCATCATGCTGCTAACTAGCCTTATGACATTGATTTCATGGCTGAGTGATATTCCATTGTGCCAAGTACCACCATTTCTTTATCCATTTTTCTCTTTCCTGGGATATTGAAGGTGTACCGAAGCGGAGGTTCTTGGCAACAGAGCAGCTGTAAAGTTTGGGGTGCCTGTGTCTTGTTGATTTTTAGTTTTCCCAATTTATACGCCCATGAGTGGAAGTGCCCTATGCTCTCTACACTGTGTTTATTACTTGTTTCAGGACACACCGTACTCTTCTCCAGAGTGCCTGTTGGCAATTTACATCCCGCCCATCAGCGTAGCAAGGCTCCCATGTCTCCATGGCCTGTCCTGCTTTTCTGGTTTTTACACTTTGTTCAGCATGGCCCTTTTGACCGAGGGCAAGCGAGACTTCTTTGTAGCGCTGATTTGCCCTTCCGGCTTGCTTGGTTGGCCAAAAAGGGCGTATGCGTTTTTTCCTGAATATATTCAGGAAAAAACGCATACGCCCTTTTTGGCCAAGGGCATCATTGTCAACGTTTTGCCGCTTTTCATGTGCTTTAAAGGCGAGTCGAATCTACCTCCTGAAATCTGTTTCCTGCAAATCTGCCTTGCTTTCAAATCCTCTTCGTTGCCTTCCCTCAATATATTTGTGGACGAGAGTTCTCATTTATAACTCTGCACGTTTGTGAATTGCGGTGCCCCTGAGCTCCATTTGTGTCCTCGCTTTTTCGGGAGCTGGCCGCAAAAATGCAGGATTGCTTCAGGCCCTATTTTGGTTCTGGGGGGCAGGCTGAGCCTGTGGTTCATTCTTCTTCCTGATGGGAAAATGGAGTGACCTACGCCTGTCCCAACACCTAGGGCTCGTCTCTCGTTGGTTCCGCGTCTTCCCCTTCATCCTCAGGACAAATTGCAACCTGGACGAAACAGGAGGTTAAAGGTGCTGATTATCCAAGTAGGGAGATGTTTGGTCAAGCAGCTGGAATGGCGAACCCGAGCACAAGGAGAGGAGAAATGAGGTGCGTTTTAGAAACCTTTCCCGATCTCATGGCATACCATCTTCTGGGTTTCCCATGCATGTTTTGATGTAGGAAGATGCCCTTGTACCTGGAGATTTGAGACCCATGGGGTGTGTTCCCCGCAGTTTTACTTTAAAGTATCTGCGTTTGCTCACCCAACCTCACCAATCCTCTCAGCCCCAAGAGTGTCCAGCCTTATGTCTCATCCAGCTGTGGGTCTAGATATGGTCAATCCAGGTTGCATCAGAGACCCTGAAAGGATTTTGTAAGAATTTCTCTCTCTTTCACTGTCTTTGTTTTGTGGGTTTTTTAAAGTAATTTATGTTTAGAATGGGGTTTGGCTGCTTTTCCCTGCTGTGTTGATGCCGCTTTACACCCTCTTGATTCACTTGCAGAGAGATATCGATACATAGGTTTTCAGATTCATACTAGTCAGATATATTCTTGTGCGGTGACTAGGGGGTGTTGAGTCCAGTTCACTGAGCAGGGAGTAGGCCTTGTCTATTACATATTTGGCTTATGGAGCGGTGTCTGAGCTAATTTCAAACCCTTGTTTTATGCATCACCCCACCTCACCTTTCCCGTTAAGCAGCCATAGTGTGTCTTCTAAAGGTGTGACTCTGTTCTGTTTGTAATTCAGTTCAAGTGTAGCGATTTTGACATTCCCTCTATAAGCGATATCTTAGGATAAGTGCCTTTTTCTGTGTGACTTATTTCACTTAGAATCATCGTACCTAAATCCACTCATCATGCTGCTAACTAGCCTTATGACATTGATTTCATGGCTGAGTGATATTCCATTGTGCCAAGTACCACCATTTGTTTATCCATTTTTCTCTTTCCTGGGATATTGAAGGTGTACCGAAGTGGAGGTTCTTGGCAACAGAGCAGCCGTAAAGTTTGGGGTGCCTGTGTCTTGTTGATTTTTAGTTTTCCCAATTTATACGCCCATGAGTGGAAGTGCCCTATGCTCTCTACGCTGTGTTTATTACTTGTTTCAGGACACACCGTACACTTCTCCAGAGTGCCTGTTGGCAATTTACATCCCGCCCATCAGCGTAGCAAGGCTCCCATGTCTCCATGGCCTGTCCTGCTTTTCTGGTTTTTACACTTTCTTCAGCATGGCCCTTTTGACCGAGGGAAAGCGAGACTTCTTTGTAGCGCTGATTTGCCCTTCCGGCTTGCTTGGTTGGCCAAAAAGGGCGTATGCGTTTTTTCCTGAATATATTCAGGAAAAAACGCATACGCCCTTTTTGGCCAAGGGCCTCATTGTCAACGTTTTGCCGCTTTTCATGTGCTTTACAGGCGAGTCAAATCTACATCCTGAAATCTGTTTCCGGCAAATCTGCCTTGCTTTCAAATCCTCTTCGTTGCCTTCCCTCAATATATTTGTGGACGAGAGTTCTCATTGATAACTCTGCACGTTTGTGAATTGCAGTGCCCCTGAGCTCCATTTGTCTCCTCGCTTTTTTGGGAGCTGGCCGCAAAAGCGCAGGATTGCTTCAGGCCCTATTTTGGTTCTGGGAGGCAGGCTGAGCCTGTGGTTCATTCTTCTTCCTGATGGGAAAATGGAGTGACCTGTGCCTGTCCCAACACCTAGGGCTAGTCTCTCGTTGTTTCCCCGTCTTCCCCTTCATCCTCAGGACAAATTGCAACCTGGACGAAACAGGAGGTTAAAGGTGCTGATTCTCCAATTAGGGAGATGGTTAGTCAAGTGGCTGGAATGGCGAACCCGAGCACAAGGAAAGGAGAAATGAGGTGCGTTTTAGAAACCTTTCCCGATCTCATGGCATACCATCTTCTGGGTTTCCCATGCATGTTTTGATGTAGGATGATTCCCTTGTACCTGGAGATTTGAGACCCATGGGGTGGGTACCCCGCGGTGTTACTTTAAAGTATCTGCATTTGCTCACCCGACCTCACCAATCCTCTCAGCCCCAAGAGTGTCCAGCCTTATGTCTCATCCAGCTGTGGGTCTAGATATGGTCAATCCAGGTTGCATCAGAGACCCTGAACGGATTTTGTAAGAATTTCTCTCTCTTTCACTGTCTTTGCTTTGTGGGTTTTTTAAAGTAATGTATGTTTAGAAGGGGTTTGGCTGCTTTTCCCTGCTGTGTTTATGCCGCTTTACACCCTCTTGATTCACTTGCAGAGAGATATCGATACATAGGTTTTCAGATTCATACTAATCAGATATAATCTTGTGCGGTGACTAGGGGGTGTTGAGTCCAGTTAACTGAGCAGGGAGTAGGCCTTGTCTATTACATATTTGGCTTATGGAGCGGTGTCTGAGCTAATTTCAAACCCTTGTTTTATGCATCACCCCACCTCACCTTTCCGGTTAAGCAGCCATAGTGTGTCTTCTAAAGGTGTGCCTCTGTTCTGTTTTGTAATTCAGTTCAAGTTTAGCGATTTTGACATTCCCTCTATAAGCGATATCTTAGGATAAGTGCCTTTTTCTGTGTGACTTATTTCACTTAGAATCATCGTACCTAAATCCACTCATCATGCTGCTAACTAGCCTTATGACATTGATTTCATGGCTGAGTGATATTCCATTGTGCCAAGTACCACCATTTCTTTATCCATTTTTCTCTTTCCTGGGATATTGAAGGTGTACCGAAGCGGAGGTTCTTGGCAACAGAGCAGCTGTAAAGTTTGGGGTGCCTGTGTCTTGTTGATTTTTAGTTTTCCCAATTTATATGCCCATGAGTGGAAGTGCCCTATGCTCTCTACACTGTGTTTATTACTTGTTTCAGGACACACCGTACTCTTCTCCAGAGTGCCTGTTGGCAATTTACATCCCGCCCATCAGCGTAGCAAGGCTCCCATGTCTCCATGGCCTGTCCTGCTTTTCTGGTTTTTACAGTTTGTTCAGCATGGCCCTTTTGACCGAGGGCAAGCGAGACTTCTTTGTAGCGCTGATTTGCCCTTCCGGCTTGCTTGGTTGGCCAAAAAGGGCGTATGCGTTTTTTCCTGAATATATTCAGGAAAAAACGCATACGCCCTTTTTGGCCAAGGGCATCATTGTCAACGTTTTGCCGCTTTTCATGTGCTTTAAAGGCGAGTCGAATCTACCTCCTGAAATCTGTTTCCTGCAAATCTGCCTTGCTTTCAAATCCTCTTCGTTGCCTTCCCTCAATATATTTGTGGACGAGAGTTCTCATTTATAACTCTGCACGTTTGTGAATTGCAGTGCCCCTGAGCTCCATTTGTGTCCTCGCTTTTTTGGGAGCTGGCCGCAAAAATGCAGGATTGCTTCAGGCCCTATTTTGGTTCTGGGGGGCAGGCTGAGCCTGTGGTTCATTCTTCTTCCTGATGGGAAAATGGAGTGACCTACGCCTGTCCCAACACCTAGGGCTCGTCTCTCGTTGGTTCTGCGTCTTCCCCTTCATCCTCAGGACAAATTGCAACCTGGACGAAAGAGGAGGTTAAAGGTGCTGATTCTCCAAGTAGGGAGATGTTTGGTCAAGCAGCTGGAATGGCGAACCCGAGCACAAGGAGAGGAGAAATGAGGTGCGTTTTAGAAACCTTTCCCGATCTCATGGCATACCATCTTCTGGGTTTCCCATGCATGTTTTGCTGTAGGAAGATGCCCTTGTACCTGGAGATTTGAGACCCATGGGGTGTGTTCCCCGCAGTTTTACTTTAAAGTATCTGCGTTTGCTCACCCAACCTCACCAATCCTCTCAGCCCCAAGAGTGTCCAGCCTTATGTCTCATCCAGCTGTGGGTCTAGATATGGTCAATCCAGGTTGCATCAGAGACCCTGAACGGATTTTGTAAGAATTTCTCTCTCTTTCACTGTCTTTGTTTTGTGGGTTTTTTAAAGTAATGTATGTTTAGAATGGGGTTTGGCTGCTTTTCCCTGCTGCGTTTATGCCGCTTTACACCCTCTTGATTCACTTGCAGAGAGATATCAATACACAGGTTTTCAGATTCATACTAGTCAGATATATTCTTGTGCGGTGACTAGGGGGTGTTGAGTCCACTTCACTGAGCAGGGAGTAGGCCTTGTCTATTACATATTGGGCTTATGGAGCGGTCTCTGAGCTAATTTCAAACCCTTGTTTTATGCATCACCCCACCTCACCTTTCCCGTTCAGCAGCCATAGTGTGTCTTCTAAAGGTGTGACTCTGTTCTGTTTGTAATTCAGTTCAAGTGTAGCGATTTTGACATTCCCTCTATAAGCGATATCTTAGGATAAGTGTCTTTTTCTGTGTGACTTATTTCACTTAGAATCATCGTACCTAAATCCACTTATCATGCTGCTAACTAGCCTTATGACCTTGATTTCATGGCTGAGTGATATTCCATTGTGCCAAGTACCACCATTTCTTTATCCATTTTTCTCTTTCCTGGGATATTGAAGGTGTACCGAAGCGGAGGTTCTTGGCAAAAGAACAGCCGTAAAGTTTGGGGTGCCTGTGTCTTGTTGATTTTTAGTTTTCCCAATTTATACGCCCATGAGTGGAAGTGCCCTATGCTCTCTACGCTGTGTTTATTACTTGTTTCAGGACACACCGTACACTTCTCCAGAGTGCCTGTTGGCAATTTACATCCCGCCCATCAGCGTAGCAAGGCTCCCATGTCTCCATGGCCTGTCCTGCTTTTCTGGTTTTTACACTTTCTTCAGCATGGCCCTTTTGACCGAGGGAAAGCGAGACTTCTTTGTAGCGCTGATTTGCCCTTCCGGCTTGCTTGGTTGGCCAAAAAGGGCGTATGCGTTTTTTCCTGAATATATTCAGGAAAAAACGCATACGCCCTTTTTGGCCAAGGGCCTCATTGTCAACGTTTTGCCGCTTTTCATGTGCTTTACAGGCGAGTCGAATCTACATCCTGAAATCTGTTTCCTGCAAATCTGCCTTGCTTTCAAATCCTCTTCGTTGCCTTCCCTCAATATATTTGTGGACGAGAGTTCTCATTGATAACTCTGCACGTTTGTGAATTGCAGTGCCCCTGAGCTCCATTTGTCTCCTCGCTTCTTTGGGAGCTGGCCGCAAAAGCACAGGATTGCTTCAGGCCCTATTTTGGTTCTGGGAGGCAGGCTGAGCCTGTGGTTCATTCTTCTTCCTGATGGGAAAATGGAGTGACCTGTGCCTGTCCCAACACCTAGGGCTAGTCTCTCGTTGTTTCCCCGTCTTCCCCTTCATCCTCAGGACAAATTGCAACCTGGACGAAAGAGGAGGTTAAAGGTGCTGATTCTCCAAGTAGGGAGATGTTTGGTCAAGCAGCTGGAATGGCGAACCCGAGCACAAGGAGAGGAGAAATGAGGTGCGTTTTAGAAACCTTTCCCGATCTCATGGCATACCATCTTCTGGGTTTCCCAAGCATGTTTTGATGTAGGAAGATGCCCTTGTACCTGGAGATTTGAGACCCATGGGGTGTGTTCCCCGCAGATTTACTTTAAAGTATCTGCGTTTGCTCACCCAACCTCACCAATCCTCTCAGCCCCAAGAGTGTCCAGCCTTATGTCTCATCCAGCTGTGGGTCTAGATATGGTCAATCCAGATTGCATCAGAGACCCTGAACGGATTTTGTAACTATTTCTCTCTCTTTCACTGTCTTTGCTTTGTGGGTTTTTTAAAGTAATGTATGTTTAGAAGGGGTTTGGCTGCTTTTCCCTGCTGTGTTTATGCCGCTTTACACCCTCTTGATTCACTTGCAGAGAGATATCGATACATAGGTTTTCAGATTCATACTAATCAGATATAATCTTGTGCGGTGACTAGGGGGTGTTGAGTCCAGTTAACTGAGCAGGGAGTAGGCCTTGTCTATTACATATTTGGCTTATGGAGCAGTGTCTGAGCTAATTTCAAACCCTTGTTTTATGCATCACCCCACCTCACCTTTCCGGTTAAGCAGCCATAGTGTGTCTTCTAAAGGTGTGCCTCTGTTCTGTTTTGTAATTCAGTTCAAGTTTAGCGATTTTGACATTCCCTCTATAAGCGATATCTTAGGATAAGTGCCTTTTTCTGTGTGACTTATTTCACTTAGAATCATCGTACCTAAATCCACTCATCATGCTGCTAACTAGCCTTATGACATTGATTTCATGGCTGAGTGATATTCCATTGTGCCAAGTACCACCATTTCTTTATCCATTTTTCTCTTTCCTGGGATATTGAAGGTGTACCGAAGCGGAGGTTCTTGGCAACAGAGCAGCTGTAAAGTTTGGGGTGCCTGTGTCTTGTTGATTTTTAGTTTTCCCAATTTATACGCCCATGAGTGGAAGTGCCCTATGCTCTCTACACTGTGTTTATTACTTGTTTCAGGACACACCGTACTCTTCTCCAGAGTGCCTGTTGGCAATTTACATCCCGCCCATCAGCGTAGCAAGGCTCCCATGTCTCCATGGCCTGTCCTGCTTTTCTGGTTTTTACACTTTGTTCAGCATGGCCCTTTTGACCGAGGGCAAGCGAGACTTCTTTGTAGCGCTGATTTGCCCTTCCGGCTTGCTTGGTTGGCCAAAAAGGGCGTATGCGTTTTTTCCTGAATATATTCAGGAAAAAACGCATACGCCCTTTTTGGCCAAGGGCATCATTGTCAACGTTTTGCCGCTTTTCATGTGCTTTAAAGGCGAGTCGAATCTACCTCCTGAAATCTGTTTCCTGCAAATCTGCCTTGCTTTCAAATCCTCTTCGTTGCCTTCCCTCAATATATTTGTGGACGAGAGTTCTCATTTATAACTCTGCACGTTTGTGAATTGCGGTGCCCCTGAGCTCCATTTGTGTCCTCGCTTTTTCGGGAGCTGGCCGCAAAAATGCAGGATTGCTTCAGGCCCTATTTTGGTTCTGGGGGGCAGGCTGAGCCTGTGGTTCATTCTTCTTCCTGATGGGAAAATGGAGTGACCTACGCCTGTCCCAACACCTAGGGCTCGTCTCTCGTTGGTTCCGCGTCTTCCCCTTCATCCTCAGGACAAATTGCAACCTGGACGAAACAGGAGGTTAAAGGTGCTGATTATCCAAGTAGGGAGATGTTTGGTCAAGCAGCTGGAATGGCGAACCCGAGCACAAGGAGAGGAGAAATGAGGTGCGTTTTAGAAACCTTTCCCGATCTCATGGCATACCATCTTCTGGGTTTCCCATGCATGTTTTGATGTAGGAAGATGCCCTTGTACCTGGAGATTTGAGACCCATGGGGTGTGTTCCCCGCAGTTTTACTTTAAAGTATCTGCGTTTGCTCACCCAACCTCACCAATCCTCTCAGCCCCAAGAGTGTCCAGCCTTATGTCTCATCCAGCTGTGGGTCTAGATATGGTCAATCCAGGTTGCATCAGAGACCCTGAAAGGATTTTGTAAGAATTTCTCTCTCTTTCACTGTCTTTGTTTTGTGGGTTTTTTAAAGTAATTTATGTTTAGAATGGGGTTTGGCTGCTTTTCCCTGCTGTGTTGATGCCGCTTTACACCCTCTTGATTCACTTGCAGAGAGATATCGATACATAGGTTTTCAGATTCATACTAGTCAGATATATTCTTGTGCGGTGACTAGGGGGTGTTGAGTCCAGTTCACTGAGCAGGGAGTAGGCCTTGTCTATTACATATTTGGCTTATGGAGCGGTGTCTGAGCTAATTTCAAACCCTTGTTTTATGCATCACCCCACCTCACCTTTCCCGTTAAGCAGCCATAGTGTGTCTTCTAAAGGTGTGACTCTGTTCTGTTTGTAATTCAGTTCAAGTGTAGCGATTTTGACATTCCCTCTATAAGCGATATCTTAGGATAAGTGCCTTTTTCTGTGTGACTTATTTCACTTAGAATCATCGTACCTAAATCCACTCATCATGCTGCTAACTAGCCTTATGACATTGATTTCATGGCTGAGTGATATTCCATTGTGCCAAGTACCACCATTTGTTTATCCATTTTTCTCTTTCCTGGGATATTGAAGGTGTACCGAAGTGGAGGTTCTTGGCAACAGAGCAGCCGTAAAGTTTGGGGTGCCTGTGTCTTGTTGATTTTTAGTTTTCCCAATTTATACGCCCATGAGTGGAAGTGCCCTATGCTCTCTACGCTGTGTTTATTACTTGTTTCAGGACACACCGTACACTTCTCCAGAGTGCCTGTTGGCAATTTACATCCCGCCCATCAGCGTAGCAAGGCTCCCATGTCTCCATGGCCTGTCCTGCTTTTCTGGTTTTTACACTTTCTTCAGCATGGCCCTTTTGACCGAGGGAAAGCGAGACTTCTTTGTAGCGCTGATTTGCCCTTCCGGCTTGCTTGGTTGGCCAAAAAGGGCGTATGCGTTTTTTCCTGAATATATTCAGGAAAAAACGCATACGCCCTTTTTGGCCAAGGGCCTCATTGTCAACGTTTTGCCGCTTTTCATGTGCTTTACAGGCGAGTCAAATCTACATCCTGAAATCTGTTTCCGGCAAATCTGCCTTGCTTTCAAATCCTCTTCGTTGCCTTCCCTCAATATATTTGTGGACGAGAGTTCTCATTGATAACTCTGCACGTTTGTGAATTGCAGTGCCCCTGAGCTCCATTTGTCTCCTCGCTTTTTTGGGAGCTGGCCGCAAAAGCGCAGGATTGCTTCAGGCCCTATTTTGGTTCTGGGAGGCAGGCTGAGCCTGTGGTTCATTCTTCTTCCTGATGGGAAAATGGAGTGACCTGTGCCTGTCCCAACACCTAGGGCTAGTCTCTCGTTGTTTCCCCGTCTTCCCCTTCATCCTCAGGACAAATTGCAACCTGGACGAAACAGGAGGTTAAAGGTGCTGATTCTCCAATTAGGGAGATGGTTAGTCAAGTGGCTGGAATGGCGAACCCGAGCACAAGGAAAGGAGAAATGAGGTGCGTTTTAGAAACCTTTCCCGATCTCATGGCATACCATCTTCTGGGTTTCCCATGCATGTTTTGATGTAGGATGATTCCCTTGTACCTGGAGATTTGAGACCCATGGGGTGGGTACCCCGCGGTGTTACTTTAAAGTATCTGCATTTGCTCACCCGACCTCACCAATCCTCTCAGCCCCAAGAGTGTCCAGCCTTATGTCTCATCCAGCTGTGGGTCTAGATATGGTCAATCCAGGTTGCATCAGAGACCCTGAACGGATTTTGTAAGAATTTCTCTCTCTTTCACTGTCTTTGCTTTGTGGGTTTTTTAAAGTAATGTATGTTTAGAAGGGGTTTGGCTGCTTTTCCCTGCTGTGTTTATGCCGCTTTACACCCTCTTGATTCACTTGCAGAGAGATATCGATACATAGGTTTTCAGATTCATACTAATCAGATATAATCTTGTGCGGTGACTAGGGGGTGTTGAGTCCAGTTAACTGAGCAGGGAGTAGGCCTTGTCTATTACATATTTGGCTTATGGAGCGGTGTCTGAGCTAATTTCAAACCCTTGTTTTATGCATCACCCCACCTCACCTTTCCGGTTAAGCAGCCATAGTGTGTCTTCTAAAGGTGTGCCTCTGTTCTGTTTTGTAATTCAGTTCAAGTTTAGCGATTTTGACATTCCCTCTATAAGCGATATCTTAGGATAAGTGCCTTTTTCTGTGTGACTTATTTCACTTAGAATCATCGTACCTAAATCCACTCATCATGCTGCTAACTAGCCTTATGACATTGATTTCATGGCTGAGTGATATTCCATTGTGCCAAGTACCACCATTTCTTTATCCATTTTTCTCTTTCCTGGGATATTGAAGGTGTACCGAAGCGGAGGTTCTTGGCAACAGAGCAGCTGTAAAGTTTGGGGTGCCTGTGTCTTGTTGATTTTTAGTTTTCCCAATTTATATGCCCATGAGTGGAAGTGCCCTATGCTCTCTACACTGTGTTTATTACTTGTTTCAGGACACACCGTACTCTTCTCCAGAGTGCCTGTTGGCAATTTACATCCCGCCCATCAGCGTAGCAAGGCTCCCATGTCTCCATGGCCTGTCCTGCTTTTCTGGTTTTTACAGTTTGTTCAGCATGGCCCTTTTGACCGAGGGCAAGCGAGACTTCTTTGTAGCGCTGATTTGCCCTTCCGGCTTGCTTGGTTGGCCAAAAAGGGCGTATGCGTTTTTTCCTGAATATATTCAGGAAAAAACGCATACGCCCTTTTTGGCCAAGGGCATCATTGTCAACGTTTTGCCGCTTTTCATGTGCTTTAAAGGCGAGTCGAATCTACCTCCTGAAATCTGTTTCCTGCAAATCTGCCTTGCTTTCAAATCCTCTTCGTTGCCTTCCCTCAATATATTTGTGGACGAGAGTTCTCATTTATAACTCTGCACGTTTGTGAATTGCAGTGCCCCTGAGCTCCATTTGTGTCCTCGCTTTTTTGGGAGCTGGCCGCAAAAATGCAGGATTGCTTCAGGCCCTATTTTGGTTCTGGGGGGCAGGCTGAGCCTGTGGTTCATTCTTCTTCCTGATGGGAAAATGGAGTGACCTACGCCTGTCCCAACACCTAGGGCTCGTCTCTCGTTGGTTCTGCGTCTTCCCCTTCATCCTCAGGACAAATTGCAACCTGGACGAAAGAGGAGGTTAAAGGTGCTGATTCTCCAAGTAGGGAGATGTTTGGTCAAGCAGCTGGAATGGCGAACCCGAGCACAAGGAGAGGAGAAATGAGGTGCGTTTTAGAAACCTTTCCCGATCTCATGGCATACCATCTTCTGGGTTTCCCATGCATGTTTTGCTGTAGGAAGATGCCCTTGTACCTGGAGATTTGAGACCCATGGGGTGTGTTCCCCGCAGTTTTACTTTAAAGTATCTGCGTTTGCTCACCCAACCTCACCAATCCTCTCAGCCCCAAGAGTGTCCAGCCTTATGTCTCATCCAGCTGTGGGTCTAGATATGGTCAATCCAGGTTGCATCAGAGACCCTGAACGGATTTTGTAAGAATTTCTCTCTCTTTCACTGTCTTTGTTTTGTGGGTTTTTTAAAGTAATGTATGTTTAGAATGGGGTTTGGCTGCTTTTCCCTGCTGCGTTTATGCCGCTTTACACCCTCTTGATTCACTTGCAGAGAGATATCAATACACAGGTTTTCAGATTCATACTAGTCAGATATATTCTTGTGCGGTGACTAGGGGGTGTTGAGTCCACTTCACTGAGCAGGGAGTAGGCCTTGTCTATTACATATTGGGCTTATGGAGCGGTCTCTGAGCTAATTTCAAACCCTTGTTTTATGCATCACCCCACCTCACCTTTCCCGTTCAGCAGCCATAGTGTGTCTTCTAAAGGTGTGACTCTGTTCTGTTTGTAATTCAGTTCAAGTGTAGCGATTTTGACATTCCCTCTATAAGCGATATCTTAGGATAAGTGTCTTTTTCTGTGTGACTTATTTCACTTAGAATCATCGTACCTAAATCCACTTATCATGCTGCTAACTAGCCTTATGACCTTGATTTCATGGCTGAGTGATATTCCATTGTGCCAAGTACCACCATTTCTTTATCCATTTTTCTCTTTCCTGGGATATTGAAGGTGTACCGAAGCGGAGGTTCTTGGCAAAAGAACAGCCGTAAAGTTTGGGGTGCCTGTGTCTTGTTGATTTTTAGTTTTCCCAATTTATACGCCCATGAGTGGAAGTGCCCTATGCTCTCTACGCTGTGTTTATTACTTGTTTCAGGACACACCGTACACTTCTCCAGAGTGCCTGTTGGCAATTTACATCCCGCCCATCAGCGTAGCAAGGCTCCCATGTCTCCATGGCCTGTCCTGCTTTTCTGGTTTTTACACTTTCTTCAGCATGGCCCTTTTGACCGAGGGAAAGCGAGACTTCTTTGTAGCGCTGATTTGCCCTTCCGGCTTGCTTGGTTGGCCAAAAAGGGCGTATGCGTTTTTTCCTGAATATATTCAGGAAAAAACGCATACGCCCTTTTTGGCCAAGGGCCTCATTGTCAACGTTTTGCCGCTTTTCATGTGCTTTACAGGCGAGTCGAATCTACATCCTGAAATCTGTTTCCTGCAAATCTGCCTTGCTTTCAAATCCTCTTCGTTGCCTTCCCTCAATATATTTGTGGACGAGAGTTCTCATTGATAACTCTGCACGTTTGTGAATTGCAGTGCCCCTGAGCTCCATTTGTCTCCTCGCTTCTTTGGGAGCTGGCCGCAAAAGCACAGGATTGCTTCAGGCCCTATTTTGGTTCTGGGAGGCAGGCTGAGCCTGTGGTTCATTCTTCTTCCTGATGGGAAAATGGAGTGACCTGTGCCTGTCCCAACACCTAGGGCTAGTCTCTCGTTGTTTCCCCGTCTTCCCCTTCATCCTCAGGACAAATTGCAACCTGGACGAAAGAGGAGGTTAAAGGTGCTGATTCTCCAAGTAGGGAGATGTTTGGTCAAGCAGCTGGAATGGCGAACCCGAGCACAAGGAGAGGAGAAATGAGGTGCGTTTTAGAAACCTTTCCCGATCTCATGGCATACCATCTTCTGGGTTTCCCAAGCATGTTTTGATGTAGGAAGATGCCCTTGTACCTGGAGATTTGAGACCCATGGGGTGTGTTCCCCGCAGTTTTACTTTAAAGTATCTGCGTTTGCTCACCCAACCTCACCAATCCTCTCAGCCCCAAGAGTGTCCAGCCTTATGTCTCATCCAGCTGTGGGTCTAGATATGGTCAATCCAGATTGCATCAGAGACCCTGAACGGATTTTGTAACTATTTCTCTCTCTTTCACTGTCTTTGCTTTGTGGGTTTTTTAAAGTAATGTATGTTTAGAAGGGGTTTGGCTGCTTTTCCCTGCTGTGTTTATGCCGCTTTACACCCTCTTGATTCACTTGCAGAGAGATATCGATACATAGGTTTTCAGATTCATACTAATCAGATATAATCTTGTGCGGTGACTAGGGGGTGTTGAGTCCAGTTAACTGAGCAGGGAGTAGGCCTTGTCTATTACATATTTGGCTTATGGAGCAGTGTCTGAGCTAATTTCAAACCCTTGTTTTATGCATCACCCCACCTCACCTTTCCGGTTAAGCAGCCATAGTGTGTCTTCTAAAGGTGTGCCTCTGTTCTGTTTTGTAATTCAGTTCAAGTTTAGCGATTTTGACATTCTCTCTATAAGCGATATCTTAGGATAAGTGCCTTTTTCTGTGTGACTTATTTCACTTAGAATCATCGTACCTAAATCCACTCATCATGCTGCTAACTAGCCTTATGACATTGATTTCATGGCTGAGTGATATTCCATTGTGCCAAGTACCACCATTTCTTTATCCATTTTTCTCTTTCCTGGGATATTGAAGGTGTACCGAAGCGGAGGTTCTTGGCAACAGAGCAGCTGTAAAGTTTGGGGTGCCTGTGTCTTGTTGATTTTTAGTTTTCCCAATTTATACGCCCATGAGTGGAAGTGCCCTATGCTCTCTACACTGTGTTTATTACTTGTTTCAGGACACACCGTACTCTTCTCCAGAGTGCCTGTTGGCAATTTACATCCCGCCCATCAGCGTAGCAAGGCTCCCATGTCTCCATGGCCTGTCCTGCTTTTCTGGTTTTTACACTTTGTTCAGCATGGCCCTTTTGACCGAGGGCAAGCGAGACTTCTTTGTAGCGCTGATTTGCCCTTCCGGCTTGCTTGGTTGGCCAAAAAGGGCGTATGCGTTTTTTCCTGAATATATTCAGGAAAAAACGCATACGCCCTTTTTGGCCAAGGGCATCATTGTCAACGTTTTGCCGCTTTTCATGTGCTTTAAAGGCGAGTCGAATCTACCTCCTGAAATCTGTTTCCTGCAAATCTGCCTTGCTTTCAAATCCTCTTCGTTGCCTTCCCTCAATATATTTGTGGACGAGAGTTCTCATTTATAACTCTGCACGTTTGTGAATTGCGGTGCCCCTGAGCTCCATTTGTGTCCTCGCTTTTTCGGGAGCTGGCCGCAAAAATGCAGGATTGCTTCAGGCCCTATTTTGGTTCTGGGGGGCAGGCTGAGCCTGTGGTTCATTCTTCTTCCTGATGGGAAAATGGAGTGACCTACGCCTGTCCCAACACCTAGGGCTCGTCTCTCGTTGGTTCCGCGTCTTCCCCTTCATCCTCAGGACAAATTGCAACCTGGACGAAACAGGAGGTTAAAGGTGCTGATTATCCAAGTAGGGAGATGTTTGGTCAAGCAGCTGGAATGGCGAACCCGAGCACAAGGAGAGGAGAAATGAGGTGCGTTTTAGAAACCTTTCCCGATCTCATGGCATACCATCTTCTGGGTTTCCCATGCATGTTTTGATGTAGGAAGATGCCCTTGTACCTGGAGATTTGAGACCCATGGGGTGTGTTCCCCGCAGTTTTACTTTAAAGTATCTGCGTTTGCTCACCCAACCTCACCAATCCTCTCAGCCCCAAGAGTGTCCAGCCTTATGTCTCATCCAGCTGTGGGTCTAGATATGGTCAATCCAGGTTGCATCAGAGACCCTGAAAGGATTTTGTAAGAATTTCTCTCTCTTTCACTGTCTTTGTTTTGTGGGTTTTTTAAAGTAATTTATGTTTAGAATGGGGTTTGGCTGCTTTTCCCTGCTGTGTTGATGCCGCTTTACACCCTCTTGATTCACTTGCAGAGAGATATCGATACATAGGTTTTCAGATTCATACTAGTCAGATATATTCTTGTGCGGTGACTAGGGGGTGTTGAGTCCAGTTCACTGAGCAGGGAGTAGGCCTTGTCTATTACATATTTGGCTTATGGAGCGGTGTCTGAGCTAATTTCAAACCCTTGTTTTATGCATCACCCCACCTCACCTTTCCCGTTAAGCAGCCATAGTGTGTCTTCTAAAGGTGTGACTCTGTTCTGTTTGTAATTCAGTTCAAGTGTAGCGATTTTGACATTCCCTCTATAAGCGATATCTTAGGATAAGTGCCTTTTTCTGTGTGACTTATTTCACTTAGAATCATCGTACCTAAATCCACTCATCATGCTGCTAACTAGCCTTATGACATTGATTTCATGGCTGAGTGATATTCCATTGTGCCAAGTACCACCATTTGTTTATCCATTTTTCTCTTTCCTGGGATATTGAAGGTGTACCGAAGTGGAGGTTCTTGGCAACAGAGCAGCCGTAAAGTTTGGGGTGCCTGTGTCTTGTTGATTTTTAGTTTTCCCAATTTATACGCCCATGAGTGGAAGTGCCCTATGCTCTCTACGCTGTGTTTATTACTTGTTTCAGGACACACCGTACACTTCTCCAGAGTGCCTGTTGGCAATTTACATCCCGCCCATCAGCGTAGCAAGGCTCCCATGTCTCCATGGCCTGTCCTGCTTTTCTGGTTTTTACAGTTTGTTCAGCATGGCCCTTTTGACCGAGGGCAAGCGAGACTTCTTTGTAGCGCTGATTTGCCCTTCCGGCTTGCTTGGTTGGCCAAAAAGGGCGTATGCGTTTTTTCCTGAATATATTCAGGAAAAAACGCATACGCCCTTTTTGGCCAAGGGCATCATTGTCAACGTTTTGCCGCTTTTCATGTGCTTTAAAGGCGAGTCGAATCTACCTCCTGAAATCTGTTTCCTGCAAATCTGCCTTGCTTTCAAATCCTCTTCGTTGCCTTCCCTCAATATATTTGTGGACGAGAGTTCTCATTTATAACTCTGCACGTTTGTGAATTGCAGTGCCCCTGAGCTCCATTTGTGTCCTCGCTTTTTTGGGAGCTGGCCGCAAAAATGCAGGATTGCTTCAGGCCCTATTTTGGTTCTGGGGGGCAGGCTGAGCCTGTGGTTCATTCTTCTTCCTGATGGGAAAATGGAGTGACCTACGCCTGTCCCAACACCTAGGGCTCGTCTCTCGTTGGTTCCGCGTCTTCCCCTTCATCCTCAGGACAAACTGCAAGCTGGACGAAACAGGAGGTTAAAGGTGCTGATTCTCCAAGTAGGGAGATGGTTAGTCAAGCGGCTGGAATGGCGAACCCGAGCACAAGGAGAGGAGAAATGAGGTGCGTTTTAGAAACTTTTTCCGATCTCACGGCATACCATCTTCTGGGTTTCCCATGCATGTTTTGATGTACGAAGATGCCCTTGTACCTGGAGATTTGAGACCCATGGGGTGTGTTCCCCGCAGTTTTACTTTAAAGTATCTGCGTTTGCTCACCCAACCTCACCAATCCTCTCAGCCCCAAGAGTGTCCAGCCTTATGTCTCATCCAGCTGTGGGTCTAGATATGGTCAATCCAGGTTGCATCAGAGACCCTGAACGGATTTTGTAAGAATTTCTCTCTCTTTCACTGTCTTTGTTTTGTGGGTTTTTTAAAGTAATTTATGTTTAGAATGGGGTTTGGCTGCTTTTCCCTGCTGTGTTGATGCCGCTTTACACCCTCTTGATTCACTTGCAGAGAGATATCGATACATAGGTTTTCAGATTCATACTAGTCAGATATATTCTTGTGCGGTGACTAGGGGGTGTTGAGTCCAGTTCACTGAGCAGGGAGTAGGCCTTGTCTATTACATATTTGGCTTATGGAGCGGTGTCTGAGCTAATTTCAAACCCTTGTTTTATGCATCACCCCACCTCACCTTTCCCGTTAAGCAGCCATAGTGTGTCTTCTAATGGTGTGACTCTGTTTTGTTTGTAATTCAGTTCAAGTGTACCGATTTTGACATTCCCTCTATAAGCGATATCTTAGGATAAGTGCCTTTTTCTGTGTGACTTATTTCACTTAGAATCATCGTACCTAAATCCACTCATCATGCTGCTAACTAGCCTTATGACATTGATTTCATGGCTGAGTGATATTCCATTGTGCCAAGTACCACCATTTGTTTATCCATTTTTCTCTTTCCTGGGATATTGAAGGTGTACCGAAGTGGAGGTTCTTGGAAACAGAGCAGCCGTAAAGTTTGGGGTGCCTGTGTCTTGTTGATTTTTAGTTTTCCCAATTTATACGCCCATGAGTGGAAGTGCCCTATGCTCTCTACGCTGTGTTTATTACTTGTTTCAGGACACACCGTACACTTCTCCAGAGTGCCTGTTGGCAATTTACATCCCGCCCATCAGCGTAGCAAGGCTCCCATGTCTCCATGGCCTGTCCTGCTTTTCTGGTTTTTACACTTTGTTCAGCATGGCCCTTTTGACCGAGGGAAAGCGAGACTTCTTTGTAGCGCTGATTTGCCCTTCCGGCTTGCTTGGTTGTCCAAAAAGGGCGTATGCGTTTTTTCCTGAATATATTCAGGAAAAAACGAATACGCCCTTTTTGGCCAAGGGCCTCATTGTCAACGTTTTGCCGCTTTTCATGTGCTTTACAGGCGAGTCGAATCTACAACCTGAAATCTGTTTCCTGCAAATCTGCCTTGCTTTCAAATCCTCTTCGTTGCCTTCCCTCAATATATTTGTGGACGAGAGTTCTCATTGATAACTCTGCACGTTTGTGAATTGCAGTGCCCCTGAGCTCCATTTGTCTCCTCGCTTTTTTGGGAGCTGGCCGCAAAAGCGCAGGATTGCTTCAGGCCCTATTTTGGTTCTGGGGGGCAGGCTGAGCCTGTGGTTCATTCTTCTTCCTGATGGGAAAATGGAGTGACCTGTGCCTGTCCCAACACCTAGGGCTAGTCTCTCGTTGTTTCCCCGCCTTCCCCTTCATCCTCAGGACAAATTGCAACCTGGACGAAATAGGAGTTTAAAGGTGCTGATTCTCCAATTAGGGAGATGGTTAGTCAAGTGGCTGGAATGGCGAACCCGAGCACAAGGAGAGGAGAAATGAGGTGCGTTTTAGAAACCTTTCCCGATCTCATGGCATACCATCTTCTGGGTTTCCCATGCATGTTTTGATGTAGGAAGATTCCCTTGTACCTGGAGATTTGAGACCCATGGGGTGTGTTCCCCACAGTATTACTTTAAAGTATCTGCGTTTGCTCACCCAACCTCACCAATCCTCTCAGCCCCAAGAGTGTCCAGCCTTATGTCTCATCCAGCTGTGGGTCTAGATATGGTGAATCCAGGTTGCATCAGAGACCCTGAACGGATTTTGTAAGAATTTCTCTCTCTTTCACTGTCTTTGTTTTGTGGGTTTTTTAAAGTAATTTATGTTTAGAATCGGGCTTGGCTGCTTTTCCCTGCTGTGTTGATGCCGCTTTACACCCTCTTGATTCACTTGCAGAGAGATATCGATACATATGTTTTCAGATTCTTACTACTCAGATATATTCTTGTGTGGTGACTAGGGTGTGTTGAGTCCAGTTCACTGAGCAGGGAGTAGGCCTTGTCTATTACATATTTGGCTTATGGAGCGGTCTCTGAGCTAATTTCAAACCCTTGTTTTATGCATCACCCCACCTCACCTTTCCGGTTAAGCAGCCATAGTGTGTCTTCTAAAAGTGTGACTCTGTTCTCTTTTGTAATTCAGTTCAAGTGTAGCGATTTTGACATTCCCTCTATAAGCGATATCTTAGGATAAGTGTCTTTTTCTGTGTGACTTATTTCACTTAGAATCATCGTACCTAAATCCACTCATCATGCTGCTAACTAGCCTTATGACATTGATTTCATGGCTGAGTGATATTCCATTGTGCCAAGTACCACCATTTCTTTATCCACTTTTCTCTTTCCTGGTAAATTGAAGGTGTACCGAAGCGGAGGTTCTTGGAAACAGAGCAGCCGTAAACTTTAGGGTGCCTGTGTCTTGTTGATTTTTAGTTTTCCCAATTTATACGCCCATGAGTGGAAGTGCCCTATGCTCTCTACGCTGTGTTTATTACTTGTTTCAGGACACACCGTACTCTTCTCCAGAGTGCCTGTTGGCAATTTACATCCCGCCCATCAGCGTAGCAAGGCTCCCATGTCTCCAAGGCCTGTCCTGCTTTTCTGGTTTTTACAGTTTGTTCAGCATGGCCCTTTTGACCGAGGGCAAGCGAGACTTCTTTGTAGCGCTGATTTGCCCTTCCGGCTTGCTTGGTTGGCCAAAAAGGGCGTATGCGTTTTTTCCTGAATATATTCAGGAAAAAACGCATACGCGCTTTTTGGCCAAGAGCATCATTGTCAACGTTTTGTCACTTTTCATGTGCTTTAAAGGCGAGTCGAATCTACCTCCTGAAATCTGTTTCCTGCAAATCTGCCTTGCTTTCAAATCCTCTTCGTTGCCTTCCCTCAATATATTTGTGGACGAGAGATCTCATTTATAACTCTGCACGTTTGTGAATTGCAGTGCCCCTGAGCTCCATTTGTCTCCTCACTTTTTTGGGAGCTGGCCGCAAAAGCGCAGGATTGCTTCAGGCCCTATTTTGGTTTTGGGGGGCAGGCTGAGCCTGTGGTTCATTCTTCCTGATGGGAAAATGGAGTGACCTGTGCCTGTCCCAACACCTAGGGCTAGTCTCTCGTTGGTTCCCCGTCTTCCCGTTCATCCTCAGGACAAATTGCAACCTGGACGAAACAGGAGGTTAAAGGTGCTGATTCTCCAAGTAGGGAGATGGTTAGTCAAGCGGCTGGAATGGCGAACCCGAGCACAAGGAGAGGAGAAATGAGGTGCGTTTTAGAAACTTTTCCCGATCTCACGGCATACCATCTTCTGGGTTTCCCATGCATGTTTTGATGTAGGAAGATGCCCTTGTACCTGGAGATTTGAGACCCATGGGGTGGGTACCCCGCAGTATTACTTTAAAGTATCTGCATTTGCTCACCCAACCTCACCAATCCTCTCAGCCCCAAGAGTGTCCAGCCTTATGTCTCATCCAGCTGTGGGTCTAGATATGGTCAATCCAGGTTGCATCAGAGACCCTGAACGGATTTTGTAAGAATTTCTCTCTCTTTCACTGTCTTTGCTTTGTGGCTTTTTTAAAGTAATGTATGTTTAGAATGGGGTTTGGCTGCTTTTCCCTGCTGTGTTTATGCCGCTTTACACCCTCTTGATTCACTTGCAGAGAGATATCGATACATAGGTTTTCAGATTCATACTAGTCAGATATATTCTTGTGCGGTGACTAGGGGGTGTTGAGTCCAGTTCACTGAGCAGGGAGTAGGCCTTGTCTAGTACATATTTGGCTTATGGAGCGGTGTCTGAGCTAATTTCAAACCCTTGTTTTATGCATCACCCCACCTCACCTTTCCAGTTAAGCAGACATAGTGTGTCTTCTAAAGGTGTGACTCTGTTCTGTTTTGTAATTCAGTTCAAGTGTAGCGATTTTGACATTCCCTCTATAAGCGATATCTTAGGATAAGTGCCTTTTTCTGTGTGACTTATTTCACTTAGAATCATCGTACCTAAATCCACTCATCATGCTGCTAACTAGCCTTATGACATTGATTTCATGGCTGAGTGATATTGCATTGTGCCAAGTACCACCATTTCTTTATCCATTTTTCTCTTTCCTGGGATATTGAAGGTGTACCGAAGCGGAGGTTCTTGGAAACAGAGCAGCCGTAAACTTTAGGGTGCCTGTGTCTTGTTGATTTTTAGTTTTCCCAATTTATACGCCCATGAGTGGAAGTGCCCTATGCTCTCTACGCTGTGTTTATTACTTGTTTCAGGACACACTGTACTCTTCTCCAGATTGCCTGTTGGCAATTTACATCCCGCCCATCAGCGTAGCAAGGCTCCCATGTCTCCATGGCCTGTCCTGCTATTCTGGTTTTTACAGTTTGTTCAGCATGGCCCTTTTGACCGAGGGCAAGCGAGACTTCTTCGTAGCGCTGATTTGCCCTTCCGGCTTGCTTGCTTGGCCAAAAAGGGCGTATGCGTTTTTTCCTGAATATATTCAGGAAAAAACGCATACGCCCTTTTTGGCCAAGGGCATCATTGTCAACGTTTTGTCACTTTTCATGTGCTTTAAAGGCGAGTCGAATCTACCTCCTGAAATCTGTTTCCTGCAAATCTGCCTTGCTTTCAAATCCTCTTCGTTGCCTTCCCTCAAAATATTTGTGGACGAGAGATCTCATTTATAACTCTGCACGTTTGTGAATTGCAGTGCCCCTGAGCTCCATTTGTCTCCTCGCTTTTTTGGGAGCTGGCCGCAAAAGCGCAGGATTGCTTCAGGCCCTTTTTTGGTTCTGGGGGGCAGGCTGAGCCTGTGGTTCATTCTTCTTCCTGATGTGAAAATGGAGTGACCTGTGCCTGTCCCAACACCTAGGGCTAGTCTCTCGTTGGTTCCCCGTCTTCCCGTTCATCCTCAGGACAAACTGCAACCTGGACGAAACAGGAGGTTAAAGGTGCTGATTCTCCAAGTAGGGAGATGGTTAGTCAAGCGGCTGGAATGGCGAACCCGAGCACAAGGAGAGGAGAAATGAGGTGCGTTTTAGAAACTTTTTCCGATCTCACGGCATACCATCTTCTGGGTTTCCCATGCATGTTTTTATGTACGAAGATGCCCTTGTACCTGGAGATTTGAGACCCATGGGGTGTGTTCCCCGCAGTTTTACTTTAAAGTATCTGCGTTTGCTCACCCAACCTCACCAATCCTCTCAGCCCCAAGAGTGTCCAGCCTTATGTCTCATCCAGCTGTGGGTCTAGATATGGTCAATCCAGGTTGCATCAGAGACCCTGAACGGATTTTGTAAGAATTTCTCTCTCTTTCACTGTCTTTGTTTTGTGGGTTTTTTAAAGTAATTTATGTTTAGAATGGGGTTTGGCTGATTTTCCCTGCTGTGTTGATGCCGCTTTACACCCTCTTGATTCACTTGCAGAGAGATATCGATACATAGGTTTTCAGATTCATACTAGTCAGATATATTCTTGTGCGGTGACTAGGGGGTGTTGAGTCCAGTTCACTGAGCAGGGAGTAGGCCTTGTCTATTACATATTTGGCTGATGGAGCGGTGTCTGAGCTAATTTCAAACCCTTGTTTTATGCATCACCCCACCTCACCTTTCCCGTTAAGCAGCCATAGTGTGTCTTCTAAAGGTGTGACTCTGTTCTGTTTGTAATTCAGTTCAAGTGTACCGATTTTGACATTCCCTCTATAAGCGATATCTTAGGATAAGTACCTTTTTCTGTGTGACTTATTTCACTTAGAATCATCGTACCTAAATCCACTCATCATGCTGCTAACTAGCCTTATGACATTGATTTCATGGCTGAGTGATATTCCATTGTGCCAAGTACCACCATTTGTTTATCCATTTTTCTCTTTCCTGGGATATTGAAGGTGTACCGAAGCGGAGGTTCTTGGCAACAGAGCAGCCATAAAGTTTGGGGTGCCTGTGTCTTGTTGATTTTTAGTTTTCCCAATTTATACGCCCATGAGTGGAAGTGCCCTATGCTCTCTACGCTGTGTTTATTATTTGTTTCAGGACACACCGTACTCTTCTCCAGAGTGCCTGTTGGCAATTTACATCCCGCCCATCAGCGTAGCAAGGCTCCCATGTCTCCATGGCCTGTCCAGCTTTTCTGCTTTTTACACTTTGTTCAGCATGGCCTTTTGACCGAGGGCAAGCGAGACTTCTTTGTAGCGCTGATTTGCCATTCCGGCTTGCTTGGTTGGCCAAAAAGGGCGTATGCGTTTTTTCCTGAATATATTCAGGAAAAAACGCATACGCCCTTTTTGACCAAGGGCATCATTGTCAACGTTTTGCCGCTTTTCATGTGCTTTAAAGGCGAGTCGAATCTACCTCCTGAAATCTGTTTCCTGCAAATCTGCCTTGCTTTCAAATCCTCTTCGTTGCCTTCCCTCAATATATTTGTGGACGAGAGTTCTCATTTATAACTCTGCACGTTTGTGAATTGCAGTGCCCCTGAGCTCCATTTGTGTCCTCGCTTTTTTGGGAGCTGGCCGCAAAAGCGCAGGATTGCTTCAGGCCCTATTTTGGTTTTGGGGGGCAGGCTGAGCCTGTGGTTCATTCTTTTTCCTGATGTGAAAATGGAGTGACCTGTGCCTGTCCCAACAGCTAGGGCTAGTCTCTCGTTGGTTCCCCGTCTTCCCGTTCATCCTCAGGACAAATTGCAACCTGGACGAAACAGGAGGTTAAAGGTGCTGATTCTCCAAGTAGGGAGATGGTTAGTCAAGCGGCTGGAATGGCGAACCCGAGCACAAGGAGAGGAGAAATGAGGTGCGTTTTAGAAACCTTTCCCGATCTCACGGCATACCATCTTCTGGGTTTCCCATGCATGTTTTGATGTAGGAAGATGCCCTTGTACCTGGAGATTTGAGACCCATGGGGTGTGTTCCCCGCAGTGTTACTTTAAATTATCTGCGTTTGCTCACCCAACCTCACCAATCCTCTCAGCCCCAAGAGTGTCCAGCCTTATATCTTATCCAGCTGTGGGTCTCAATATGGTCAATCCAGGTTTCATCAGAGACCCTGAACGGATTTTGTAAGAATTTCTCTCTCTTTCACTGTCTTTGCTTTGTGGGTTTTTTAAAGTAATGTATGTTTAGAATGGGGTTTGGCTGCTTTTCCCTGCTGTGTTGATGCCGCTTTACACCCTCTTGATTCACTTGCAGAGAGATATCGATACATAGGTTTTCAGATTCATACTAGTCAGATATATTCTTGTGCGGTGACTAGGGGGTGTTGAGTCCAGTTCACTGAGCAGGGAGTAGGCCTTGTCTAGTACATATTTGGCTTATGGAGCGGTGTCTGAGCTAATTTCAAACCCTTGTTTTATGCATCACCCCACCTCACCTTTCCAGTTAAGCAGACATTGTGTGTCTTCTAAAGGTGTGACTCTGTTCTGTTTTGTAATTCAGTTCAAGTGTAGCGATTTTGACATTCCCTCTATAAGCGATATCTTAGGATAAGTGCCTTTTTCTGTGTGACTTATTTCACTTAGAATCATCGTACCTAAATCCACTCATCATGCTGCTAACTAGCCTTATGACATTGATTTCATGGCTGAGTGATATTGCATTGTGCCAAGTACCACCATTTCTTTATCCATTTTTCTCTTTCCTGGGATATTGAAGGTGTACCGAAGCGGAGGTTCTTGGCAACAGAGCAGCCGTAAACTTTAGGGTGCCTGTGTCTTGTTGATTTTTAGTTTTCCCAATTTATACGCCCTTGAGTGGAAGTGCCCTATGCTCTCTACGCTGTGTTTATTACTTGTTTCAGGACACACCGTACTCTTCTCCAGATTGCCTGTTGGCAATTTACATCCCGCCCATCAGCGTAGCAAGGCTCCCATGTCTTCATGGCCTGTCCTGCTATTCTGGTTTTTACAGTTTTTTCAGCATGGCCCTTTTGACCGAGGGCAAGCGAGACTTCTTCGTAGCGCTGATTTGCCCTTCCGGCTTGCTTGCTTGGCCAAAAAGGGCGTATGCGTTTTTTCCTGAATATATTCAGGAAAAAACGCATACGCCCTTTTTGGCCAAGGGCATCATTGTCAACGTTTTGCCGCTTTTCATGTGCTTTAAAGGCGAGTCGAATCTACCTCCTGAAATCTGTTTCCTGCAAATCTGCCTTGCTTTCAAATCCTCTTCGTTGCCTTCCCTCAAAATATTTGTGGACGAGAGATCTCATTTATAACTCTGCACGTTTGTGAATTGCAGTGCCCCTGAGCTCCATTTGTCTCCTCGCTTTTTTGGGAGCTGGCCGCAAAAGCGCAGGATTGTTTCAGGCCCTTTTTTGGTTCTGGGGGGCAGGCTGAGCCTGTGGTTCATTCTTCTTCCTGATGTGAAAATGGAGTGACCTGTGCCTGTCCCAACACCTAGGGCTAGTCTCTCGTTGGTTCCCCGTCTTCCCGTTCATCCTCAGGACAAACTGCAACCTGGACGAAACAGGAGGTTAAAGGTGCTGATTCTCCAAGTAGGGAGATGGTTAGTCAAGCGGCTGGAATGGCGAACCCGAGCACAAGGAGAGGAGAAATGAGGTGCGTTTTAGAAACTTTTTCCGATCTCACGGCATACCATCTTCTGGGTTTCCCATGCATGTTTTGATGTACGAAGATGCCCTTGTACCTGGAGATTTGAGACCCATGGGGTGGGTACCCCGCAGTATTACTTTAAAGTATCTGCATTTGCTCACCCAACCTCACCAATCCTCTCAGCCGCAAGAGTGTCCAGCCTTATGTCTCATCCAGCTGTGGGTCTAGATATGGTCAATCCAGGTTGCATCAGAAACCCTGAACGGATTTTGTAAGAATTTCTCTCTCTTTCACTGTCTTTGCTTTGTGGCTTTTTTAAAGTAATGTATGTTTAGAATGGGGTTTGGCTGCTTTTCCCTGCTGTGTTTATGCCGCTTTACACCCTCTTGATTCACTTGCAGAGAGATATCGATACATAGGTTTTCAGATTCATACTAGTCAGATATATTCTTGTCCGGTGACTAGGGGGTGTTGAGTCCAGTTCACTGAGAAGGGAGTAGGCCATGTCTATTACATATTTGGCTTATGGAGCGGTGTCTGAGCTAATTTCAAACCCTTGTTTTATGCATCACCCCACCTCACCTTTCTGGTTAAGCAGCCATAGTGTGTCTTCTAAAGGTGTGCCTCTGTTCTGTTTTGTAATTCACTTCAAGTGTAGCGATTTTGACATTCCCTCTATAAGCGATATCTTAGGATAAGTGCCTTTTTCTGTGTGACTTATTTCACTTAGAATCATCGTACCTAAATCCACTCATCATGCTGCTAACTAGCCTTATGACATTGATTTCATGGCTGAGTGATATTCCATTGTGCCAAGTACCACCATTTCTTTATCCATTTTTCTCTTTCCTGGGATATTGAAGGTGTACCGAAGCGGAGGTTCTTGGCAACAGAGCAGCCATAAAGTTTGGGGTGCCTGTGTCTTGTTGATTTTTAGTTTTCCCAATTTATACGCCCATTAGTGGAAGTGCCCTATGCTCTCTACGCTGTGTTTATTATTTGTTTCAGGACACACCGTACTCTTCTCCAGAGTGCCTGTTGGCAATTTACATCCCGCCCATCAGCGTAGCAAGGCTCCCATGTCTCCATGGCCTGTCCAGCTTTTCTGCTTTTTACACTTTGTTCAGCATGGCCTTTTGACCGAGGGCAAGCGAGACTTCTTTGTAGCGCTGATTTGCCATTCCGGCTTGCTTGGTTGGCCAAAAAGGGCGTATGCGTTTTTTCCTGAATATATTCAGGAAAAAACGCATACGCCCTTTTTGACCAAGGGCATCATTGTCAACGTTTTGCCGCTTTTCATGTGCTTTAAAGGCGAGTCGAATCTACCTCCTGAAATCTGTTTCCTGCAAATCTGCCTTGCTTTCAAATCCTCTTCATTGTCTTCCCTCAATATATTTGTGGACGAGAGTTCTCATTTATAACTCTGCACGTTTGTGAATTGCTGTGCCCCTGAGCTCCATTAGTCTCCTCGCTTTTTTGGGAGCTGGCCGCAAAAGCGCAGGATTGCTTCAGGCCCTATTTTGGCTTAGGGGGGCAGGCTGAGCCTGTGGTTCATTCTTCTTCCTGATGGGAAAATGGAGTGACCTGTGCCTGTCCCAACACCTAGGGCTAGTCTCTCGTTGGTTCCCCGTCTTTCCGTTCATCCTCAGGACAAATTGCAACCTGGACGAAACAGGAGGTTAAAGGTGCTGATTCTCCAAGTAGGGAGATGGTTAGTCAAGCGGCTGGAATGGCGAACCCGAGCACAAGGAGAGGAGAAATGAGGTGCGTTTTAGAAACCTTTCCCGATCTCATGGCATACCATCTTCTGGGTTTCCCATGCATGTTTTGATGTAGGAAGATGCCCTTGTACCTGGAGATTTGAGACCCATGGGGTGGGTACCCCGCAGTATTACTTTAAAGTATCTGCATTTGCTCACCCAACCTCACCAATCCTCTCAGCCCCAAGAGTGTCCAGCCTTATGTCTCATCCTGCTGTGGGTCTAGATATGGTCAATCCAGGTTGCATCAGAGACCCTGAACGGATTTTGTAAGAATTTCTCTCTCTTTCACTGTCTTTGCTTTGTGGCTTTTTTAAAGTAATGTATGTTTAGAATGGGGTTTGGCTGCTTTTCCCTGCTGTGTTTATGCCGCTTTACACCCTCTTGATTCACTTGCAGAGAGATATCGATACATAGGTTTTCAGATTCATACTAGTCAGATATATTCTTGTGCGGTGACTAGGGGGTGTTGAGTCCAGTTCACTGAGCAGGGAGTAGGCCTTGTCTAGTACATATTTGGCTTATGGAGCGGTGTCTGAGCTAATTTCAAACCCTTGTTTTATGCATCACCCCACCTCACCTTTCCAGTTAAGCAGACATAGTGTGTCTTCTAAAGGTGTGACTCTGTTCTGTTTTGTAATTCAGTTCAAGTGTAGCGATTTTGACATTCCCTCTATAAGCGATATCTTAGGATAAGTGCCTTTTTCTGTGTGACTTATTTCACTTAGAATCATCGTACCTAAATCCACTCATCATGCTGCTAACTAGCCTTATGACATTGATTTCATGGCTGAGTGATATTGCATTGTGCCAAGTACCACCATTTCTTTATCCATTTTTCTCTTTCCTGGGATATTGAAGGTGTACCGAAGCGGAGGTTCTTGGCAACAGAGCAGCCGTAAACTTTAGGGTGCCTGTGTCTTGTTGATTTTTAGTTTTCCCAATTTATACGCCCATGAGTGGAAGTGCCCTATGCTCTCTACGCTGTGTTTATTACTTGTTTCAGGACACACCGTACTCTTCTCCAGATTGCCTGTTGGCAATTTACATCCCGCCCATCAGCGTAGCAAGGCTCCCATGTCTCCATGGCCTGTCCTGCTATTCTGGTTTTTACAGTTTGTTCAGCATGGCCCTTTTGACCGAGGGCAAGCGAGACTTCTTCGTAGCGCTGATTTGCCCTTCCGGCTTGCTTGCTTGGCCAAAAAGGGCGTATGCGTTTTTTCCTGAATATATTCAGGAAAAAACGCATACGCCCTTTTTGGCCAAGGGCATCATTGTCAACGTTTTGTCACTTTTCATGTGCTTTAAAGGCGAGTCGAATCTACCTCCTGAAATCTGTTTCCTGCAAATATGCCTTGCTTTCAAATCCTCTTCGTTGCCTTCCCTGAAAATATTTGTGGACGAGAGATCTCATTTATAACTCTGCACGTTTGTGAATTGCAGTGCCCCTGAGCTCCATTTGTCTCCTCGCTTTTTTGGGAGCTGGCCGCAAAAGCGCAGGATTGCTTCAGGCCCTTTTTTGGTTCTGGGGGGCAGGCTGAGCCTGTGGTTCATTCTTCTTCCTGATGTGAAAATGGAGTGACCTGTGCCTGTCCCAACACCTAGGGCTAGTCTCTCGTTGGTTCCCCGTCTTCCCGTTCATCCTCAGGACAAATTGCAACCTGTACGAACCAGGAGGTTAAAGGTGCTGATTCTCCAAGTAGGGAGATGGTTAGTCAAGCGGCTGGAATGGCGAACCCGAGCACAAGGAGAGGAGAAATGAGGTGCGTTTTAGAAACTTTTTCCGATCTCACGGCATACCATCTTCTGGGTTTCCCATGCATGTTTTTATGTACGAAGATGCCCTTGTACCTGGAGATTTGAGACCCATGGGGTGTGTTCCCCGCAGTTTTACTTTAAAGTATCTGCGTTTGCTCACCCAACCTCACCAATCCTCTCAGCCCCAAGAGTGTCCAGCCTTATGTCTCATCCAGCTGTGGGTCTAGATATGGTCAATCCAGGTTGCATCAGAGACCCTGAACGGATTTTGTAAGAATTTCTCTCTCTTTCACTGTCTTTGTTTTGTGGGTTTTTTAAAGTAATTTATGTTTAGAATGGGGTTTGGCTGATTTTCCCTGCTGTGTTGATGCCGCTTTACACCCTCTTGATTCACTTGCAGAGAGATATCGATACATAGGTTTTCAGATTCATACTAGTCAGATATATTCTTGTGCGGTGACTAGGGGGTGTTGAGTCCAGTTCACTGAGCAGGGAGTAGGCCTTGTCTAGTACATATTTGGCTTATGGAGCGGTGTCTGAGCTAATTTCAAACCCTTGTTTTATGCATCACCCCACCTCACCTTTCCAGTTAAGCAGACATAGTGTGTCTTCTAAAGGTGTGACTCTGTTCTGTTTTGTAATTCAGTTCAAGTGTAGCGATTTTGACATTCCCTCTATAAGCGATATCTTAGGATAAGTGCCTTTTTCTGTGTGACTTATTTCACTTAGAATCATCGTACCTAAATCCACTCATCATGCTGCTAACTAGCCTTATGACATTGATTTCATGGCTGAGTGATATTGCATTGTGCCAAGTACCACCATTTCTTTATCCATTTTTCTCTTTCCTGGGATATTGAAGGTGTACCGAAGCGGAGGTTCTTGGCAACAGAGCAGCCGTAAACTTTAGGGTGCCTGTGTCTTGTTGATTTTTAGTTTTCCCAATTTATACGCCCATGAGTGGAAGTGCCCTATGCTCTCTACGCTGTGTTTATTACTTGTTTCAGGACACACCGTACTCTTCTCCAGATTGCCTGTTGGCAATTTACATCCCGCCCATCAGCGTAGCAAGGCTCCCATGTCTCCATGGCCTGTCCTGCTATTCTGGTTTTTACAGTTTGTTCAGCATGGCCCTTTTGACCGAGGGCAAGCGAGACTTCTTCGTAGCGCTGATTTGCCCTTCCGGCTTGCTTGCTTGGCCAAAAAGGGCGTATGCGTTTTTTCCTGAATATATTCAGGAAAAAACGCATACGCCCTTTTTGGCCAAGGGCATCATTGTCAACGTTTTGTCACTTTTCATGTGCTTTAAAGGCGAGTCGAATCTACCTCCTGAAATCTGTTTCCTGCAAATATGCCTTGCTTTCAAATCCTCTTCGTTGCCTTCCCTGAAAATATTTGTGGACGAGAGATCTCATTTATAACTCTGCACGTTTGTGAATTGCAGTGCCCCTGAGCTCCATTTGTCTCCTCGCTTTTTTGGGAGCTGGCCGCAAAAGCGCAGGATTGCTTCAGGCCCTTTTTTGGTTCTGGGGGGCAGGCTGAGCCTGTGGTTCATTCTTCTTCCTGATGTGAAAATGGAGTGACCTGTGCCTGTCCCAACACCTAGGGCTAGTCTCTCGTTGGTTCCCCGTCTTCCCGTTCATCCTCAGGACAAATTGCAACCTGTACGAACCAGGAGGTTAAAGGTGCTGATTCTCCAAGTAGGGAGATGGTTAGTCAAGCGGCTGGAATGGCGAACCCGAGCACAAGGAGAGGAGAAATGAGGTGCGTTTTAGAAACTTTTTCCGATCTCACGGCATACCATCTTCTGGGTTTCCCATGCATGTTTTTATGTACGAAGATGCCCTTGTACCTGGAGATTTGAGACCCATGGGGTGTGTTCCCCGCAGTTTTACTTTAAAGTATCTGCGTTTGCTCACCCAACCTCACCAATCCTCTCAGCCCCAAGAGTGTCCAGCCTTATGTCTCATCCAGCTGTGGGTCTAGATATGGTCAATCCAGGTTGCATCAGAGACCCTGAACGGATTTTGTAAGAATTTCTCTCTCTTTCACTGTCTTTGTTTTGTGGGTTTTTTAAAGTAATTTATGTTTAGAATGGGGTTTGGCTGATTTTCCCTGCTGTGTTGATGCCGCTTTACACCCTCTTGATTCACTTGCAGAGAGATATCGATACATAGGTTTTCAGATTCATACTAGTCAGATATATTCTTGTGCGGTGACTAGGGGGTGTTGAGTCCAGTTCACTGAGCAGGGAGTAGGCCTTGTCTATTACATATTTGGCTTATGGAGCGGTGTCTGAGCTAATTTCAAACCCTTGTTTTATGCATCACCCCACCTCACCTTTCCCGTTCAGCAGCCATAGTGTGTCTTCTAAAGGTGTGACTCTGTTCTGTTTGTAATTCAGTTCAAGTGTACCGATTTTGACATTCCCTCTATAAGCGATATCTTAGGATAAGTGCCTTTTTCTGTGTGACTTATTTCACTTAGAATCATCGTACCTAAATCCACTCATCATGCTGCTAACTAGCCTTATGACATTGATTTCATGGCTGAGTGATATTCCATTTTGCCAAGTACCACCATTTCTTTATCCATTTTTCTCTTTCCTGGGATATTGAAGGTGTACCGAAGTGGAGGTTCTTGGAAACAGAGCAGACGTAAAGTTTGGGGTGCCTGTGTCTTGTTGATTTTTAGTTTTCCCAATTTATACGCCCATGAGTGGAAGTGCCCTATGCTCTCTACGCTGTGTTTATTACTTGTTTCAGGACACACCGTACACTTCTCCAGAGTGCCTGTTGGCAATTTACATCCCGCCCATCAGCGTAGCAAGGCTCCCATGTCTCCATGGCCTGTCCTGCTTTTCTGGTTTTTACACTTTGTTCAGCATGGCCCTTTTGACCGAGGGAAAGCGAGACTTCTTTGTAGCGCTGATTTGCCCTTCCGGCTTGCTTGGTTGTCCAAAAAGGGCGTATGCGTTTTTTCCTGAATATATTCAGGAAAAAACGCATACGCCCTTTTTGGCCAAGGGCCTCATTGTCAACGTTTTGCCGCTTTTCATGTGCTTTACAGGCGAGTCGAATCTACATCCTGAAATCTGTTTCCTGCAAATCTGCCTTGCTTTCAAATCCTCTTCGTTGCCTTCCCTCAATATATTTGTGGACGAGAGTTCTCATTGATAATTCTGCACGTTTGTGAATTGCAGTGCCCCTGAGCTCCATTTGTCTCCTCGCTTTTTTGGGAGCTGGCCGCAAAAGCTCAGGATTGCTTCAGGCCCTATTTTGGTTCTGGGGGGCAGGCTGAGCCTGTGGTTCATTCTTCTTCCTGATGGGAAAATGGAGTGACCTGTGCCTGTCCCAACACCTAGGGCTAGTCTCTCGTTGTTTCCCCGCCTTCCCCTTCATCCTCAGGACAAATTGCAACCTGGACGAAATAGGAGTTTAAAGGTGCTGATTCTCCAATTAGGGAGATGGTTAGTCAAGTGGCTGGAATGGCGAACCCGAGCACAAGGAGAGGAGAAATGAGGTGCGTTTTAGAAACCTTTCCCGATCTCATGGCATACCATCTTCTGGGTTTCCCATGCATGTTTTGATGTAGGAAGATGCCCTTGTACCTGGAGATTTGAGACCCATGGGGTGTGTTCCCCACAGTATTACTTTAAAGTATCTGCGTTTGCTCACCCAACCTCACCAATCCTCTCAGCCCCAAGAGTGTCCAGCCTTATGTCTCATCCAGCTGTGGGTCTAGATATGGTGAATCCAGGTTGCATCAGAGACCCTGAACGGATTTTGTAAGAATTTCTCTCTCTTTCACTGTCTTTGTTTTGTGGGTTTTTTAAAGTAATTTATGTTTAGAATCGGGCTTGGCTGCTTTTCCCTGCTGTGTTGATGCCGCTTTACACCCTCTTGATTCACTTGCAGAGAGATATCGATACATATGTTTTCAGATTCTTACTACTCAGATATATTCTTGTGTGGTGACTAGGGGGTGTTGAGTCCAGTTCACTGAGCAGGGAGAAGGCCTTGTCTATTACATATTTGGCTTATGGAGCGGTCTCTGAGCTAATTTCAAACCCTTGTTTTATGCATCACCCCACCTCACCTTTCCGGTTAAGCAGCCATAGTGTGTCTTCTAAAGGTGTGACTCTGTTCTCTTTTGTAATTCAGTTCAAGTGTAGCGATTTTGACATTCCCTCTATAAGCGATATCTTAGGATAAGTGCCTTTTTCTGTGTGACTTATTTCACTTAGAATCATCGTACCTAAATCCACTCATCATGCTGCTAACTAGCCTTATGACATTGATTTCATGGCTGAGTGATATTCCATTGTGCCAAGTACCACCATTTCTTTATCCACTTTTCTCTTTCCTGGTAAATTGAAGGTGTACCGAAGCGGAGGTTCTTGGAAACAGAGCAGCCGTAAACTTTAGGGTGCCTGTGTCTTGTTGATTTTTAGTTTTCCCAATTTATACGCCCATGAGTGGAAGTGCCCTATGCTCTCTACGCTGTGTTTATTACTTGTTTCAGGACACACCGTACTCTTCTCCAGAGTGCCTGTTGGCAATTTACATCCCGCCCATCAGCGTAGCAAGGCTCCCATGTCTCCATGGCCTGTCCTGCTTTTCTGGTTTTTACAGTTTGTTCAGCATGGCCCTTTTGACCGAGGGCAAGCGAGACTTCTTTGTAGCGCTGATTTGCCCTTCCGGCTTGCTTGGTTGGCCAAAAAGGGCGTATGTGTTTTTTCCTGAATATATTCAGGAAAAAACGCATACGCCCTTTTTGGCCAAGAGCATCATTGTCAACGTTTTGTCACTTTTCATGTGCTTTAAAGGCGAGTCGAATCTACCTCCTGAAATCTGTTTCCTGCAAATCTGCCTTGCTTTCAAATCCTCTTCGTTGCCTTCCCTCAATATATTTGTGGACGAGAGATCTCATTTATAACTCTGCACGTTTGTGAATTGCAGTGCCCCTGAGCTCCATTTGTCTCCTCACTTTTTTGGGAGCTGGCCGCAAAAGCGCAGGATTGCTTCAGGCCCTATTTTGGTTTTGGGGGGCAGGCTGAGCCTGTGGTTCATTCTTCTTCCTGATGGGAAAATGGAGTGACCTGTGCCTGTCCCAACACCTAGGGCTAGTCTCTCGTTGGTTCCCCGTCTTCCCGTTCATCCTCAGGACAAACTGCAACCTGGACGAAACAGGAGGTTAAAGGTGCTGATTCTCCAAGTAGGGAGATGGTTAGTCAAGCGGCTGGAATGGCGAACCCGAGCACAAGGAGAGGAGAAATGAGGTGCGTTTTAGAAACTTTTCCCGATCTCACGGCATACCATCTTCTGGGTTTCCCATGCATGTTTTGATGTAGGAAGATGCCCTTGTACCTGGAGATTTGAGACCCATGGGGTGGGTACCCCGCAGTATTACTTTAAAGTATCTGCATTTGCTCACCCAACCTCACCAATCCTCTCAGCCCCAAGAGTGTCCAGCCTTATGTCTCATCCAGCTGTGGGTCTAGATATGGTCAATCCAGGTTGCATCAGAGACCCTGAACGGATTTTGTAAGAATTTCTCTCTCTTTCACTGTCTTTGCTTTGTGGCTTTTTTAAAGTAATGTATGTTTAGAATGGGGTTTGGCTGCTTTTCCCTGCTGTGTTTATGCCGCTTTACACCCTCTTGATTCACTTGCAGACAGATATCAATACATAGGTTTTCAGATTCATACTAGTCAGATATATTCTTGTGCGGTGACTAGGGGGTGTTGAGTCCAGTTCACTGAGAAGGGAGTAGGCCTTGTCTATTACATATTTGGCTTATGGAGCGGTGTCTGAGCTAATTTCAAACCCTTGTTTTATGCATCACCCCACCTCACCTTTCCGGTTAAGCAGCCATAGTGTGTCTTCTAAAGGTGTGCCTCTGTTCTGTTTTGTAATTCAGTTCAAGTGTAGCGATTTTGACATTCCCTCTATAAGCGATATCTTAGGATAAGTGCCTTTTTCTGTGTGACTTATTTCACTTAGAATCATCGTACCTAAATCCACTCATCATGCTGCTAACTAGCCTTATGACATTGATTTCATGGCTGAGTGATATTCCATTGTGCCAAGTACCACCATTTCTTTATCCATTTTTCTCTTTCCTGGGATATTGAAGGTGTACCGAAGCGGAGGTTCTTGGCAACAGAGCAGCCATAAAGTTTGGGGTGCCTGTGTCTTGTTGATTTTTAGTTTTCCCAATTTATACGCCCATGAGTGGAAGTGCCCTATGCTCTCTACGCTGTGTTTATTATTTGTTTCAGGACACACCGTACTCTTCTCCAGAGTGCCTGTTGGCAATTTACATCCCGCCCATCAGCGTAGCAAGGCTCCCATGTCTCCATGGCCTGTCCAGCTTTTCTGCTTTTTACACTTTGTTCAGCATGGCCTTTTGACCGAGGGCAAGCGAGACTTCTTTGTAGCGCTGATTTGCCATTCCGGCTTGCTTGGTTGGCCAAAAAGGGCGTATGCGTTTTTTCCTGAATATATTCAGGAAAAAACGCATACGCCCTTTTTGACCAAGGGCATCATTGTCAACGTTTTGCCGCTTTTCATGTGCTGTAAAGGCGAGTCGAATCTACCTCCTGAAATCTGTTTCCTGCAAATCTGCCTTGCTTTCAAATCCTCTTCGTTGCCTTCCCTCAATATATTTGTGGACGAGAGTTCTCATTTATAACTCTGCACGTTTGTGAATTGCAGTGCCCCTGAGCTCCATTTGTGTCCTCGCTTTTTTGGGAGCTGGCCGCAAAAGCGCAGGATTGCTTCAGGCCCTATTTTGGTTTTGGGGGGCAGGCTGAGCCTGTGGTTCATTCTTCTTCCTGATGTGAAAATGGAGTGACCTGTGCCTGTCCCAACAGCTAGGGCTAGTCTCTCGTTGGTTCCCCGTCTTCCCGTTCATCCTCAGGACAAATTGCAACCTGGACGAAACAGGAGGTTAAAGGTGCTGATTCTCCAAGTAGGGAGATGGTTAGTCAAGCGGCTGGAATGGCGAACCCGAGCACAAGGAGAGGAGAAATGAGGTGCGTTTTAGAAACCTTTCCCGATCTCATGGCATACCATCTTCTGGGTTTCCCATGCATGTTTTGATGTACGAAGATGCCCTTGTACCTGGAGATTTGAGACCCATGGGGTGTGTTCCCCGCAGTGTTACTTTAAATTATCTGCGTTTGCTCACCCAACCTCAGCAATCCTCTCAGCCCCAAGAGTGTCCAGCCTTATATCTCATCCAGCTGTGGGTCTAGATATGGTCAATCCAGGTTGCATCAGAAACCCTGAACGGATTTTGTAAGAATTTCTCTCTCTTTCACTGTCTTTGCTTTGTGGCTTTTTTAAAGTAATGTATGTTTAGAATGGGGTTTGGCTGCTTTTCCCTGCTGTGTTTATGCCGCTTTACACCCTCTTGATTCACTTGCAGAGAGATATCAATACATAGGTTTTCAGATTCATACTAGTCAGATATATTCTTGTGCGGTGACTAGGGGGTGTTGAGTCCAGTTCAGTGAGCAGGGAAAAGGCCTTGTCTATTACATATTTGGCTTATGGAGCGGTGTCTGAGCTAATTTCAAACCCTTGTTTTATGCATCACCCCACCTCACCTTTCCGGTTAAGCAGCCATAGTGTGTCTTCTAAAGGTGTGCCTCTGTTCTGTTTTGTAATTCAGTTCAAGTGTAGCGATTTTGACATTCCCTCTATAAGCGATATCTTAGGATAAGTGCCTTTTTCTGTGTGACTATTTCACTTAGAATCATCGTACCTAAATCCACTCATCATGCTGCTAACTAGCCTTATGACATTGATTTCATGGCTGAGTGATATTGCATTGTGCCAAGTACCACCATTTCTTTATCCATTTTTCTCTTTCCTGGGATATTGAAGGTGTACCGAAGCGGAGGTTCTTGGCAACAGAGCAGCCGTAAAGTTTGGGGTGCCTGTGTCTTGTTGATTTTTAGTTTTCCCAATTTATACGCCCATGAGTGGAAGTGCCCTATGCTCTCAACGCTGTGTTTATTACTTGTTTCAGGACACACCGTAGTCTTCTCCAGAGTGCCTGTTGGCAATTTACATCCCACCCATCAGCGTAGCAAGGCTCCCATGTCTCCATGGCCTCTCCTGCTATTCTGGTTTTTACAGTTTGTTCAGCATGGCCCTTTTGACCGAGGGCAAGCGAGACTTCTTTGTAGCGCTGATTTGCCCTTCCGGCTTGCTTGGTTGGCCAAAAAGGGCGTATGCGTTTTTTCCTGAATATATTCAGGAAAAAGCGCATACGCCCTTTTTGGCCAAGGGCATCATTGTCAACATTTTGCCGCTTTTCATGTGCTTTAAAGGCGAGTCGAATCTACCTCCTGAAATCTGTTTCCTGCAAATCTGCCTTGCTTTCAAATCCTCTTCGTTGCCTTCCCTCAATATATTTGTGGACGAGAGTTCTCATTTATAACTCTGCACGTTTGTGAATTGCAGTGCCCCTGAGCTCCATTTGTCTCCTCGCTTTTTTGGGAGATGCCCGCAAAAGCGCAGGATTGCTTCAGGCCCTTTTTTGGTTCTGGGGGGCAGGCTGAGCCTGTGGTTCATTCTTCTTCCTGATGTGAAAATGGAGTGACCTGTGCCTGTCCCAACACCTAGGGCTAGTCTCTCGTTGGTTCCCCGTCTTCCCGTTCATCCTCAGGACAAACTGCAACCTGGACGAAACAGGAGGTTAAAGGTGCTGATTCTCCAAGTAGGGAGATGGTTAGTCAAGCGGCTGGAATGGCGAACCCGAGCACAAGGAGAGGAGAAATGAGATGCGTTTTAGAAACTTTTTCCGATCTCACGGCATACCATCTTCTGGGTTTCCCATGCATGTTTTGATGTATGAAGATGCCCTTGTACCTGGAGATTTGAGACCCATGGGGTGGGTACCCCGCAGTATTACTTTAAAGTATCTGCATTTGCTCACCCAACCTCACCAATCCTCTCAGCCGCAAGAGTGTCCAGCCTTATGTCTCATCCAGCTGTGGGTCTAGATATGGTCAATCCAGGTTGCATCAGAAACCCTGAACGGATTTTGTAAGAATTTCTCTCTCTTTCACTGTCTTTGCTTTGTGGCTTTTTTAAAGTAATGTATGTTTAGAATGGGGTTTGGCTGCTTTTCCCTGCTGTGTTTATGCCGCTTTACACCCTCTTGATTCACTTGCAGAGAGATATCGATACATAGGTTTTCAGATTCATACTAGTCAGATATATTCTTGTCCGGTGACTAGGGGGTGTTGAGTCCAGTTCACTGAGAAGGGAGTAGGCCATGTCTATTACATATTTGGCTTATGGAGCGGTGTCTGAGCTAATTTCAAACCCTTGTTTTATGCATCACCCCACCTCACCTTTCCGGTTAAGCAGCCATAGTGTGTCTTCTAAAGGTGTGCCTCTGTTCTGTTTTGTAATTCACTTCAAGTGTAGTGATTTTGACATTCCCTCTATAAGCGATATCTTAGGATAAGTGCCTTTTTCTGTGTGACTTATTTCACTTAGAATCATCGTACCTAAATCCACTCATCATGCTGCTAACTAGCCTTATGACATTGATTTCATGGCTGAGTGATATTCCATTGTGCCAAGTACCACCATTTCTTTATCCATTTTTCTCTTTCCTGGTATATTGAAGGTGTACCGAAGCGGAGGTTCTTGGAAACAGAGCAGCCATAAAGTTTGGGGTGCCTGTGTCTTGTTGATTTTTAGTTTTGCCAATTTATACGCCCATGAGTGGAAGTGCCCTATGCTCTCAACGCTGTGTTTATTACTTGTTTCAGGACACACCGTACTCTTCTCCAGAGTGCCTGTTGGCAATTTACATCCCGCCCATCAGCGTAGCAAGGCTCCCATGTCTCCATGGCCTGTCCTGCTTTTCTGGTTTTTACACTTTGTTCAGCATGGCCTTTTGACCGAGGGCAAGCGAGACTTCTTTGTAGCGCTGATTTGCCATTCCGGCTTGCTTGGTTGGCCAAAAAGGGCGTATGCGTTTTTTCCTGAATATATTCAGGAAAAAACGCATACGCCCTTTTTGACCAAGGGCATCATTGTCAACGTTTTGCCGCTTTTCATGTGCTTTAAAGGCGAGTCGAATCTACCTCCTGAAATCTGTTTCCTGCAAATCTGCCTTGCTTTCAAATCCTCTTCGTTGCCTTCCCTCAATATATTTGTGGACGAGAGTTCTCATTTATAACTCTGCACGTTTGTGAATTGCAGTGCCCCTGAGCTCCATTTGTGTCCTCGCTTTTTTGGGAGCTGGGCGCAAAAGCGCAGGATTGCTTCAGGCCCTATTTTGGTTTTGGGGGGCAGGCTGAGCCTGTGGTTCATTCTTCTTCCTGATGTGAAAATGGAGTGACCTGTGCCTGTCCCAACAGCTAGGGCTAGTCTCTCGTTGGTTCCCCGTCTTCCCGTTCATCCTCAGGACAAATTGCAACCTGGACGAAACAGGAGGTTAAAGGTGCTGATTCTCCAAGTAGGGAGATGGTTAGTCAAGCGGCTGGAATGGCGAACACGAGCACAAGGAGAGGAGAAATGAGGTGCGTTTTAGAAACCTTTCCCGATCTCATGGCATACCATCTTCTGGGTTTCCCATGCATGTTTTGATGTACGAAGATGCCCTTGTACCTGGAGATTTGAGACCCATGGGGTGTGTTCCCCGCAGTGTTACTTTAAATTATCTGCGTTTGCTCACCCAACCTCAGCAATCCTCTCAGCCCCAAGAGTGTCCAGCCTTATATCTCATCCAGCTGTGGGTCTAGATATGGTCAATCCAGGTTGCATCAGAAACCCTGAACGGATTTTGTAAGAATTTCTCTCTCTTTCACTGTCTTTGCTTTGTGGCTTTTTTAAAGTAATGTATGTTTAGAATGGGGTTTGGCTGCTTTTCCCTGCTGTGTTTATGCCGCTTTACACCCTCTTGATTCACTTGCAGAGAGATATCAATACATAGGTTTTCAGATTCATACTAGTCAGATATATTCTTGTGCGGTGACTAGGGGGTGTTGAGTCCAGTTCAGTGAGCAGGGAAAAGGCCTTGTCTATTACATATTTGGCTTATGGAGTGGTGTCTGAGCTAATTTCAAACCCTTGTTTTATGCATCACCCCACCTCACCTTTCCGGTTAAGCAGCCATAGTGTGTCTTCTAAAGGTGTGCCTCTGTTCTGTTTTGTAATTCAGTTCAAGTGTAGCGATTTTGACATTCCCTCTATAAGCGATATCTTAGGATAAGTGCCTTTTTCTGTGTGACTATTTCACTTAGAATCATCGTACCTAAATCCACTCATCATGCTGCTAACTAGCCTTATGACATTGATTTCATGGCTGAGTGATATTGCATTGTGCCAAGTACCACCATTTCTTTATCCATTTTTCTCTTTCCTGGGATATTGAAGGTGTACCGAAGCGGAGGTTCTTGGCAACAGAGCAGCCGTAAAGTTTGGGGTGCCTGTGTCTTGTTGATTTTTAGTTTTGCCAATTTATACGCCCATGAGTGGAAGTGCCCTATGCTCTCAACGCTGTGTTTATTACTTGTTTCAGGACACACCGTACTCTTCTCCAGAGTGCCTGTTGGCAATTTACATCCCGCCCATCAGCGTAGCAAGGCTCCCATGTCTCCATGGCCTGTCCTGCTTTTCTGGTTTTTACACTTTGTTCAGCATGGCCTTTTGACCGAGGGCAAGCGAGACTTCTTTGTAGCGCTGATTTGCCATTCCGGCTTGCTTGGTTGGCCAAAAAGGGCGTATGCGTTTTTTCCTGAATATATTCAGGAAAAAACGCATACGCCCTTTTTGACCAAGGGCATCATTGTCAACGTTTTGCCGCTTTTCATGTGCTTTAAAGGCGAGTCGAATCTACCTCCTGAAATCTGTTTCCTGCAAATCTGCCTTGCTTTCAAATCCTCTTCGTTGCCTTCCCTCAATATATTTGTGGACGAGAGTTCTCATTTATAACTCTGCACGTTTGTGAATTGCAGTGCCCCTGAGCTCCATTTGTGTCCTCGCTTTTTTGGGAGCTGGCCGCAAAAGCGCAGGATTGCTTCAGGCCCTATTTTGGTTTTGGGGGGCAGGCTGAGCCTGTGGTTCATTCTTCTTCCTGATGTGAAAATGGAGTGACCTGTGCCTGTCCCAACAGCTAGGGCTAGTCTCTCGTTGGTTCCCCGTCTTCCCGTTCATCCTCAGGACAAATTGCAACCTGGACGAAACAGGAGGTTAAAGGTGCTGATTCTCCAAGTAGGGAGATGGTTAGTCAAGCGGCTGGAATGGCGAACACGAGCACAAGGAGAGGAGAAATGAGGTGCGTTTTAGAAACCTTTCCCGATCTCATGGCATACCATCTTCTGGGTTTCCCATGCATGTTTTGATGTACGAAGATGCCCTTGTACCTGGAGATTTGAGACCCATGGGGTGTGTTCCCCGCAGTGTTACTTTAAATTATCTGCGTTTGCTCACCCAACCTCAGCAATCCTCTCAGCCCCAAGAGTGTCCAGCCTTATATCTCATCCAGCTGTGGGTCTAGATATGGTCAATCCAGGTTGCATCAGAAACCCTGAACGGATTTTGTAAGAATTTCTCTCTCTTTCACTGTCTTTGCTTTGTGGCTTTTTTAAAGTAATGTATGTTTAGAATGGGGTTTGGCTGCTTTTCCCTGCTGTGTTTATGCCGCTTTACACCCTCTTGATTCACTTGCAGAGAGATATCAATACATAGGTTTTCAGATTCATACTAGTCAGATATATTCTTGTGCGGTGACTAGGGGGTGTTGAGTCCAGTTCAGTGAGCAGGGAAAAGGCCTTGTCTATTACATATTTGGCTTATGGAGTGGTGTCTGAGCTAATTTCAAACCCTTGTTTTATGCATCACCCCACCTCACCTTTCCGGTTAAGCAGCCATAGTGTGTCTTCTAAAGGTGTGCCTCTGTTCTGTTTTGTAATTCAGTTCAAGTGTAGCGATTTTGACATTCCCTCTATAAGCGATATCTTAGGATAAGTGCCTTTTTCTGTGTGACTATTTCACTTAGAATCATCGTACCTAAATCCACTCATCATGCTGCTAACTAGCCTTATGACATTGATTTCATGGCTGAGTGATATTGCATTGTGCCAAGTACCACCATTTCTTTATCCATTTTTCTCTTTCCTGGGATATTGAAGGTGTACCGAAGCGGAGGTTCTTGGCAACAGAGCAGCCGTAAAGTTTGGGGTGCCTGTGTCTTGTTGATTTTTAGTTTTCCCAATTTATACGCCCATGAGTGGAAGTGCCCTATGCTCTCAACGCTGTGTTTATTACTTGTTTCAGGACACACCGTAGTCTTCTCCAGAGTGCCTGTTGGCAATTTACATCCCACCCATCAGCGTAGCAAGGCTCCCATGTCTCCATGGCCTCTCCTGCTATTCTGGTTTTTACAGTTTGTTCAGCATGGCCCTTTTGACCGAGGGCAAGCGAGACTTCTTTGTAGCGCTGATTTGCCCTTCCGGCTTGCTTGGTTGGCCAAAAAGGGCGTATGCGTTTTTTCCTGAATATATTCAGGAAAAAGCGCATACGCCCTTTTTGGCCAAGGGCATCATTGTCAACATTTTGCCGCTTTTCATGTGCTTTAAAGGCGAGTCGAATCTACCTCCTGAAATCTGTTTCCTGCAAATCTGCCTTGCTTTCAAATCCTCTTCGTTGCCTTCCCTCAATATATTTGTGGACGAGAGTTCTCATTTATAACTCTGCACGTTTGTGAATTGCAGTGCCCCTGAGCTCCATTTGTCTCCTCGCTTTTTTTGGAGCTGGCCGCAAAAGCGCAGGATTGCTTCAGGCCCTATTTTGGTTCTGGGGGGCAGGCTGAGCCTGTGGTCCATTCTTCTTCCTGATGGGAAAATGGAGTGACCTGTGCCAGTCCCAACACCTAGGGCTAGTCTCTCGTTGGTTCCCCGTCTTCCCGTTCATCCTCAGGACAAATTGCAACCTGGACGAAACAGGAGGTTAAAGGTGCTGATTCTCCAAGTAGGGAGATGGTTAGTCAAGCGGCTGGAATGGCGAACCCGAGCACAAGGAGAGGAGAAATGAGGTGCGTTTTAGAAACCTTTCCCGATCTCACGGCATACCATCTTCTGGGTTTCCCATGCATGTTTTGATGTAGGAAGATGCCCTTGTACCTGGAGATTTGAGACCCATGGGGTGTGTTCCCCGCAGTGTTACTTTAAATTATCTGCGTTTGCTCACCCAACCTCACCAATCCTCTCAGCCCCAAGAGTGTCCAGCCTTATATCTTATCCAGCTGTGGGTCTCGATATGGTCAATCCAGGTTTCATCAGAGACCCTGAACGGATTTTGTAAGAATTTCTCTCTCTTTCACTGTCTTTGCTTTGTGGGTTTTTTAAAGTAATGTATGTTTAGAATGGGGTTGGGCTGCTTTTCCCTGCTGTGTTGATGCCGCTTTACACCCTCTTGATTCACTTGCAGAGAGATATCGATACATAGGTTTTCAGATTCATACTAGTCAGATATATTCTTGTGCGGTGACTAGGGGGTGTTGAGTCCAGTTCACTGAGCAGGGAGTAGGCCTTGTCTATTACATATTTGGCTTATGGAGCGGTGTCTGAGCTAATTTCAAACCCTTGTTTTATGCATCACCCCACCTCACCTTTCCAGTTAAGCAGACATTGTGTGTCTTCTAAAGGTGTGACTCTGTTCTGTTTTGTAATTCAGTTCAAGTGTAGCGATTTTGACATTCCCTCTATAAGCGATATCTTAGGATAAGTGCCTTTTTCTGTGTGACTTATTTCACTTAGAATCATCGTACCTAAATCCACTCATCATGCTGCTAACTAGCCTTATGACATTGATTTCATGGCTGAGTGATATTGCATTGTGCCAAGTACCACCATTTCTTTATCCATTTTTCTCTTTCCTGGGATATTGAAGGTGTACCGAAGCGGAGGTTCTTGGCAACAGAGCAGCCGTAAACTTTAGGGTGCCTGTGTCTTGTTGATTTTTAGTTTTCCCAATTTATACGCCCTTGAGTGGAAGTGCCCTATGCTCTCTACGCTGTGTTTATTACTTGTTTCAGGACACACCATACTCTTCTCCAGATTGCCTGTTGGCAATTTACATCCCGCCCATCAGCGTAGCAAGGCTCCCATGTCTCCATGGCCTGTCCTGCTATTCTGGTTTTTACAGTTTGTTCAGCATGGCCCTTTTGACCGAGGGCAAGCGAGACTTCTTCGTAGCGCTGATTTGCCCTTCCGGCTTGCTTGCTTGGCCAAAAAGGGCGTATGCGTTTTTTCCTGAATATATTCAGGAAAAAACGCATACGCCCTTTTTGGCCAAGGGCATCATTGTCAACGTTTTGCCGCTTTTCATGTGCTTTAAAGGCGAGTCGAATCTACCTCCTGAAATCTGTTTCCTGCAAATCTGCCTTGCTTTCAAATCCTCTTCGTTGCCTTCCCTCAAAATATTTGTGGACGAGAGATCTCATTTATAACTCTGCACGTTTGTGAATTGCAGTGCCCCTGAGCTCCATTTGTCTCCTCGCTTTTTTGGGAGCTGGCCGCAAAAGCGCAGGATTGCTTCAGGCCCTTTTTTGGTTCTGGGGGGCAGGCTGAGCCTGTGGTTCATTCTTCTTCCTGATGTGAAAATGGAGTGACCTGTGCCTGTCCCAACACCTAGGGCTAGTCTCTCGTTGGTTCCCCGTCTTCCCGTTCATCCTCAGGACAAATTGCAACCTGTACGAAACAGGAGGTTAAAGGTGCTGATTCTCCAAGTAGGGAGATGGTTAGTCAAGCGGCTGGAATGGCGAACCCGAGCACAAGGAGAGGAGAAATGAGGTGCGTTTTAGAAACTTTTTCCGATCTCACGGCATACCATCTTCTGGGTTTCCCATGCATGTTTTGATGTACGAAGATGCCCTTGTACCTGGAGATTTGAGACCCATGGGGTGGGTACCCCGCAGTATTACTTTAAAGTATCTGCATTTGCTCACCCAACCTCACCAATCCTCTCAGCCGCAAGAGTGTCCAGCCTTATGTCTCATCCAGCTGTGGGTCTAGATATGGTCAATCCAGGTTGCATCAGAAACCCTGAACGGATTTTGTAAGAATTTCTCTCTCTTTCACTGTCTTTGCTTTGTGGCTTTTTTAAAGTAATGTATGTTTAGAATGGGGTTTGGCTGCTTTTCCCTGCTGTGTTTATGCCGCTTTACACCCTCTTGATTCACTTGCAGAGAGATATCGATACATAGGTTTTCAGATTCATACTAGTCAGATATATTCTTGTCCGGTGACTAGGGGGTGTTGAGTCCAGTTCACTGAGAAGGGAGTAGGCCATGTCTATTACATATTTGGCTTATGGAGCGGTGTCTGAGCTAATTTCAAACCCTTGTTTTATGCATCACCCCACCTCACCTTTCCGGTTAAGCAGCCATAGTGTGTCTTCTAAAGGTGTGCCTCTGTTCTGTTTTGTAATTCACTTCAAGTGTAGTGATTTTGACATTCCCTCTATAAGCGATATCTTAGGATAAGTGCCTTTTTCTGTGTGACTTATTTCACTTAGAATCATCGTACCTAAATCCACTCATCATGCTGCTAACTAGCCTTATGACATTGATTTCATGGCTGAGTGATATTCCATTGTGCCAAGTACCACCATTTCTTTATCCATTTTTCTCTTTCCTGGGATATTGAAGGTGTACCGAAGCGGAGTTTCTTGGCAACAGAGCAGCCATAAAGTTTGGGGTGCCTGTGTCTTGTTGATTTTTAGTTTTCCCAATTTATACGCCCATTAGTGGAAGTGCCCTATGCTCTCTACGCTTTGTTTATTATTTGTTTCAGGACACACCGTACTCTTCTCCAGAGTGCCTGTTGGCAATTTACATCCCGCCCATCAGCGTAGCAAGGCTCCCATGTCTCCATGGCCTGTCCAGCTTTTCTGCTTTTTACACTTTGTTCAGCATGGCCTTTTGACCGAGGGCAAGCGAGACTTCTTTGTAGCGCTGATTTGCCATTCCGGCTTGCTTGGTTGGCCAAAAAGGGCGTATGCGTTTTTTCCTGAATATATTCAGGAAAAAACGCATACGCCCTTTTTGACCAAGGGCATCATTGTCAACGTTTTGCCGCTTTTCATGTGCTTTAAAGGCGAGTCGAATCTACCTCCTGAAATCTGTTTCCTGCAAATCTGCCTTGCTTTCAAATCCTCTTCGTTGCCTTCCCTCAATATATTTGTGGACGAGAGTTCTCATTTATAACTCTGCACGTTTGTGAATTGCAGTGCCCCTGAGCTCCATTTGTGTCCTCGCTTTTTTGGGAGCTGGGCGCAAAAGCGCAGGATTGCTTCAGGCCCTATTTTGGTTTTGGGGGGCAGGCTGAGCCTGTGGTTCATTCTTCTTCCTGATGTGAAAATGGAGTGACCTGTGCCTGTCCCAACAGCTAGGGCTAGTCTCTCGTTGGTTCCCCGTCTTCCCGTTCATCCTCAGGACAAATTGCAACCTGGACGAAACAGGAGGTTAAAGGTGCTGATTCTCCAAGTAGGGAGATGGTTAGTCAAGCGGCTGGAATGGCGAACACGAGCACAAGGAGAGGAGAAATGAGGTGCGTTTTAGAAACCTTTCCCGATCTCATGGCATACCATCTTCTGGGTTTCCCATGCATGTTTTGATGTACGAAGATGCCCTTGTACCTGGAGATTTGAGACCCATGGGGTGTGTTCCCCGCAGTGTTACTTTAAATTATCTGCGTTTGCTCACCCAACCTCAGCAATCCTCTCAGCCCCAAGAGTGTCCAGCCTTATATCTCATCCAGCTGTGGGTCTAGATATGGTCAATCCAGGTTGCATCAGAAACCCTGAACGGATTTTGTAAGAATTTCTCTCTCTTTCACTGTCTTTGCTTTGTGGCTTTTTTAAAGTAATGTATGTTTAGAATGGGGTTTGGCTGCTTTTCCCTGCTGTGTTTATGCCGCTTTACACCCTCTTGATTCACTTGCAGAGAGATATCAATACATAGGTTTTCAGATTCATACTAGTCAGATATATTCTTGTGCGGTGACTAGGGGGTGTTGAGTCCAGTTCAGTGAGCAGGGAAAAGGCCTTGTCTATTACATATTTGGCTTATGGAGTGGTGTCTGAGCTAATTTCAAACCCTTGTTTTATGCATCACCCCACCTCACCTTTCCGGTTAAGCAGCCATAGTGTGTCTTCTAAAGGTGTGCCTCTGTTCTGTTTTGTAATTCAGTTCAAGTGTAGCGATTTTGACATTCCCTCTATAAGCGATATCTTAGGATAAGTGCCTTTTTCTGTGTGACTATTTCACTTAGAATCATCGTACCTAAATCCACTCATCATGCTGCTAACTAGCCTTATGACATTGATTTCATGGCTGAGTGATATTGCATTGTGCCAAGTACCACCATTTCTTTATCCATTTTTCTCTTTCCTGGGATATTGAAGGTGTACCGAAGCGGAGGTTCTTGGCAACAGAGCAGCCGTAAAGTTTGGGGTGCCTGTGTCTTGTTGATTTTTAGTTTTGCCAATTTATACGCCCATGAGTGGAAGTGCCCTATGCTCTCAACGCTGTGTTTATTACTTGTTTCAGGACACACCGTACTCTTCTCCAGAGTGCCTGTTGGCAATTTACATCCCGCCCATCAGCGTAGCAAGGCTCCCATGTCTCCATGGCCTGTCCTGCTTTTCTGGTTTTTACACTTTGTTCAGCATGGCCTTTTGACCGAGGGCAAGCGAGACTTCTTTGTAGCGCTGATTTGCCATTCCGGCTTGCTTGGTTGGCCAAAAAGGGCGTATGCGTTTTTTCCTGAATATATTCAGGAAAAAACGCATACGCCCTTTTTGACCAAGGGCATCATTGTCAACGTTTTGCCGCTTTTCATGTGCTTTAAAGGCGAGTCGAATCTACCTCCTGAAATCTGTTTCCTGCAAATCTGCCTTGCTTTCAAATCCTCTTCGTTGCCTTCCCTCAATATATTTGTGGACGAGAGTTCTCATTTATAACTCTGCACGTTTGTGAATTGCAGTGCCCCTGAGCTCCATTTGTGTCCTCGCTTTTTTGGGAGCTGGGCGCAAAAGCGCAGGATTGCTTCAGGCCCTATTTTGGTTTTGGGGGGCAGGCTGAGCCTGTGGTTCATTCTTCTTCCTGATGTGAAAATGGAGTGACCTGTGCCTGTCCCAACAGCTAGGGCTAGTCTCTCGTTGGTTCCCCGTCTTCCCGTTCATCCTCAGGACAAATTGCAACCTGGACGAAACAGGAGGTTAAAGGTGCTGATTCTCCAAGTAGGGAGATGGTTAGTCAAGCGGCTGGAATGGCGAACACGAGCACAAGGAGAGGAGAAATGAGGTGCGTTTTAGAAACCTTTCCCGATCTCATGGCATACCATCTTCTGGGTTTCCCATGCATGTTTTGATGTACGAAGATGCCCTTGTACCTGGAGATTTGAGACCCATGGGGTGTGTTCCCCGCAGTGTTACTTTAAATTATCTGCGTTTGCTCACCCAACCTCAGCAATCCTCTCAGCCCCAAGAGTGTCCAGCCTTATATCTCATCCAGCTGTGGGTCTAGATATGGTCAATCCAGGTTGCATCAGAAACCCTGAACGGATTTTGTAAGAATTTCTCTCTCTTTCACTGTCTTTGCTTTGTGGCTTTTTTAAAGTAATGTATGTTTAGAATGGGGTTTGGCTGCTTTTCCCTGCTGTGTTTATGCCGCTTTACACCCTCTTGATTCACTTGCAGAGAGATATCAATACATAGGTTTTCAGATTCATACTAGTCAGATATATTCTTGTGCGGTGACTAGGGGGTGTTGAGTCCAGTTCAGTGAGCAGGGAAAAGGCCTTGTCTATTACATATTTGGCTTATGGAGTGGTGTCTGAGCTAATTTCAAACCCTTGTTTTATGCATCACCCCACCTCACCTTTCCGGTTAAGCAGCCATAGTGTGTCTTCTAAAGGTGTGCCTCTGTTCTGTTTTGTAATTCAGTTCAAGTGTAGCGATTTTGACATTCCCTCTATAAGCGATATCTTAGGATAAGTGCCTTTTTCTGTGTGACTATTTCACTTAGAATCATCGTACCTAAATCCACTCATCATGCTGCTAACTAGCCTTATGACATTGATTTCATGGCTGAGTGATATTGCATTGTGCCAAGTACCACCATTTCTTTATCCATTTTTCTCTTTCCTGGGATATTGAAGGTGTACCGAAGCGGAGGTTCTTGGCAACAGAGCAGCCGTAAAGTTTGGGGTGCCTGTGTCTTGTTGATTTTTAGTTTTCCCAATTTATACGCCCATGAGTGGAAGTGCCCTATGCTCTCAACGCTGTGTTTATTACTTGTTTCAGGACACACCGTAGTCTTCTCCAGAGTGCCTGTTGGCAATTTACATCCCACCCATCAGCGTAGCAAGGCTCCCATGTCTCCATGGCCTCTCCTGCTATTCTGGTTTTTACAGTTTGTTCAGCATGGCCCTTTTGACCGAGGGCAAGCGAGACTTCTTTGTAGCGCTGATTTGCCCTTCCGGCTTGCTTGGTTGGCCAAAAAGGGCGTATGCGTTTTTTCCTGAATATATTCAGGAAAAAGCGCATACGCCCTTTTTGGCCAAGGGCATCATTGTCAACATTTTGCCGCTTTTCATGTGCTTTAAAGGCGAGTCGAATCTACCTCCTGAAATCTGTTTCCTGCAAATCTGCCTTGCTTTCAAATCCTCTTCGTTGCCTTCCCTCAATATATTTGTGGACGAGAGTTCTCATTTATAACTCTGCACGTTTGTGAATTGCAGTGCCCCTGAGCTCCATTTGTCTCCTCGCTTTTTTTGGAGCTGGCCGCAAAAGCGCAGGATTGCTTCAGGCCCTATTTTGGTTCTGGGGGGCAGGCTGAGCCTGTGGTCCATTCTTCTTCCTGATGGGAAAATGGAGTGACCTGTGCCAGTCCCAACACCTAGGGCTAGTCTCTCGTTGGTTCCCCGTCTTCCCGTTCATCCTCAGGACAAATTGCAACCTGGACGAAACAGGAGGTTAAAGGTGCTGATTCTCCAAGTAGGGAGATGGTTAGTCAAGCGGCTGGAATGGCGAACCCGAGCACAAGGAGAGGAGAAATGAGGTGCGTTTTAGAAACCTTTCCCGATCTCACGGCATACCATCTTCTGGGTTTCCCATGCATGTTTTGATGTAGGAAGATGCCCTTGTACCTGGAGATTTGAGACCCATGGGGTGTGTTCCCCGCAGTGTTACTTTAAATTATCTGCGTTTGCTCACCCAACCTCACCAATCCTCTCAGCCCCAAGAGTGTCCAGCCTTATATCTTATCCAGCTGTGGGTCTCGATATGGTCAATCCAGGTTTCATCAGAGACCCTGAACGGATTTTGTAAGAATTTCTCTCTCTTTCACTGTCTTTGCTTTGTGGGTTTTTTAAAGTAATGTATGTTTAGAATGGGGTTGGGCTGCTTTTCCCTGCTGTGTTGATGCCGCTTTACACCCTCTTGATTCACTTGCAGAGAGATATCGATACATAGGTTTTCAGATTCATACTAGTCAGATATATTCTTGTGCGGTGACTAGGGGGTGTTGAGTCCAGTTCACTGAGCAGGGAGTAGGCCTTGTCTATTACATATTTGGCTTATGGAGCGGTGTCTGAGCTAATTTCAAACCCTTGTTTTATGCATCACCCCACCTCACCTTTCCAGTTAAGCAGACATTGTGTGTCTTCTAAAGGTGTGACTCTGTTCTGTTTTGTAATTCAGTTCAAGTGTAGCGATTTTGACATTCCCTCTATAAGCGATATCTTAGGATAAGTGCCTTTTTCTGTGTGACTTATTTCACTTAGAATCATCGTACCTAAATCCACTCATCATGCTGCTAACTAGCCTTATGACATTGATTTCATGGCTGAGTGATATTGCATTGTGCCAAGTACCACCATTTCTTTATCCATTTTTCTCTTTCCTGGGATATTGAAGGTGTACCGAAGCGGAGGTTCTTGGCAACAGAGCAGCCGTAAACTTTAGGGTGCCTGTGTCTTGTTGATTTTTAGTTTTCCCAATTTATACGCCCTTGAGTGGAAGTGCCCTATGCTCTCTACGCTGTGTTTATTACTTGTTTCAGGACACACCGTACTCTTCTCCAGATTGCCTGTTGGCAATTTACATCCCGCCCATCAGCGTAGCAAGGCTCCCATGTCTCCATGGCCTGTCCTGCTATTCTGGTTTTTACAGTTTGTTCAGCATGGCCCTTTTGACCGAGGGCAAGCGAGACTTCTTCGTAGCGCTGATTTGCCCTTCCGGCTTGCTTGCTTGGCCAAAAAGGGCGTATGCGTTTTTTCCTGAATATATTCAGGAAAAAACGCATACGCCCTTTTTGGCCAAGGGCATCATTGTCAACGTTTTGCCGCTTTTCATGTGCTTTAAAGGCGAGTCGAATCTACCTCCTGAAATCTGTTTCCTGCAAATCTGCCTTGCTTTCAAATCCTCTTCGTTGCCTTCCCTCAAAATATTTGTGGACGAGAGATCTCATTTATAACTCTGCACGTTTGTGAATTGCAGTGCCCCTGAGCTCCATTTGTCTCCTCGCTTTTTTGGGAGCTGGCCGCAAAAGCGCAGGATTGCTTCAGGCCCTTTTTTGGTTCTGGGGGGCAGGCTGAGCCTGTGGTTCATTCTTCTTCCTGATGTGAAAATGGAGTGACCTGTGCCTGTCCCAACACCTAGGGCTAGTCTCTCGTTGGTTCCCCGTCTTCCCGTTCATCCTCAGGACAAATTGCAACCTGTACGAAACAGGAGGTTAAAGGTGCTGATTCTCCAAGTAGGGAGATGGTTAGTCAAGCGGCTGGAATGGCGAACCCGAGCACAAGGAGAGGAGAAATGAGGTGCGTTTTAGAAACTTTTTCCGATCTCACGGCATACCATCTTCTGGGTTTCCCATGCATGTTTTGATGTACGAAGATGCCCTTGTACCTGGAGATTTGAGACCCATGGGGTGGGTACCCCGCAGTATTACTTTAAAGTATCTGCATTTGCTCACCCAACCTCACCAATCCTCTCAGCCGCAAGAGTGTCCAGCCTTATGTCTCATCCAGCTGTGGGTCTAGATATGGTCAATCCAGGTTGCATCAGAAACCCTGAACGGATTTTGTAAGAATTTCTCTCTCTTTCACTGTCTTTGCTTTGTGGCTTTTTTAAAGTAATGTATGTTTAGAATGGGGTTTGGCTGCTTTTCCCTGCTGTGTTTATGCCGCTTTACACCCTCTTGATTCACTTGCAGAGAGATATCGATACATAGGTTTTCAGATTCATACTAGTCAGATATATTCTTGTCCGGTGACTAGGGGGTGTTGAGTCCAGTTCACTGAGAAGGGAGTAGGCCATGTCTATTACATATTTGGCTTATGGAGCGGTGTCTGAGCTAATTTCAAACCCTTGTTTTATGCATCACCCCACCTCACCTTTCCGGTTAAGCAGCCATAGTGTGTCTTCTAAAGGTGTGCCTCTGTTCTGTTTTGTAATTCACTTCAAGTGTAGTGATTTTGACATTCCCTCTATAAGCGATATCTTAGGATAAGTGCCTTTTTCTGTGTGACTTATTTCACTTAGAATCATCGTACCTAAATCCACTCATCATGCTGCTAACTAGCCTTATGACATTGATTTCATGGCTGAGTGATATTCCATTGTGCCAAGTACCACCATTTCTTTATCCATTTTTCTCTTTCCTGGGATATTGAAGGTGTACCGAAGCGGAGGTTCTTGGCAACAGAGCAGCCATAAAGTTTGGGGTGCCTGTGTCTTGTTGATTTTTAGTTTTCCCAATTTATACGCCCATTAGTGGAAGTGCCCTATGCTCTCTACGCTTTGTTTATTATTTGTTTCAGGACACACCGTACTCTTCTCCAGAGTGCCTGTTGGCAATTTACATCCCGCCCATCAGCGTAGCAAGGCTCCCATGTCTCCATGGCCTGTCCAGCTTTTCTGCTTTTTACACTTTGTTCAGCATGGCCTTTTGACCGAGGGCAAGCGAGACTTCTTTGTAGCGCTGATTTGCCATTCCGGCTTGCTTGGTTGGCCAAAAAGGGCGTATGCGTTTTTTCCTGAATATATTCAGGAAAAAACGCATACGCCCTTTTTGACCAAGGGCATCATTGTCAACGTTTTGCCGCTTTTCATGTGCTTTAAAGGCGAGTCGAATCTACCTCCTGAAATCTGTTTCCTGCAAATCTGCCTTGCTTTCAAATCCTCTTCATTGCCTTCCCTCAATATATTTGTGGACGAGAGTTCTCATTTATAACTCTGCACGTTTGTGAATTGCTGTGCCCCTGAGCTCCATTAGTCTCCTCGCTTTTTTGGGAGCTGGCCGCAAAAGCGCAGGATTGCTTCAGGCCCTATTTTGGTTTTGGGGGGCAGGCTGAGCCTGTGGTTCATTCTTCTTCCTGATGGGAAAATGGAGTGACCTGTGCCTGTCCCAACACCTAGGGCTAGTCTCTCGTTGGTTCCCCGTCTTCCCGTTCATCCTCAGGACAAATTGCAACCTGGACGAAACAGGAGGTTAAAGGTGCTGATTCTCCAAGTAGGGAGATGGTTAGTCAAGCGGCTGGAATGGCGAACCCGAGCACAAGGAGAGGAGAAATGAGGTGCGTTTTAGAAACCTTTCCCGATCTCATGGCATACCATCTTCTGGGTTTCCCATGCATGTTTTGATGTAGGAAGATGCCCTTGTACCTGGAGATTTGAGACCCATGGGGTGTGTTCCCCACAGTGTTACTTTAAATTATCTGCGTTTGCTCACCCAACCTCAGCAATCCTCTCAGCCCCAAGAGTGTCCAGCCTTATATCTCATCCAGCTGTGGGTCTAGATATGGTCAATCCAGGTTGCATCAGAAACCCTGAACGGATTTTGTAAGAATTTCTCTCTCTTTCACTGTCTTTGCTTTGTGGCTTTTTTAAAGTAATGTATGTTTAGAATGGGGTTTGGCTGCTTTTCCCTGCTGTGTTTATGCCGCTTTACACCCTCTTGATTCACTTGCAGAGAGATATCAATACATAGGTTTTCAGATTCATACTAGTCAGATATATTCTTGTGCGGTGACTAGGGGGTGTTGAGTCCAGTTCAGTGAGCAGGGAAAAGGCCTTGTCTATTACATATTTGGCTTATGGAGCGGTGTCTGAGCTAATTTCAAACCCTTGTTTTATGCATCACCCCACCTCACCTCTCCGGTTAAGCAGCCATAGTGTGTCTTCTAAAGGTGTGCCTCTGTTCTGTTTTGTAATTCAGTTCAAGTGTAGCGATTTTGACATTCCCTCTATAAGCGATATCTTAGGATAAGTGCCTTTTTCTGTGTGACTATTTCACTTAGAATCATCGTACCTAAATCCACTCATCATGCTGCTAACTAGCCTTATGACATTGATTTCATGGCTGAGTGATATTGCATTGTGCCAAGTACCACCATTTCTTTATCCATTTTTCTCTTTCCTGGGATATTGTAGGTGTACCGAAGCGGAGGTTCTTGGCAACAGAGCAGCCGTAAAGTTTGGGGTGCCTGTGTCTTGTTGATTTTTAGTTTTCCCAATTTATACGCCCATGAGTGGAAGTGCCCTATGCTCTCAACGCTGTGTTTATTACTTGTTTCAGGACACACCGTAGTCTTCTCCAGAGTGCCTGTTGGCAATTTACATCCCACCCATCAGCGTAGCAAGGCTCCCATGTCTCCATGGCCTCTCCTGCTATTCTGGTTTTTACAGTTTGTTCAGCATGGCCCTTTTGACCGAGGGCAAGCGAGACTTCTTTGTAGCGCTGATTTGCCCTTCCGGCTTGCTTGGTTGGCCAAAAAGGGCGTATGCGTTTTTTCCTGAATATATTCAGGAAAAAGCGCATACGCCCTTTTTGGCCAAGGGCATCATTGTCAACATTTTGCCGCTTTTCATGTGCTTTAAAGGCGAGTCGAATCTACCTCCTGAAATCTGTTTCCTGCAAATCTGCCTTGCTTTCAAATCCTCTTCGTTGCCTTCCCTCAATATATTTGTGGACGAGAGTTCTCATTTATAACTCTGCACGTTTGTGAATTGCAGTGCCCCTGAGCTCCATTTGTCTCCTCGCTTTTTTGGGAGCTGGCCGCAAAAGCGCAGGATTGCTTCAGGCCCTTTTTTGGTTCTGGGGGGCAGGCTGAGCCTGTGGTTCATTCTTCTTCCTGATGTGAAAATGGAGTGACCTGTGCCTGTCCCAACACCTAGGGCTAGTCTCTCGTTGGTTCCCCGTCTTCCCGTTCATCCTCAGGACAAACTGCAACCTGGACGAAACAGGAGGTTAAAGGTGCTGATTCTCCAAGTAGGGAGATGGTTAGTCAAGCGGCTGGAATGGCGAACCCGAGCACAAGGAGAGGAGAAATGAGGTGCGTTTTAGAAACTTTTTCCGATCTCACGGCATACCATCTTCTGGGTTTCCCATGCATGTTTTGATGTACGAAGATGCCCTTGTACCTGGAGATTTGAGACCCATGGGGTGGGTACCCCGCAGTATTACTTTAAAGTATCTGCATTTGCTCACCCAACCTCACCAATCCTCTCAGCCGCAAGAGTGTCCAGCCTTATGTCTCATCCAGCTGTGGGTCTAGATATGGTCAATCCAGGTTGCATCAGAAACCCTGAACGGATTTTGTAAGAATTTCTCTCTCTTTCACTGTCTTTGCTTTGTGGCTTTTTTAAAGTAATGTATGTTTAGAATGGGGTTTGGCTGCTTTTCCCTGCTGTGTTTATGCCGCTTTACACCCTCTTGATTCACTTGCAGAGAGATATCGATACATAGGTTTTCAGATTCATACTAGTCAGATATATTCTTGTCCGGTGACTAGGGGGTGTTGAGTCCAGTTCACTGAGAAGGGAGTAGGCCATGTCTATTACATATTTGGCTTATGGAGCGGTGTCTGAGCTAATTTCAAACCCTTGTTTTATGCATCACCCCACCTCACCTTTCCGGTTAAGCAGCCATAGTGTGTCTTCTAAAGGTGTGCCTCTGTTCTGTTTTGTAATTCACTTCAAGTGTAGTGATTTTGACATTCCCTCTATAAGCGATATCTTAGGATAAGTGCCTTTTTCTGTGTGACTTATTTCACTTAGAATCATCGTACCTAAATCCACTCATCATGCTGCTAACTAGCCTTATGACATTGATTTCATGGCTGAGTGATATTCCATTGTGCCAAGTACCACCATTTCTTTATCCATTTTTCTCTTTCCTGGGATATTGAAGGTGTACCGAAGCGGAGGTTCTTGGCAACAGAGCAGCCATAAAGTTTGGGGTGCCTGTGTCTTGTTGATTTTTACTTTTCCCAATTTATACGCCCATTAGTGGAAGTGCCCTATGCTCTCTACGCTGTGTTTATTATTTGTTTCAGGACACACCGTACTCTTCTCCAGAGTGCCTGTTGGCAATTTACATCCCGCCCATCAGCGTAGCAAGGCTCCCATGTCTCCATGGCCTGTCCAGCTTTTCTGCTTTTTACACTTTGTTCAGCATGGCCTTTTGACCGAGGGCAAGTGAGACTTCTTTGTAGCGCTGATTTGCCATTCCGGCTTGCTTGGTTGGCCAAAAAGGGCGTATGCGTTTTTTCCTGAATATATTCAGGAAAAAACGCATACGCCCTTTTTGACCAAGGGCATCATTGTCAACGTTTTGCCGCTTTTCATGTGCTTTAAAGGCGAGTCGTATCTACCTCCTGAAATCTGTTTCCTGCAAATCTGCCTTGCTTTCAAATCCTCTTCATTGCCTTCCCTCAATATATTTGTGGACGAGAGTTCTCATTTATAACTCTGCACGTTTGTGAATTGCTGTGCCCCTGAGCTCCATTAGTCTCCTCGCTTTTTTGGGAGCTGGCCGCAAAAGCGCAGGATTGCTTCAGGCCCTATTTTGGTTTTGGGGGGCAGGCTGAGCCTGTGGTTCATTCTTCTTCCTGATGGGAAAATGGAGTGACCTGTGCCTGTCCCAACACCTAGGGCTAGTCTCTCGTTGGTTCCCCGTCTTCCCGTTCATCCTCAGGACAAATTGCAACCTGGACGAAACAGGAGGTTAAAGGTGCTGATTCTCCAAGTAGGGAGATGGTTAGTCAAGCGGCTGGAATGGCGAACCCGAGCACAAGGAGAGGAGAAATGAGGTGCGTTTTAGAAACCTTTCCCGATCTCATGGCATACCATCTTCTGGGTTTCCCATGCATGTTTTGATGTAGGAAGATGCCCTTGTACCTGGAGATTTGAGACCCATGGGGTGTGTTCCCCGCAGTGTTACTTTAAATTATCTGCGTTTGCTCACCCAACCTCAGCAATCCTCTCAGCCCCAAGAGTGTCCAGCCTTATATCTCATCCAGCTGTGGGTCTAGATATGGTCAATCCAGGTTGCATCAGAAACCCTGAACGGATTTTGTAAGAATTTCTCTCTCTTTCACTGTCTTTGCTTTGTGGCTTTTTTAAAGTAACGTATGTTTAGAATGGGGTTTGGCTGCTTTTCCCTGCTGTGTTTATGCCGCTTTACACCCTCTTGATTCACTTGCAGAGAGATATCAATACATAGGTTTTCAGATTCATACTAGTCAGATATATTCTTGTGCGGTGACTAGGGGGTGTTGAGTCCAGTTCAGTGAGCAGGGAAAAGGCCTTGTCTATTACATATTTGGCTTATGGAGCGGTGTCTGAGCTAATTTCAAACCCTTGTTTTATGCATCACCCCACCTCACCTCTCCGGTTAAGCAGCCATAGTGTGTCTTCTAAAGGTGTGCCTCTGTTCTGTTTTGTAATTCAGTTCAAGTGTAGCGATTTTGACATTCCCTCTATAAGCGATATCTTAGGATAAGTGCCTTTTTCTGTGTGACTATTTCACTTAGAATCATCGTACCTAAATCCACTCATCATGCTGCTAACTAGCCTTATGACATTGATTTCATGGCTGAGTGATATTGCATTGTGCCAAGTACCACCATTTCTTTATCCATTTTTCTCTTTCCTGGGATATTGTAGGTGTACCGAAGCGGAGGTTCTTGGCAACAGAGCAGCCGTAAAGTTTGGGGTGCCTGTGTCTTGTTGATTTTTAGTTTTCCCAATTTATACGCCCATGAGTGGAAGTGCCCTATGCTCTCAACGCTGTGTTTATTACTTGTTTCAGGACACACCGTAGTCTTCTCCAGAGTGCCTGTTGGCAATTTACATCCCACCCATCAGCGTAGCAAGGCTCCCATGTCTCCATGGCCTCTCCTGCTATTCTGGTTTTTACAGTTTGTTCAGCATGGCCCTTTTGACCGAGGGCAAGCGAGACTTCTTTGTAGCGCTGATTTGCCCTTCCGGCTTGCTTGGTTGGCCAAAAAGGGCGTATGCGTTTTTTCCTGAATATATTCAGGAAAAAGCGCATACGCCCTTTTTGGCCAAGGGCATCATTGTCAACATTTTGCCGCTTTTCATGTGCTTTAAAGGCGAGTCGAATCTACCTCCTGAAATCTGTTTCCTGCAAATCTGCCTTGCTTTCAAATCCTCTTCGTTGCCTTCCCTCAATATATTTGTGGACGAGAGTTCTCATTTATAACTCTGCACGTTTGTGAATTGCAGTGCCCCTGAGCTCCATTTGTCTCCTCGCTTTTTTTGGAGCTGGCCGCAAAAGCGCAGGATTGCTTCAGGCCCTATTTTGGTTCTGGGGGGCAGGCTGAGCCTGTGGTCCATTCTTCTTCCTGATGGGAAAATGGAGTGACCTGTGCCAGTCCCAACACCTAGGGCTAGTCTCTCGTTGGTTCCCCGTCTTCCCGTTCATCCTCAGGACAAATTGCAACCTGGACGAAACAGGAGGTTAAAGGTGCTGATTCTCCAAGTAGGGAGATGTTTAGTCAAGCGGCTGGAATGGCGAACCCGAGCACAAGGAGAGGAGAAATGAGGTGCGTTTTAGAAACCTTTCCCGATCTCACGGCATACCATCTTCTGGGTTTCCCATGCATGTTTTGATGTAGGAAGATGCCCTTGTACCTGGAGATTTGAGACCCATGGGGTGTGTTCCCCGCAGTGTTACTTTAAATTATCTGCGTTTGCTCACCCAACCTCACCAATCCTCTCAGCCCCAAGAGTGTCCAGCCTTATATCTTATCCAGCTGTGGGTCTCGATATGGTCAATCCAGGTTTCATCAGAGACCCTGAACGGATTTTGTAAGAATTTCTCTCTCTTTCACTGTCTTTGCTTTGTGGCTTGTATAAAGTAATGTATGTTTAGAATGGGGTTGGGCTGCTTTTCCCTGCTGTGTTGATGCCGCTTTACACCCTCTTGATTCACTTGCAGAGAGATATCAATACATAGGTTTTCAGATTCATACTAGTCAGATATATTCTTGTGCGGTGACTAGGGGGTGTTGAGTCCAGTTCACTGAGCAGGGAGTAGGCCTTGTCTATTACATATTTGGCTTATGGAGCGGTGTCTGAGCTAATTTCAAACCCTTGTTTTATGCATCACCCCACCTCACCTTTCCGTTTAAGCAGCCATAGTGTGTCTTCTAAAGGTGTGCCTCTGTTCTATTTAGTAATTCAGTTCAAGTGTAGCGATTTTGACATTCCCTCTATAAGCGATATCTTAGGATAAGTGTCTTTTTCTGTGTGACTTATTTCACTTAGAATCATCGTACCTAAATCCACTCATCATGCTGCTAACTAGCCTTTTGTCATTGATTTCATGGCTGAGTGATATTCCATTGTGCCAAGTACCACCATTTCTTTATCCATTTTTCTCTTTCCTGGGATATTGAAGGTGTACCGAAGCGGAGGTTCTTGGCAACAGAGCAGCCGTAAAGTTTGGGGTGCCTGTGTCTTGTTGACTTTTAATTTTCCCAATTTATACGCCCATGAGTGGAAGTGCCCTATGCTCTCAACGCTGTGTTTATTACTTGTTTCAGGACACACCGTACTCTTCTCCAGAGTGCCTGTTGGGAATTTACATCCCGCCCATCAGCATAGCAAGGCTCCCATGTCTCCATGGCCTGTCCTGCTTTTCTGTTTTTTACAGTTTGTTCAGCATGGCCCTTTTGACCGAGGGCAAGCGAGACTTCTTTGTAGCGCTGATTTGCCCTTCCGGCTTGCTTGGTTGGCCAAAAAGGGCGTATGCGTTTTTTCCTGAAGGAAAAAACGCATACGCCCTTTTTCGCCAAGGGCATCATTGTCAACGTTTTGCCGCTTTTCATGTGCTTTAAAGGCGAGTCGAATCTACCTCCTGAAATCTGTTTCTTGCAAATCTGCCTTGCTTTCAAATCCTCTTCATTGCCTTCCGTCAATATATTTGTGGACGAGAGTTCTCATTAATAACTCTGCACGTTTGTGAATTGCAGTGCCCCTGAGCTCCATTTGTCTCCTCGCTTTTTTGGGAGCTGGCCGCAAAAGCGCAGGATTGCTTCAGGCCCTATTTTGGTTCTGGGGGGCAGGCTGAGCCTGTGGTTCATTCTTCTTCCTGATGGGAAAATGGAGTGACCTATGCCTGTCCCCACACCTAGGGCTCGTCTCTCATTGGTTCCACGTCTTCCCGTTCATCCTCAGGACAGATTGCAACCTGTACAATCAGGAGGTTAAAGGTGCTCATTCTCCAAATGGGGAGATGGTTAGTCAAGCAGCTGGAATGGTGAACCCGAGCACAAGGAGAGGAGAAATGAGGTGCGTTTTAGAAACCTTTCCCGATCTCATGGCATACCATATTCTGGGTTTCCCATGCATGTTTTGATGTAGGAAGATGCCCTTGTACCTGGAGATTTGAGACCCATGGGGTGTGTTCCACGCAGTGTTACTTTAAAGTATCTGCGTTTGCTCACCCAACCTCACCAATCCTCTCAGCCCCAAGAGTGTCCAGCCTTATGTCTCATCCAGCTGTGGGTCTAGATATGGTCAATCCAGGTTGCATCAGAGACCCTGAACGGATTTTGTAAGAATTTCTCTCTCTTTCACTGTCTTTGCTTTGTGGGTTTTTTAAAGTAATGTATGTTTAGAATGGGGTTTGGCTGCTTTTCCCTGCTGTGTTTATGCCGCTTTACACCCTCTTGATTCACTTGCAGAGAGATATCGATACATAGGTTTTCAGATTCATACTAGTCAGATATATTCTTGTCCGGTGACTAGGGGGTGTTGAGTCCAGTTCACTGAGAAGGGAGTAGGCCTTGTCTATTACATATTTGGCTTATGGAGCGGTGTCTGAGCTAATTTCAAACCCTTGTTTTATGCATCACCCCACCTCACCTTTCCGGTTAAGCAGCCATAGTGTGTCTTCTAAAGGTGTGCCTCTGTTCTGTTTTGTAATTCACTTCAAGTGTAGCGATTTTGACATTCCCTCTATAAGCGATATCTTAGGATAAGTGCCTTTTTCTGTGTGACTTATTTCACTTTGAATCATCGTACCTAAATCCACTCATCATGCTGCTAACTAGCCTTATGACATTGATTTCATGGCTGAGTGATATTCCATTGTGCCAAGTACCACCATTTCTTTATCCATTTTTCTCTTTCCTGGGATATTGAAGGTGTACCGAAGCGGAGGTTCTTGGCAACAGAGCAGCCATAAAGTTTGGGGTGCCTGTGTCTTGTTGATTTTTAGTTTTCCCAATTTATACGCCCATGAGTGGAAGTGCCCTATGCTCTCTACGCTGTGTTTATTATTTGTTTCAGGACACACCGTACTCTTCTCCAGAGTGCCTGTTGGCAATTTACATCCCGCCCATCAGCGTAGCAAGGCTCCCATGTCTCCATGGCCTGTCCAGCTTTTCTGCTTTTTACACTTTGTTCAGCATGGCCTTTTGACCGAGGGCAAGCGAGACTTCTTTGTAGCGCTGATTTGCCATTCCGGCTTGCTTGGTTGGCCAAAAAGGGCGTATGCGTTTTTTCCTGAATATATTCAGGAAAAAACGCATACGCCCTTTTTGACCAAGGGCATCATTGTCAACGTTTTGCCGCTTTTCATGTGCTTTAAAGGCGAGTCGAATCTACCTCCTGAAATCTGTTTCCTGCAAATCTGCCTTGCTTTCAAATCCTCTTCATTGCCTTCCCTCAATATATTTGTGGACGAGAGTTCTCATTTATAACTCTGCACGTTTGTGAATTGCAGTGCCCCTGAGCTCCATTAGTCTCCTCGCTTTTTTGGGAGCTGGCCGCAAAAGCGCAGGATTGCTTCAGGCCCTATTTTGGTTTTGGGGGGCAGGCTGAGCCTGTGGTTCATTCTTCTTCCTGATGGGAAAATGGAGTGACCTGTGCCTGTCCCAACACCTAGGGCTAGTCTCTCGTTGGTTCCCCGTCTTCCCGTTCATCCTCAGGACAAATTGCAACCTGGACGAAACAGGAGGTTAAAGGTGCTGATTCTCCAAGTAGGGAGATGGTTAGTCAAGCGGCTGGAATGGCGAACCCGAGCACAAGGAGAGGAGAAATGAGGTGCGTTTTAGAAACCTTTCCCGATCTCATGGCATACCATCTTCTGGGTTTCCCATGCATGTTTTGATGTAGGAAGATGCCCTTGTACCTGGAGATTTGAGACCCATGGGGTGTGTTCCCCGCAGTGTTACTTTAAATTATCTGCGTTTGCTCACCCAACCTCAGCAATCCTCTCAGCCCCAAGAGTGTCCAGCCTTATATCTCATCCAGCTGTGGGTCTAGATATGGTCAATCCAGGTTGCATCAGAAACCCTGAACGGATTTTGTAAGAATTTCTCTCTCTTTCACTGTCTTTGCTTTGTGGCTTTTTAAAGTAATGTATGTTTAGAATGGGGTTTGGCTGCTTTTCCCTGCTGTGTTTATGCCGCTTTACACCCTCTTGATTCACTTGCAGAGAGATATCAATACATAGGTTTTCAGATTCATACTAGTCAGATATATTCTTGTGCGGTGACTAGGGGGTGTTGAGTCCAGTTCAGTGAGCAGGGAAAAGGCCTTGTCTATTACATATTTGGCTTATGGAGCGGTGTCTGAGCTAATTTCAAACCCTTGTTTTATGCATCACCCCACCTCACCTCTCCGGTTAAGCAGCCATAGTGTGTCTTCTAAAGGTGTGCCTCTGTTCTGTTTTGTAATTCAGTTCAAGTGTAGCGATTTTGACATTCCCTCTATAAGCGATATCTTAGGATAAGTGCCTTTTTCTGTGTGACTATTTCACTTAGAATCATCGTACCTAAATCCACTCATCATGCTGCTAACTAGCCTTATGACATTGATTTCATGGCTGAGTGATATTGCATTGTGCCAAGTACCACCATTTCTTTATCCATTTTTCTCTTTCCTGGGATATTGTAGGTGTACCGAAGCGGAGGTTCTTGGCAACAGAGCAGCCGTAAAGTTTGGGGTGCCTGTGTCTTGTTGATTTTTAGTTTTCCCAATTTATACGCCCATGAGTGGAAGTGCCCTATGCTCTCAACGCTGTGTTTATTACTTGTTTCAGGACACACCGTAGTCTTCTCCAGAGTGCCTGTTGGCAATTTACATCCCACCCATCAGCATAGCAAGGCTCCCATGTCTCCATGGCCTCTCCTGCTATTCTGGTTTTTACAGTTTGTTCAGCATGGCCCTTTTGACCGAGGGCAAGCGAGACTTCTTTGTAGCGCTGATTTGCCCTTCCGGCTTGCTTGGTTGGCCAAAAAGGGCGTATGCGTTTTTTCCTGAATATATTCAGGAAAAAGCGCATACGCCCTTTTTGGCCAAGGGCATCATTGTCAACATTTTGCCGCTTTTCATGTGCTTTAAAGGCGAGTCGAATCTACCTCCTGAAATCTGTTTCCTGCAAATCTGCCTTGCTTTCAAATCCTCTTCGTTGCCTTCCCTCAATATATTTGTGGACGAGAGTTCTCATTTATAACTCTGCACGTTTGTGAATTGCAGTGCCCCTGAGCTCCATTTGTCTCCTCGCTTTTTTGGGAGCTGGCCGCAAAAGCGCAGGATTGCTTCAGGCCCTATTTTGGTTCTGGGGGGCAGGCTGAGCCTGTGGTCCATTCTTCTTCCTGATGGGAAAATGGAGTGACCTGTGCCAGTCCCAACACCTAGGGCTAGTCTCTCGTTGGTTCCCCGTCTTCCCGTTCATCCTCAGGACAAATTGCAACCTGGACGAAACAGGAGGTTAAAGGTGCTGATTCTCCAAGTAGGGAGATGTTTAGTCAAGCGGCTGGAATGGCGAACCCGAGCACAAGGAGAGGAGAAATGAGGTGCGTTTTAGAAACCTTTCCCGATCTCACGGCATACCATCTTCTGGGTTTCCCATGCATGTTTTGATGTAGGAAGATGCCCTTGTACCTGGAGATTTGAGACCCATGGGGTGTGTTCCCCGCAGTGTTACTTTAAATTATCTGCGTTTGCTCACCCAACCTCACCAATCCTCTCAGCCCCAAGAGTGTCCAGCCTTATATCTTATCCAGCTGTGGGTCTCGATATGGTCAATCCAGGTTTCATCAGAGACCCTGAACGGATTTTGTAAGAATTTCTCTCTCTTTCACTGTCTTTGCTTTGTGGCTTGTATAAAGTAATGGATGTTTAGAATGGGGTTGGGCTGCTTTTCCCTGCTGTGTTGATGCCGCTTTACACCCTCTTGATTCACTTGCAGAGAGATATCAATATATAGGTTTTCAGATTCATACTAGTCAGATATATTCTTGTGCGGTGACTAGGGGGTGTTGAGTCCAGTTCACTGAGCAGGGAGTAGGCCTTGTCTATTACATATTTGGCTTATGGATCGGTGTCTGAGCTAATTTCAAACCCTTGTTTTATGCATCACCCCACCTCACCTTTCCGTTTAAGCAGCCATAGTGTGTCTTCTAAAGGTGTGCCTCTGTTCTATTTAGTAATTCAGTTCAAGTGTAGCGATTTTGACATTCCCTCTATAAGCGATATCTTAGGATAAGTGTCTTTTTCTGTGTGACTTATTTCACTTAGAATCATCGTACCTAAATCCACTCATCATGCTGCTAACTAGCCTTTTGTCATTGATTTCATGGCTGAGTGATATTCCATTGTGCCAAGTACCACCATTTCTTTATCCATTTTTCTCTTTCCTGGGATATTGAAGGTGTACCGAAGCGGAGGTTCTTGGCAACAGAGCAGCCGTAAAGTTTGGGGTGCCTGTGTCTTGTTGACTTTTAGTTTTCCCAATTTATACGCCCATGAGTGGAAGTGCCCTATGCTCTCAACGCTGTGTTTATTACTTGTTTCAGGACACACCGTACTCTTCTCCAGAGTGCCTGTTGGGAATTTACATCCCGCCCATCAGCATAGCAAGGCTCGCATGTCTCCATGGCCTGTCCTGCTTTTCTGTTTTTTACACTTTGTTCAGCATGGCCCTTTTGACCGAGGGCAAGCGAGACTTCTTTGTAGCGCTGATTTGCCCTTCCGGCTTGCTTGGTTGGCCAAAAAGGGCGTATGCGTTTTTTCCTGAAGGAAAAAACGCATACGCCCTTTTTGGCCAAGGGCATCATTGTCAACGTTTTGCCGCTTTTCATGTGCTTTAAAGGCGAGTCGAATCTACCTCCTGAAATCTGTTTCTTGCAAATCTGCCTTGCTTTCAAATCCTCTTCATTGCCTTCCGTCAATATATTTGTGGACGAGAGTTCTCATTAATAACTCTGCACGTTTGTGAATTGCAGTGCCCCTGAGCTCCATTTGTCTCCTCGCTTTTTTGGGAGCTGGCCGCAAAAGCGCAGGATTGCTTCAGGCCCTATTTTGGTTCTGGGGGGCAGGCTGAGCCTGTGGTTCATTCTTCTTCCTGATGGGAAAATGGAGTGACCTATGCCTGTCCCCACACCTAGGGCTCGTCTCTCATTGGTTCCACGTCTTCCCGTTCATCCTCAGGACAGATTGCAACCTGTACAATCAGGAGGTTAAAGGTGCTCATTCTCCAAATGGGGAGATGGTTAGTCAAGCAGCTGGAATGGTGAACCCGAGCACAAGGAGAGGAGAAATGAGGTGCGTTTTAGAAACCTTTCCCGATCTCATGGCATACCATATTCTGGGTTTCCCATGCATGTTTTGATGTAGGAAGATGCCCTTGTACCTGGAGATTTGAGACCCATGGGGTGTGTTCCACGCAGTGTTACTTTAAAGTATCTGCGTTTGCTCACCCAACCTCACCAATCCTCTCAGCCCCAAGAGTGTCCAGCCTTATGTCTCATCCAGCTGTGGGTCTAGATATGGTCAATCCAGGTTGCATCAGAGACCCTGAACGGATTTTGTAAGAATTTCTCTCTCTTTCACTGTCTTTGCTTTGTGGGTTTTTTAAAGTAATGTATGTTTAGAATGGGGTTTGGCTGCTTTTCCCTGCTGTGTTTATGCCGCTTTACACCCTCTTGATTCACTTGCAGAGAGATATCGATACATAGGTTTTCAGATTCATACTAGTCAGATATATTCTTGTCCGGTGACTAGGGGGTGTTGAGTCCAGTTCACTGAGAAGGGAGTAGGCCTTGTCTATTACATATTTGGCTTATGGAGCGGTGTCTGAGCTAATTTCAAACCCTTGTTTTATGCATCACCCCACCTCACCTTTCCGGTTAAGCAGCCATAGTGTGTCTTCTAAAGGTGTGCCTCTGTTCTGTTTTGTAATTCACTTCAAGTGTAGCGATTTTGACATTCCCTCTATAAGCGATATCTTAGGATAAGTGCCTTTTTCTGTGTGACTTATTTCACTTAGAATCATCGTACCTAAATCCACTCATCATGCTGCTAACTAGCCTTATGACATTGATTTCATGGCTGAGTGATATTCCATTGTGCCAAGTACCACCATTTCTTTATCCATTTTTCTCTTTCCTGGGATATTGAAGGTGTACCGAAGCGGAGGTTCTTGGCAACAGAGCAGCCATAAAGTTTGGGGTGCCTGTGTCTTGTTGATTTTTAGTTTTCCCAATTTATACGCCCATGAGTGGAAGTGCCCTATGCTCTCTACGCTGTGTTTATTATTTGTTTCAGGACACACCGTACTCTTCTCCAGAGTGCCTGTTGGCAATTTACATCCCGCCCATCAGCGTAGCAAGGCTCCCATGTCTCCATGGCCTGTCCAGCTTTTCTGCTTTTTACACTTTGTTCAGCATGGCCTTTTGACCGAGGGCAAGCGAGACTTCTTTGTAGCGCTGATTTGCCATTCCGGCTTGCTTAGTTGGCCAAAAAGGGCGTATGCGTTTTTTCCTGAATATATTCAGGAAAAAACGCATACGCCCTTTTTGACCAAGGGCATCATTGTCAACGTTTTGCCGCTTTTCATGTGCTTTAAAGGCGAGTCGAATCTACCTCCTGAAATCTGTTTCCTGCAAATCTGCCTTGCTTTCAAATCCTCTTCATTGCCTTCCCTCAATATATTTGTGGACGAGAGTTCTCATTTATAACTCTGCACGTTTGTGAATTGCTGTGCCCCTGAGCTCCATTAGTCTCCTCGCTTTTTTGGGAGCTGGCCGCAAAAGCGCAGGATTGCTTCAGGCCCTATTTTGGTTTTGGGGGGCAGGCTGAGCCTGTGGTTCATTCTTCTTCCTGATGGGAAAATGGAGTGACCTGTGCCTGTCCCAACACCTAGGGCTAGTCTCTCGTTGGTTCCCCGTCTTCCCGTTCATCCTCAGGACAAATTGGAACCTGGACGAAACAGGAGGTTAAAGGTGCTGATTCTCCAAGTAGGGAGATGGTTAGTCAAGCGGCTGGAATGGCGAACCCGAGCACAAGGAGAGGAGAAATGAGGTGCGTTTTAGAAACCTTTCCCGATCTCATGGCATACCATCTTCTGGGTTTCCCATGCATGTTTTGATGTAGGAAGATGCCCTTGTACCTGGAGATTTGAGACCCATGGGGTGTGTTCCCCGCAGTGTTACTTTAAATTATCTGCGTTTGCTCACCCAACCTCAGCAATCCTCTCAGCCCCAAGAGTGTCCAGCCTTATATCTCATCCAGCTGTGGGTCTAGATATGGTCAATCCAGGTTGCATCAGAAACCCTGAACGGATTTTGTAAGAATTTCTCTCTCTTTCACTGTCTTTGCTTTGTGGCTTTTTTAAAGTAACGTATGTTTAGAATGGGGTTTGGCTGCTTTTCCCTGCTGTGTTTATGCCGCTTTACACCCTCTTGATTCACTTGCAGAGAGATATCAATACATAGGTTTTCAGATTCATACTAGTCAGATATATTCTTGTGCGGTGACTAGGGGGTGTTGAGTCCAGTTCAGTGAGCAGGGAAAAGGCCTTGTCTATTACATATTTGGCTTATGGAGCGGTGTCTGAGCTAATTTCAAACCCTTGTTTTATGCATCACCCCACCTCACCTCTCCGGTTAAGCAGCCATAGTGTGTCTTCTAAAGGTGTGCCTCTGTTCTGTTTTGTAATTCAGTTCAAGTGTAGCGATTTTGACATTCCCTCTATAAGCGATATCTTAGGATAAGTGCCTTTTTCTGTGTGACTATTTCACTTAGAATCATCGTACCTAAATCCACTCATCATGCTGCTAACTAGCCTTATGACATTGATTTCATGGCTGAGTGATATTGCATTGTGCCAAGTACCACCATTTCTTTATCCATTTTTCTCTTTCCTGGGATATTGTAGGTGTACCGAAGCGGAGGTTCTTGGCAACAGAGCAGCCGTAAAGTTTGGGGTGCCTGTGTCTTGTTGATTTTTAGTTTTCCCAATTTATACGCCCATGAGTGGAAGTGCCCTATGCTCTCAACGCTGTGTTTATTACTTGTTTCAGGACACACCGTAGTCTTCTCCAGAGTGCCTGTTGGCAATTTACATCCCACCCATCAGCGTAGCAAGGCTCCCATGTCTCCATGGCCTCTCCTGCTATTCTGGTTTTTACAGTTTGTTCAGCATGGCCCTTTTGACCGAGGGCAAGCGAGACTTCTTTGTAGCGCTGATTTGCCCTTCCGGCTTGCTTGGTTGGCCAAAAAGGGCGTATGCGTTTTTTCCTGAATATATTCAGGAAAAAGCGCATACGCCCTTTTTGGCCAAGGGCATCATTGTCAACATTTTGCCGCTTTTCATGTGCTTTAAAGGCGAGTCGAATCTACCTCCTGAAATCTGTTTCCTGCAAATCTGCCTTGCTTTCAAATCCTCTTCGTTGCCTTCCCTCAATATATTTGTGGACGAGAGTTCTCATTTATAACTCTGCACGTTTGTGAATTGCAGTGCCCCTGAGCTCCATTTGTCTCCTCGCTTTTTTGGGAGCTGGCCGCAAAAGCGCAGGATTGCTTCAGGCCCTATTTTGGTTCTGGGGGGCAGGCTGAGCCTGTGGTCCATTCTTCTTCCTGATGGGAAAATGGAGTGACCTGTGCCAGTCCCAACACCTAGGGCTAGTCTCTCGTTGGTTCCCCGTCTTCCCGTTCATCCTCAGGACAAATTGCAACCTGGACGAAACAGGAGGTTAAAGGTGCTGATTCTCCAAGTAGGGAGATGTTTAGTCAAGCGGCTGGAATGGCGAACCCGAGCACAAGGAGAGGAGAAATGAGGTGCGTTTTAGAAACCTTTCCCGATCTCACGGCATACCATCTTCTGGGTTTCCCATGCATGTTTTGATGTAGGAAGATGCCCTTGTACCTGGAGATTTGAGACCCATGGGGTGTGTTCCCCGCAGTGTTACTTTAAATTATCTGCGTTTGCTCACCCAACCTCACCAATCCTCTCAGCCCCAAGAGTGTCCAGCCTTATATCTTATCCAGCTGTGGGTCTCGATATGGTCAATCCAGGTTTCATCAGAGACCCTGAACGGATTTTGTAAGAATTTCTCTCTCTTTCACTGTCTTTGCTTTGTGGCTTGTATAAAGTAATGTATGTTTAGAATGGGGTTGGGCTGCTTTTCCCTGCTGTGTTGATGCCGCTTTACACCCTCTTGATTCACTTGCAGAGAGATATCAATACATAGGTTTTCAGATTCATACTAGTCAGATATATTCTTGTGCGGTGACTAGGGGGTGTTGAGTCCAGTTCACTGAGCAGGGAGTAGGCCTTGTCTATTACATATTTGGCTTATGGAGCGGTGTCTGAGCTAATTTCAAACCCTTGTTTTATGCATCACCCCACCTCACCTTTCCGTTTAAGCAGCCATAGTGTGTCTTCTAAAGGTGTGCCTCTGTTCTATTTTGTAATTCAGTTCAAGTGTAGCGATTTTGACATTCCCTCTATAAGCGATATCTTAGGATAAGTGTCTTTTTCTGTGTGACTTATTTCACTTAGAATCATCGTACCTAAATCCACTCATCATGCTGCTAACTAGCCTTTTGTCATTGATTTCATGGCTGAGTGATATTCCATTGTGCCAAGTACCACCATTTCTTTATCCATTTTTCTCTTTCCTGGGATATTGAAGGTGTACCGAATCGGAGGTTCTTGGCAACAGAGCAGCCGTAAAGTTTGGGGTGCCTGTGTCTTGTTGACTTTTAGTTTTCCCAATTTATACGCCCATGAGTGGAAGTGCCCTATGCTCTCAACGCTGTGTTTATTACTTGTTTCAGGACACACCGTAGTCTTCTCCAGAGTGCCTGTTGGCAATTTACATCCCACCCATCAGCATAGCAAGGCTCCCATGTCTCCATGGCCTCTCCTGCTATTCTGGTTTTTACAGTTTGTTCAGCATGGCCCTTTTGACCGAGGGCAAGCGAGACTTCTTTGTAGCGCTGATTTGCCCTTCCGGCTTGCTTGGTTGGCCAAAAAGGGCGTATGCGTTTTTTCCTGAATATATTCAGGAAAAAGCGCATACGCCCTTTTTGGCCAAGGGCATCATTGTCAACATTTTGCCGCTTTTCATGTGCTTTAAAGGCGAGTCGAATCTACCTCCTGAAATCTGTTTCCTGCAAATCTGCCTTGCTTTCAAATCCTCTTCGTTGCCTTCCCTCAATATATTTGTGGACGAGAGTTCTCATTTATAACTCTGCACGTTTGTGAATTGCAGTGCCCCTGAGCTCCATTTGTCTCCTCGCTTTTTTGGGAGCTGGCCGCAAAAGCGCAGGATTGCTTCAGGCCCTATTTTGGTTCTGGGGGGCAGGCTGAGCCTGTGGTCCATTCTTCTTCCTGATGGGAAAATGGAGTGACCTGTGCCTGTCCCAACACCTAGGGCTAGTCTCTCGTTGGTTCCCCGTCTTCCCGTTCATCCTCAGGACAAATTGCAACCTGGACGAAACAGGAGGTTAAAGGTGCTGATTCTCCAAGTAGGGAGATGTTTAGTCAAGCGGCTGGAATGGCGAACCCGAGCACAAGGAGAGGAGAAATGAGGTGCGTTTTAGAAACCTTTCCCGATCTCACGGCATACCATCTTCTGGGTTTCCCATGCATGTTTTGATGTAGGAAGATGCCCTTGTACCTGGAGATTTGAGACCCATGGGGTGTGTTCCCCGCAGTGTTACTTTAAATTATCTGCGTTTGCTCACCCAACCTCACCAATCCTCTCAGCCCCAAGAGTGTCCAGCCTTATATCTTATCCAGCTGTGGGTCTCGATATGGTCAATCCAGGTTTCATCAGAGACCCTGAACGGATTTTGTAAGAATTTCTCTCTCTTTCACTGTCTTTGCTTTGTGGCTTGTATAAAGTAATGGATGTTTAGAATGGGGTTGGGCTGCTTTTCCCTGCTGTGTTGATGCCGCTTTACACCCTCTTGATTCACTTGCAGAGAGATATCAATATATAGGTTTTCAGATTCATACTAGTCAGATATATTCTTGTGCGGTGACTAGGGGGTGTTGAGTCCAGTTCACTGAGCAGGGAGTAGGCCTTGTCTATTACATATTTGGCTTATGGATCGGTGTCTGAGCTAATTTCAAACCCTTGTTTTATGCATCACCCCACCTCACCTTTCCGTTTAAGCAGCCATAGTGTGTCTTCTAAAGGTGTGCCTCTGTTCTATTTAGTAATTCAGTTCAAGTGTAGCGATTTTGACATTCCCTCTATAAGCGATATCTTAGGATAAGTGTCTTTTTCTGTGTGACTTATTTCACTTAGAATCATCGTACCTAAATCCACTCATCATGCTGCTAACTAGCCTTTTGTCATTGATTTCATGGCTGAGTGATATTCCATTGTGCCAAGTACCACCATTTCTTTATCCATTTTTCTCTTTCCTGGGATATTGAAGGTGTACCGAAGCGGAGGTTCTTGGCAACAGAGCAGCCGTAAAGTTTGGGGTGCCTGTGTCTTGTTGACTTTTAGTTTTCCCAATTTATACGCCCATGAGTGGAAGTGCCCTATGCTCTCAACGCTGTGTTTATTACTTGTTTCAGGACACACCGTACTCTTCTCCAGAGTGCCTGTTGGGAATTTACATCCCGCCCATCAGCATAGCAAGGCTCGCATGTCTCCATGGCCTGTCCTGCTTTTCTGTTTTTTACACTTTGTTCAGCATGGCCCTTTTGACCGAGGGCAAGCGAGACTTCTTTGTAGCGCTGATTTGCCCTTCCGGCTTGCTTGGTTGGCCAAAAAGGGCGTATGCGTTTTTTCCTGAAGGAAAAAACGCATACGCCCTTTTTGGCCAAGGGCATCATTGTCAACGTTTTGCCGCTTTTCATGTGCTTTAAAGGCGAGTCGAATCTACCTCCTGAAATCTGTTTCTTGCAAATCTGCCTTGCTTTCAAATCCTCTTCATTGCCTTCCGTCAATATATTTGTGGACGAGAGTTCTCATTAATAACTCTGCACGTTTGTGAATTGCAGTGCCCCTGAGCTCCATTTGTCTCCTCGCTTTTTTGGGAGCTGGCCGCAAAAGCGCAGGATTGCTTCAGGCCCTATTTTGGTTCTGGGGGGCAGGCTGAGCCTGTGGTTCATTCTTCTTCCTGATGGGAAAATGGAGTGACCTATGCCTGTCCCCTCACCTAGGGCTCGTCTCTCATTGGTTCCACGTCTTCCCGTTCATCCTCAGGACAGATTGCAACCTGTACAATCAGGAGGTTAAAGGTGCTCATTCTCCAAATGGGGAGATGGTTAGTCAAGCAGCTGGAATGGTGAACCCGAGCACAAGGAGAGGAGAAATGAGGTGCGTTTTAGAAACCTTTCCCGATCTCATGGCATACCATATTCTGGGTTTCCCATGCATGTTTTGATGTAGGAAGATGCCCTTGTACCTGGAGATTTGAGACCCATGGGGTGTGTTCCAAGCAGTGTTACTTTAAAGTATCTGCGTTTGCTCACCCAACCTCACCAATCCTCTCAGCCCCAAGAGTGTCCAGCCTTATGTCTCATCCAGCTGTGGGTCTAGATATGGTCAATCCAGGTTGCATCAGAGACCCTGAACGGATTTTGTAAGAATTTCTCTCTCTTTCACTGTCTTTGCTTTGTGGGTTTTTTAAAGTAATGTATGTTTAGAATGGGGTTTGGCTGCTTTTCCCTGCTGTGTTTATGCCGCTTTACACCCTCTTGATTCACTTGCAGAGAGATATCGATACATAGGTTTTCAGATTCATACTAGTCAGATATATTCTTGTCCGGTGACTAGGGGGTGTTGAGTCCAGTTCACTGAGAAGGTAGTAGGCCTTGTCTATTACATATTTGGCTTATGGAGCGGTGTCTGAGCTAATTTCAAACCCTTGTTTTATGCATCACCCCACCTCACCTTTCCGGTTAAGCAGCCATAGTGTGTCTTCTAAAGGTGTGCCTCTGTTCTGTTTTGTAATTCACTTCAAGTGTAGCGATTTTGACATTCCCTCTATAAGCGATATCTTAGGATAAGTGCCTTTTTCTGTGTGACTTATTTCACTTAGAATCATCGTACCTAAATCCACTCATCATGCTGCTAACTAGCCTTATGACATTGATTTCATGGCTGAGTGATATTCCATTGTGCCAAGTACCACCATTTCTTTATCCATTTTTCTCTTTCCTGGGATATTGAAGGTGTACCGAAGCGGAGGTTCTTGGCAACAGAGCAGCCATAAAGTTTGGGGTGCCTGTGTCTTGTTGATTTTTAGTTTTCCCAATTTATACGCCCATGAGTGGAAGTGCCCTATGCTCTCTACGCTGTGTTTATTATTTGTTTCAGGACACACCGTACTCTTCTCCAGAGTGCCTGTTGGCAATTTACATCCCGCCCATCAGCGTAGCAAGGCTCCCATGTCTCCATGGCCTGTCCAGCTTTTCTGCTTTTTACACTTTGTTCAGCATGGCCTTTTGACCGAGGGCAAGCGAGACTTCTTTGTAGCGCTGATTTGCCATTCCGGCTTGCTTAGTTGGCCAAAAAGGGCGTATGCGTTTTTTCCTGAATATATTCAGGAAAAAACGCATACGCCCTTTTTGACCAAGGGCATCATTGTCAACGTTTTGCCGCTTTTCATGTGCTTTAAAGGCGAGTCGAATCTACCTCCTGAAATCTGTTTCCTGCAAATCTGCCTTGCTTTCAAATCCTCTTCATTGCCTTCCCTCAATATATTTGTGGACGAGAGTTCTCATTTATAACTCTGCACGTTTGTGAATTGCAGTGCCCCTGAGCTCCATTAGTCTCCTCGCTTTTTTGGGAGCTGGCCGCAAAAGCGCAGGATTGCTTCAGGCCCTATTTTGGTTTTGGGGGGCAGGCTGAGCCTGTGGTTCATTCTTCTTCCTGATGGGAAAATGGAGTGACCTGTGCCTGTCCCAACACCTAGGGCTAGTCTCTCGTTGGTTCCCCGTCTTCCCGTTCATCCTCAGGACAAATTGCAACCTGGACGAAACAGGAGGTTAAAGGTGCTGATTCTCCAAGTAGGGAGATGGTTAGTCAAGCGGCTGGAATGGCGAACCCGAGCACAAGGAGAGGAGAAATGAGGTGCGTTTTAGAAACCTTTCCCGATCTCATGGCATACCATCTTCTGGGTTTCCCATGCATGTTTTGATGTAGGAAGATGCCCTTGTCCCTGGAGATTTGAGACCCATGGGGTGTGTTCCCCGCAGTGTTACTTTAAATTATCTGCGTTTGCTCACCCAACCTCAGCAATCCTCTCAGCCCCAAGAGTGTCCAGCCTTATATCTCATCCAGCTGTGGGTCTAGATATGGTCAATCCAGGTTGCATCAGAAACCCTGAACGGATTTTGTAAGAATTTCTCTCTCTTTCACTGTCTTTGCTTTGTGGCTTTTTAAAGTAATGTATGTTTAGAATGGGGTTTGGCTGCTTTTCCCTGCTGTGTTTATGCCGCTTTACACCCTCTTGATTCACTTGCAGAGAGATATCAATACATAGGTTTTCAGATTCATACTAGTCAGATATATTCTTGTGCGGTGACTAGGGGGTGTTGAGTCCAGTTCAGTGAGCAGGGAAAAGGCCTTGTCTATTACATATTTGGCTTATGGAGCGGTGTCTGAGCTAATTTCAAACCCTTGTTTTATGCATCACCCCACCTCACCTCTCCGGTTAAGCAGCCATAGTGTGTCTTCTAAAGGTGTGCCTCTGTTCTGTTTTGTAATTCAGTTCAAGTGTAGCGATTTTGACATTCCCTCTATAAGCGATATCTTAGGATAAGTGCCTTTTTCTGTGTGACTATTTCACTTAGAATCATCGTACCTAAATCCACTCATCATGCTGCTAACTAGCCTTATGACATTGATTTCATGGCTGAGTGATATTGCATTGTGCCAAGTACCACCATTTCTTTATCCATTTTTCTCTTTCCTGGGATATTGTAGGTGTACCGAAGCGGAGGTTCTTGGCAACAGAGCAGCCGTAAAGTTTGGGGTGCCTGTGTCTTGTTGATTTTTAGTTTTCCCAATTTATACGCCCATGAGTGGAAGTGCCCTATGCTCTCAACGCTGTGTTTATTACTTGTTTCAGGACACACCGTAGTCTTCTCCAGAGTGCCTGTTGGCAATTTACATCCCACCCATCAGCGTAGCAAGGCTCCCATGTCTCCATGGCCTCTCCTGCTATTCTGGTTTTTACAGTTTGTTCAGCATGGCCCTTTTGACCGAGGGCAAGCGAGACTTCTTTGTAGCGCTGATTTGCCCTTCCGGCTTGCTTGGTTGGCCAAAAAGGGCGTATGCGTTTTTTCCTGAATATATTCAGGAAAAAGCGCATACGCCCTTTTTGGCCAAGGGCATCATTGTCAACATTTTGCCGCTTTTCATGTGCTTTAAAGGCGAGTCGAATCTACCTCCTGAAATCTGTTTCCTGCAAATCTGCCTTGCTTTCAAATCCTCTTCGTTGCCTTCCCTCAATATATTTGTGGACGAGAGTTCTCATTTATAACTCTGCACGTTTGTGAATTGCAGTGCCCCTGAGCTCCATTTGTCTCCTCGCTTTTTTGGGAGCTGGCCGCAAAAGCGCAGGATTGCTTCAGGCCCTATTTTGGTTCTGGGGGGCAGGCTGAGCCTGTGGTCCATTCTTCTTCCTGATGGGAAAATGGAGTGACCTGTGCCAGTCCCAACACCTAGGGCTAGTCTCTCGTTGGTTCCCCGTCTTCCCGTTCATCCTCAGGACAAATTGCAACCTGGACGAAACAGGAGGTTAAAGGTGCTGATTCTCCAAGTAGGGAGATGTTTAGTCAAGCGGCTGGAATGGCGAACCCGAGCACAAGGAGAGGAGAAATGAGGTGCGTTTTAGAAACCTTTCCCGATCTCACGGCATACCATCTTCTGGGTTTCCCATGCATGTTTTGATGTAGGAAGATGCCCTTGTACCTGGAGATTTGAGACCCATGGGGTGTGTTCCCCGCAGTGTTACTTTAAATTATCTGCGTTTGCTCACCCAACCTCACCAATCCTCTCAGCCCCAAGAGTGTCCAGCCTTATATCTTATCCAGCTGTGGGTCTCGATATGGTCAATCCAGGTTTCATCAGAGACCCTGAACGGATTTTGTAAGAATTTCTCTCTCTTTCACTGTCTTTGCTTTGTGGCTTGTATAAAGTAATGTATGTTTAGAATGGGGTTGGGCTGCTTTTCCCTGCTGTGTTGATGCCGCTTTACACCCTCTTGATTCACTTGCAGAGAGATATCAATACATAGGTTTTCAGATTCATACTAGTCAGATATATTCTTGTGCGGTGACTAGGGGGTGTTGAGTCCAGTTCACTGAGCAGGGAGTAGGCCTTGTCTATTACATATTTGGCTTATGGAGCGGTGTCTGAGCTAATTTCAAACCCTTGTTTTATGCATCACCCCACCTCACCTTTCCGTTTAAGCAGCCATAGTGTGTCTTCTAAAGGTGTGCCTCTGTTCTATTTAGTAATTCAGTTCAAGTGTAGCGATTTTGACATTCCCTCTATAAGCGATATCTTAGGATAAGTGTCTTTTTCTGTGTGACTTATTTCACTTAGAATCATCGTACCTAAATCCACTCATCATGCTGCTAACTAGCCTTTTGTCATTGATTTCATGGCTGAGTGATATTCCATTGTGCCAAGTACCACCATTTCTTTATCCATTTTTCTCTTTCCTGGGATATTGAAGGTGTACCGAAGCGGAGGTTCTTGGCAACAGAGCAGCCGTAAAGTTTGGGGTGCCTGTGTCTTGTTGACTTTTAATTTTCCCAATTTATACGCCCATGAGTGGAAGTGCCCTATGCTCTCAACGCTGTGTTTATTACTTGTTTCAGGACACACCGTACTCTTCTCCAGAGTGCCTGTTGGGAATTTACATCCCGCCCATCAGCATAGCAAGGCTCCCATGTCTCCATGGCCTGTCCTGCTTTTCTGTTTTTTACAGTTTGTTCAGCATGGCCCTTTTGACCGAGGGCAAGCGAGACTTCTTTGTAGCGCTGATTTGCCCTTCCGGCTTGCTTGGTTGGCCAAAAAGGGCGTATGCGTTTTTTCCTGAAGGAAAAAACGCATACGCCCTTTTTCGCCAAGGGCATCATTGTCAACGTTTTGCCGCTTTTCATGTGCTTTAAAGGCGAGTCGAATCTACCTCCTGAAATCTGTTTCTTGCAAATCTGCCTTGCTTTCAAATCCTCTTCATTGCCTTCCGTCAATATATTTGTGGACGAGAGTTCTCATTAATAACTCTGCACGTTTGTGAATTGCAGTGCCCCTGAGCTCCATTTGTCTCCTCGCTTTTTTGGGAGCTGGCCGCAAAAGCGCAGGATTGCTTCAGGCCCTATTTTGGTTCTGGGGGGCAGGCTGAGCCTGTGGTTCATTCTTCTTCCTGATGGGAAAATGGAGTGACCTATGCCTGTCCCCACACCTAGGGCTCGTCTCTCATTGGTTCCACGTCTTCCCGTTCATCCTCAGGACAGATTGCAACCTGTACAATCAGGAGGTTAAAGGTGCTCATTCTCCAAATGGGGAGATGGTTAGTCAAGCAGCTGGAATGGTGAACCCGAGCACAAGGAGAGGAGAAATGAGGTGCGTTTTAGAAACCTTTCCCGATCTCATGGCATACCATATTCTGGGTTTCCCATGCATGTTTTGATGTAGGAAGATGCCCTTGTACCTGGAGATTTGAGACCCATGGGGTGTGTTCCACGCAGTGTTACTTTAAAGTATCTGCGTTTGCTCACCCAACCTCACCAATCCTCTCAGCCCCAAGAGTGTCCAGCCTTATGTCTCATCCAGCTGTGGGTCTAGATATGGTCAATCCAGGTTGCATCAGAGACCCTGAACGGATTTTGTAAGAATTTCTCTCTCTTTCACTGTCTTTGCTTTGTGGGTTTTTTAAAGTAATGTATGTTTAGAATGGGGTTTGGCTGCTTTTCCCTGCTGTGTTTATGCCGCTTTACACCCTCTTGATTCACTTGCAGAGAGATATCGATACATAGGTTTTCAGATTCATACTAGTCAGATATATTCTTGTCCGGTGACTAGGGGGTGTTGAGTCCAGTTCACTGAGAAGGGAGTAGGCCTTGTCTATTACATATTTGGCTTATGGAGCGGTGTCTGAGCTAATTTCAAACCCTTGTTTTATGCATCACCCCACCTCACCTTTCCGGTTAAGCAGCCATAGTGTGTCTTCTAAAGGTGTGCCTCTGTTCTGTTTTGTAATTCACTTCAAGTGTAGCGATTTTGACATTCCCTCTATAAGCGATATCTTAGGATAAGTGCCTTTTTCTGTGTGACTTATTTCACTTTGAATCATCGTACCTAAATCCACTCATCATGCTGCTAACTAGCCTTATGACATTGATTTCATGGCTGAGTGATATTCCATTGTGCCAAGTACCACCATTTCTTTATCCATTTTTCTCTTTCCTGGGATATTGAAGGTGTACCGAAGCGGAGGTTCTTGGCAACAGAGCAGCCATAAAGTTTGGGGTGCCTGTGTCTTGTTGATTTTTAGTTTTCCCAATTTATACGCCCATGAGTGGAAGTGCCCTATGCTCTCTACGCTGTGTTTATTATTTGTTTCAGGACACACCGTACTCTTCTCCAGAGTGCCTGTTGGCAATTTACATCCCGCCCATCAGCGTAGCAAGGCTCCCATGTCTCCATGGCCTGTCCAGCTTTTCTGCTTTTTACACTTTGTTCAGCATGGCCTTTTGACCGAGGGCAAGCGAGACTTCTTTGTAGCGCTGATTTGCCATTCCGGCTTGCTTGGTTGGCCAAAAAGGGCGTATGCGTTTTTTCCTGAATATATTCAGGAAAAAACGCATACGCCCTTTTTGACCAAGGGCATCATTGTCAACGTTTTGCCGCTTTTCATGTGCTTTAAAGGCGAGTCGAATCTACCTCCTGAAATCTGTTTCCTGCAAATCTGCCTTGCTTTCAAATCCTCTTCATTGCCTTCCCTCAATATATTTGTGGACGAGAGTTCTCATTTATAACTCTGCACGTTTGTGAATTGCAGTGCCCCTGAGCTCCATTAGTCTCCTCGCTTTTTTGGGAGCTGGCCGCAAAAGCGCAGGATTGCTTCAGGCCCTATTTTGGTTTTGGGGGGCAGGCTGAGCCTGTGGTTCATTCTTCTTCCTGATGGGAAAATGGAGTGACCTGTGCCTGTCCCAACACCTAGGGCTAGTCTCTCGTTGGTTCCCCGTCTTCCCGTTCATCCTCAGGACAAATTGCAACCTGGACGAAACAGGAGGTTAAAGGTGCTGATTCTCCAAGTAGGGAGATGGTTAGTCAAGCGGCTGGAATGGCGAACCCGAGCACAAGGAGAGGAGAAATGAGGTGCGTTTTAGAAACCTTTCCCGATCTCATGGCATACCATCTTCTGGGTTTCCCATGCATGTTTTGATGTAGGAAGATGCCCTTGTACCTGGAGATTTGAGACCCATGGGGTGTGTTCCCCGCAGTGTTACTTTAAATTATCTGCGTTTGCTCACCCAACCTCAGCAATCCTCTCAGCCCCAAGAGTGTCCAGCCTTATATCTCATCCAGCTGTGGGTCTAGATATGGTCAATCCAGGTTGCATCAGAAACCCTGAACGGATTTTGTAAGAATTTCTCTCTCTTTCACTGTCTTTGCTTTGTGGCTTTTTAAAGTAATGTATGTTTAGAATGGGGTTTGGCTGCTTTTCCCTGCTGTGTTTATGCCGCTTTACACCCTCTTGATTCACTTGCAGAGAGATATCAATACATAGGTTTTCAGATTCATACTAGTCAGATATATTCTTGTGCGGTGACTAGGGGGTGTTGAGTCCAGTTCAGTGAGCAGGGAAAAGGCCTTGTCTATTACATATTTGGCTTATGGAGCGGTGTCTGAGCTAATTTCAAACCCTTGTTTTATGCATCACCCCACCTCACCTCTCCGGTTAAGCAGCCATAGTGTGTCTTCTAAAGGTGTGCCTCTGTTCTGTTTTGTAATTCAGTTCAAGTGTAGCGATTTTGACATTCCCTCTATAAGCGATATCTTAGGATAAGTGCCTTTTTCTGTGTGACTATTTCACTTAGAATCATCGTACCTAAATCCACTCATCATGCTGCTAACTAGCCTTATGACATTGATTTCATGGCTGAGTGATATTGCATTGTGCCAAGTACCACCATTTCTTTATCCATTTTTCTCTTTCCTGGGATATTGTAGGTGTACCGAAGCGGAGGTTCTTGGCAACAGAGCAGCCGTAAAGTTTGGGGTGCCTGTGTCTTGTTGATTTTTAGTTTTCCCAATTTATACGCCCATGAGTGGAAGTGCCCTATGCTCTCAACGCTGTGTTTATTACTTGTTTCAGGACACACCGTAGTCTTCTCCAGAGTGCCTGTTGGCAATTTACATCCCACCCATCAGCATAGCAAGGCTCCCATGTCTCCATGGCCTCTCCTGCTATTCTGGTTTTTACAGTTTGTTCAGCATGGCCCTTTTGACCGAGGGCAAGCGAGACTTCTTTGTAGCGCTGATTTGCCCTTCCGGCTTGCTTGGTTGGCCAAAAAGGGCGTATGCGTTTTTTCCTGAATATATTCAGGAAAAAGCGCATACGCCCTTTTTGGCCAAGGGCATCATTGTCAACATTTTGCCGCTTTTCATGTGCTTTAAAGGCGAGTCGAATCTACCTCCTGAAATCTGTTTCCTGCAAATCTGCCTTGCTTTCAAATCCTCTTCGTTGCCTTCCCTCAATATATTTGTGGACGAGAGTTCTCATTTATAACTCTGCACGTTTGTGAATTGCAGTGCCCCTGAGCTCCATTTGTCTCCTCGCTTTTTTGGGAGCTGGCCGCAAAAGCGCAGGATTGCTTCAGGCCCTATTTTGGTTCTGGGGGGCAGGCTGAGCCTGTGGTCCATTCTTCTTCCTGATGGGAAAATGGAGTGACCTGTGCCAGTCCCAACACCTAGGGCTAGTCTCTCGTTGGTTCCCCGTCTTCCCGTTCATCCTCAGGACAAATTGCAACCTGGACGAAACAGGAGGTTAAAGGTGCTGATTCTCCAAGTAGGGAGATGTTTAGTCAAGCGGCTGGAATGGCGAACCCGAGCACAAGGAGAGGAGAAATGAGGTGCGTTTTAGAAACCTTTCCCGATCTCACGGCATACCATCTTCTGGGTTTCCCATGCATGTTTTGATGTAGGAAGATGCCCTTGTACCTGGAGATTTGAGACCCATGGGGTGTGTTCCCCGCAGTGTTACTTTAAATTATCTGCGTTTGCTCACCCAACCTCACCAATCCTCTCAGCCCCAAGAGTGTCCAGCCTTATATCTTATCCAGCTGTGGGTCTCGATATGGTCAATCCAGGTTTCATCAGAGACCCTGAACGGATTTTGTAAGAATTTCTCTCTCTTTCACTGTCTTTGCTTTGTGGCTTGTATAAAGTAATGGATGTTTAGAATGGGGTTGGGCTGCTTTTCCCTGCTGTGTTGATGCCGCTTTACACCCTCTTGATTCACTTGCAGAGAGATATCAATATATAGGTTTTCAGATTCATACTAGTCAGATATATTCTTGTGCGGTGACTAGGGGGTGTTGAGTCCAGTTCACTGAGCAGGGAGTAGGCCTTGTCTATTACATATTTGGCTTATGGATCGGTGTCTGAGCTAATTTCAAACCCTTGTTTTATGCATCACCCCACCTCACCTTTCCGTTTAAGCAGCCATAGTGTGTCTTCTAAAGGTGTGCCTCTGTTCTATTTAGTAATTCAGTTCAAGTGTAGCGATTTTGACATTCCCTCTATAAGCGATATCTTAGGATAAGTGTCTTTTTCTGTGTGACTTATTTCACTTAGAATCATCGTACCTAAATCCACTCATCATGCTGCTAACTAGCCTTTTGTCATTGATTTCATGGCTGAGTGATATTCCATTGTGCCAAGTACCACCATTTCTTTATCCATTTTTCTCTTTCCTGGGATATTGAAGGTGTACCGAAGCGGAGGTTCTTGGCAACAGAGCAGCCGTAAAGTTTGGGGTGCCTGTGTCTTGTTGACTTTTAGTTTTCCCAATTTATACGCCCATGAGTGGAAGTGCCCTATGCTCTCAACGCTGTGTTTATTACTTGTTTCAGGACACACCGTACTCTTCTCCAGAGTGCCTGTTGGGAATTTACATCCCGCCCATCAGCATAGCAAGGCTCGCATGTCTCCATGGCCTGTCCTGCTTTTCTGTTTTTTACACTTTGTTCAGCATGGCCCTTTTGACCGAGGGCAAGCGAGACTTCTTTGTAGCGCTGATTTGCCCTTCCGGCTTGCTTGGTTGGCCAAAAAGGGCGTATGCGTTTTTTCCTGAAGGAAAAAACGCATACGCCCTTTTTGGCCAAGGGCATCATTGTCAACGTTTTGCCGCTTTTCATGTGCTTTAAAGGCGAGTCGAATCTACCTCCTGAAATCTGTTTCTTGCAAATCTGCCTTGCTTTCAAATCCTCTTCATTGCCTTCCGTCAATATATTTGTGGACGAGAGTTCTCATTAATAACTCTGCACGTTTGTGAATTGCAGTGCCCCTGAGCTCCATTTGTCTCCTCGCTTTTTTGGGAGCTGGCCGCAAAAGCGCAGGATTGCTTCAGGCCCTATTTTGGTTCTGGGGGGCAGGCTGAGCCTGTGGTTCATTCTTCTTCCTGATGGGAAAATGGAGTGACCTATGCCTGTCCCCACACCTAGGGCTCGTCTCTCATTGGTTCCACGTCTTCCCGTTCATCCTCAGGACAGATTGCAACCTGTACAATCAGGAGGTTAAAGGTGCTCATTCTCCAAATGGGGAGATGGTTAGTCAAGCAGCTGGAATGGTGAACCCGAGCACAAGGAGAGGAGAAATGAGGTGCGTTTTAGAAACCTTTCCCGATCTCATGGCATACCATATTCTGGGTTTCCCATGCATGTTTTGATGTAGGAAGATGCCCTTGTACCTGGAGATTTGAGACCCATGGGGTGTGTTCCACGCAGTGTTACTTTAAAGTATCTGCGTTTGCTCACCCAACCTCACCAATCCTCTCAGCCCCAAGAGTGTCCAGCCTTATGTCTCATCCAGCTGTGGGTCTAGATATGGTCAATCCAGGTTGCATCAGAGACCCTGAACGGATTTTGTAAGAATTTCTCTCTCTTTCACTGTCTTTGCTTTGTGGGTTTTTTAAAGTAATGTATGTTTAGAATGGGGTTTGGCTGCTTTTCCCTGCTGTGTTTATGCCGCTTTACACCCTCTTGATTCACTTGCAGAGAGATATCGATACATAGGTTTTCAGATTCATACTAGTCAGATATATTCTTGTCCGGTGACTAGGGGGTGTTGAGTCCAGTTCACTGAGAAGGGAGTAGGCCTTGTCTATTACATATTTGGCTTATGGAGCGGTGTCTGAGCTAATTTCAAACCCTTGTTTTATGCATCACCCCACCTCACCTTTCCGGTTAAGCAGCCATAGTGTGTCTTCTAAAGGTGTGCCTCTGTTCTGTTTTGTAATTCACTTCAAGTGTAGCGATTTTGACATTCCCTCTATAAGCGATATCTTAGGATAAGTGCCTTTTTCTGTGTGACTTATTTCACTTAGAATCATCGTACCTAAATCCACTCATCATGCTGCTAACTAGCCTTATGACATTGATTTCATGGCTGAGTGATATTCCATTGTGCCAAGTACCACCATTTCTTTATCCATTTTTCTCTTTCCTGGGATATTGAAGGTGTACCGAAGCGGAGGTTCTTGGCAACAGAGCAGCCATAAAGTTTGGGGTGCCTGTGTCTTGTTGATTTTTAGTTTTCCCAATTTATACGCCCATGAGTGGAAGTGCCCTATGCTCTCTACGCTGTGTTTATTATTTGTTTCAGGACACACCGTACTCTTCTCCAGAGTGCCTGTTGGCAATTTACATCCCGCCCATCAGCGTAGCAAGGCTCCCATGTCTCCATGGCCTGTCCAGCTTTTCTGCTTTTTACACTTTGTTCAGCATGGCCTTTTGACCGAGGGCAAGCGAGACTTCTTTGTAGCGCTGATTTGCCATTCCGGCTTGCTTAGTTGGCCAAAAAGGGCGTATGCGTTTTTTCCTGAATATATTCAGGAAAAAACGCATACGCCCTTTTTGACCAAGGGCATCATTGTCAACGTTTTGCCGCTTTTCATGTGCTTTAAAGGCGAGTCGAATCTACCTCCTGAAATCTGTTTCCTGCAAATCTGCCTTGCTTTCAAATCCTCTTCATTGCCTTCCCTCAATATATTTGTGGACGAGAGTTCTCATTTATAACTCTGCACGTTTGTGAATTGCTGTGCCCCTGAGCTCCATTAGTCTCCTCGCTTTTTTGGGAGCTGGCCGCAAAAGCGCAGGATTGCTTCAGGCCCTATTTTGGTTTTGGGGGGCAGGCTGAGCCTGTGGTTCATTCTTCTTCCTGATGGGAAAATGGAGTGACCTGTGCCTGTCCCAACACCTAGGGCTAGTCTCTCGTTGGTTCCCCGTCTTCCCGTTCATCCTCAGGACAAATTGGAACCTGGACGAAACAGGAGGTTAAAGGTGCTGATTCTCCAAGTAGGGAGATGGTTAGTCAAGCGGCTGGAATGGCGAACCCGAGCACAAGGAGAGGAGAAATGAGGTGCGTTTTAGAAACCTTTCCCGATCTCATGGCATACCATCTTCTGGGTTTCCCATGCATGTTTTGATGTAGGAAGATGCCCTTGTACCTGGAGATTTGAGACCCATGGGGTGTGTTCCCCGCAGTGTTACTTTAAATTATCTGCGTTTGCTCACCCAACCTCAGCAATCCTCTCAGCCCCAAGAGTGTCCAGCCTTATATCTCATCCAGCTGTGGGTCTAGATATGGTCAATCCAGGTTGCATCAGAAACCCTGAACGGATTTTGTAAGAATTTCTCTCTCTTTCACTGTCTTTGCTTTGTGGCTTTTTTAAAGTAACGTATGTTTAGAATGGGGTTTGGCTGCTTTTCCCTGCTGTGTTTATGCCGCTTTACACCCTCTTGATTCACTTGCAGAGAGATATCAATACATAGGTTTTCAGATTCATACTAGTCAGATATATTCTTGTGCGGTGACTAGGGGGTGTTGAGTCCAGTTCAGTGAGCAGGGAAAAGGCCTTGTCTATTACATATTTGGCTTATGGAGCGGTGTCTGAGCTAATTTCAAACCCTTGTTTTATGCATCACCCCACCTCACCTCTCCGGTTAAGCAGCCATAGTGTGTCTTCTAAAGGTGTGCCTCTGTTCTGTTTTGTAATTCAGTTCAAGTGTAGCGATTTTGACATTCCCTCTATAAGCGATATCTTAGGATAAGTGCCTTTTTCTGTGTGACTATTTCACTTAGAATCATCGTACCTAAATCCACTCATCATGCTGCTAACTAGCCTTATGACATTGATTTCATGGCTGAGTGATATTGCATTGTGCCAAGTACCACCATTTCTTTATCCATTTTTCTCTTTCCTGGGATATTGTAGGTGTACCGAAGCGGAGGTTCTTGGCAACAGAGCAGCCGTAAAGTTTGGGGTGCCTGTGTCTTGTTGATTTTTAGTTTTCCCAATTTATACGCCCATGAGTGGAAGTGCCCTATGCTCTCAACGCTGTGTTTATTACTTGTTTCAGGACACACCGTAGTCTTCTCCAGAGTGCCTGTTGGCAATTTACATCCCACCCATCAGCGTAGCAAGGCTCCCATGTCTCCATGGCCTCTCCTGCTATTCTGGTTTTTACAGTTTGTTCAGCATGGCCCTTTTGACCGAGGGCAAGCGAGACTTCTTTGTAGCGCTGATTTGCCCTTCCGGCTTGCTTGGTTGGCCAAAAAGGGCGTATGCGTTTTTTCCTGAATATATTCAGGAAAAAGCGCATACGCCCTTTTTGGCCAAGGGCATCATTGTCAACATTTTGCCGCTTTTCATGTGCTTTAAAGGCGAGTCGAATCTACCTCCTGAAATCTGTTTCCTGCAAATCTGCCTTGCTTTCAAATCCTCTTCGTTGCCTTCCCTCAATATATTTGTGGACGAGAGTTCTCATTTATAACTCTGCACGTTTGTGAATTGCAGTGCCCCTGAGCTCCATTTGTCTCCTCGCTTTTTTGGGAGCTGGCCGCAAAAGCGCAGGATTGCTTCAGGCCCTATTTTGGTTCTGGGGGGCAGGCTGAGCCTGTGGTCCATTCTTCTTCCTGATGGGAAAATGGAGTGACCTGTGCCAGTCCCAACACCTAGGGCTAGTCTCTCGTTGGTTCCCCGTCTTCCCGTTCATCCTCAGGACAAATTGCAACCTGGACGAAACAGGAGGTTAAAGGTGCTGATTCTCCAAGTAGGGAGATGTTTAGTCAAGCGGCTGGAATGGCGAACCCGAGCACAAGGAGAGGAGAAATGAGGTGCGTTTTAGAAACCTTTCCCGATCTCACGGCATACCATCTTCTGGGTTTCCCATGCATGTTTTGATGTAGGAAGATGCCCTTGTACCTGGAGATTTGAGACCCATGGGGTGTGTTCCCCGCAGTGTTACTTTAAATTATCTGCGTTTGCTCACCCAACCTCACCAATCCTCTCAGCCCCAAGAGTGTCCAGCCTTATATCTTATCCAGCTGTGGGTCTCGATATGGTCAATCCAGGTTTCATCAGAGACCCTGAACGGATTTTGTAAGAATTTCTCTCTCTTTCACTGTCTTTGCTTTGTGGCTTGTATAAAGTAATGTATGTTTAGAATGGGGTTGGGCTGCTTTTCCCTGCTGTGTTGATGCCGCTTTACACCCTCTTGATTCACTTGCAGAGAGATATCAATACATAGGTTTTCAGATTCATACTAGTCAGATATATTCTTGTGCGGTGACTAGGGGGTGTTGAGTCCAGTTCACTGAGCAGGGAGTAGGCCTTGTCTATTACATATTTGGCTTATGGAGCGGTGTCTGAGCTAATTTCAAACCCTTGTTTTATGCATCACCCCACCTCACCTTTCCGTTTAAGCAGCCATAGTGTGTCTTCTAAAGGTGTGCCTCTGTTCTATTTTGTAATTCAGTTCAAGTGTAGCGATTTTGACATTCCCTCTATAAGCGATATCTTAGGATAAGTGTCTTTTTCTGTGTGACTTATTTCACTTAGAATCATCGTACCTAAATCCACTCATCATGCTGCTAACTAGCCTTTTGTCATTGATTTCATGGCTGAGTGATATTCCATTGTGCCAAGTACCACCATTTCTTTATCCATTTTTCTCTTTCCTGGGATATTGAAGGTGTACCGAATCGGAGGTTCTTGGCAACAGAGCAGCCGTAAAGTTTGGGGTGCCTGTGTCTTGTTGACTTTTAGTTTTCCCAATTTATACGCCCATGAGTGGAAGTGCCCTATGCTCTCAACGCTGTGTTTATTACTTGTTTCAGGACACACCGTACTCTTCTCCAGAGTGCCTGTTGGGAATTTACATCCCGCCCATCAGCATAGCAAGGCTCGCATGTCTCCATGGCCTGTCCTGCTTTTCTGTTTTTTACACTTTGTTCAGCATGGCCCTTTTGACCGAGGGCAAGCGAGACTTCTTTGTAGCGCTGATTTGCCCTTCCGGCTTGCTTGGTTGGCCAAAAAGGGCGTATGCGTTTTTTCCTGAAGGAAAAAACGCATACGCCCTTTTTGGCCAAGGGCATCATTGTCAACGTTTTGCCGCTTTTCATGTGCTTTAAAGGCGAGTCAAATCTACCTACTGAAATCTGTTTCCTGCAAATCTGCCTTGCTTTCAAATCCTCTTCGTTGCCTTCCCTCAATATATTTGTGGACGAGAGTTCTCATTTATAACTCTGCACGTTTGTGAATTGCAGTGCCCCTGAGCTCGATTTGTCTCCTCGCTTTTTTGGAGCTGGCCGCAAAAGCGCAGGATTGCTTCAGGCCCTATTTTGGTTCTGGGGGGCAGGCTGAGCCTGTGGTTCATTCTTCTTCCTGATGGGAAAATGGAGTGACCTATGCCTGTCCCAACACCTAGGGCTCGTCTCTCATTGGTTCCACGTATTCCCGTTCATCCTCAGGACAGATTGCAACCTGTACAATCAGGAGGTTAAAGGTGCTCATTCTCCAAATAGGGAGATGGTTAGTCAAGCAGCTGGAATGGTGAACCCGAGCACAAGGAGAGGAGAAATGAGGTGCGTTTTAGAAACCTTTCCCGATCTCATGGCATACCATCTTCTGGGTTTCCCATGCATGTTTTGATGTAGGAAGATGCCCTTGTACCTGGAGATTTGAGACCCATGGGGTGTGTTCCCCGCAGTGTTACTTTAAAGTATCTGCGTTTGCTCACCCAACCTCACCAATCCTCTCAGCCCCAAGAGTGTCCAGCCTTATGTCTCATCCAGCTGTGGGTCTAGATATGGTCAATCCAGGTTGCATCAGAGACCCTGAACGGATTTTGTAAGAATTTCTCTCTCTTTCACTGTCTTTGCTTTGTGGGTTTTTTAAAGTAATGTATGTTTAGAATGGGGTTTGGCTGCTTTTCCCTGCTGTGTTTATGCCGCTTTACACCCTCTTGATTCACTTGCAGAGAGATATCGATACATAGGTTTTCAGATTCATACTAGTCAGATATATTCTTGTCCGGTGACTAGGGGGTGTTGAGTCCAGTTCACTGAGAAGGGAGTAGGCCTTGTCTATTACATATTTGGCTTATGGAGCGGTGTCTGAGCTAATTTCAAACCCTTGTTTTATGCATCACCCCACCTCACCTTTCCGGTTAAGCAGCCATAGTGTGTCTTCTAAAGGTGTGCCTCTGTTCTGTTTTGTAATTCACTTCAAGTGTAGCGATTTTGACATTCCCTCTATAAGCGATATCTTAGGATAAGTGCCTTTTTCTGTGTGACTTATTTCACTTAGAATCATCGTACCTAAATCCACTCATCATGCTGCTAACTAGCCTTATGACATTGATTTCATGGCTGAGTGATATTCCATTGTGCCAAGTACCACCATTTCTTTATCCATTTTTCTCTTTCCTGGGATATTGAAGGTGTACCGAAGCGGAGGTTCTTGGCAACAGAGCAGCCATAAAGTTTGGGGTGCCTGTGTCTTGTTGATTTTTAGTTTTCCCAATTTATACGCCCATGAGTGGAAGTGCCCTATGCTCTCTACGCTGTGTTTATTATTTGTTTCAGGACACACCGTACTCTTCTCCAGAGTGCCTGTTGGCAATTTACATCCCGCCCATCAGCGTAGCAAGGCTCCCATGTCTCCATGGCCTGTCCAGCTTTTCTGCTTTTTACACTTTGTTCAGCATGGCCTTTTGACCGAGGGCAAGCGAGACTTCTTTGTAGCGCTGATTTGCCATTCCGGCTTGCTTGGTTGGCCAAAAAGGGCGTATGCGTTTTTTCCTGAATATATTCAGGAAAAAACGCATACGCCCTTTTTGACCAAGGGCATCATTGTCAACGTTTTGCCGCTTTTCATGTGCTTTAAAGGCGAGTCGAATCTACCTCCTGAAATCTGTTTCCTGCAAATCTGCCTTGCTTTCAAATCCTCTTCATTGCCTTCCCTCAATATATTTGTGGACGAGAGTTCTCATTTATAACTCTGCACGTTTGTGAATTGCAGTGCCCCTGAGCTCCATTAGTCTCCTCGCTTTTTTGGGAGCTGGCCGCAAAAGCGCAGGATTGCTTCAGGCCCTATTTTGGTTTTGGGGGGCAGGCTGAGCCTGTGGTTCATTCTTCTTCCTGATGGGAAAATGGAGTGACCTGTGCCTGTCCCAACACCTAGGGCTAGTCTCTCGTTGGTTCCCCGTCTTCCCGTTCATCCTCAGGACAAATTGCAACCTGGACGAAACAGGAGGTTAAAGGTGCTGATTCTCCAAGTAGGGAGATGGTTAGTCAAGCGGCTGGAATGGCGAACCCGAGCACAAGGAGAGGAGAAATGAGGTGCGTTTTAGAAACCTTTCCCGATCTCATGGCATACCATCTTCTGGGTTTCCCATGCATGTTTTGATGTAGGAAGATGCCCTTGTACCTGGAGATTTGAGACCCATGGGGTGTGTTCCCCGCAGTGTTACTTTAAATTATCTGCGTTTGCTCACCCAACCTCAGCAATCCTCTCAGCCCCAAGAGTGTCCAGCCTTATATCTCATCCAGCTGTGGGTCTAGATATGGTCAATCCAGGTTGCATCAGAAACCCTGAACGGATTTTGTAAGAATTTCTCTCTCTTTCACTGTCTTTGCTTTGTGGCTTTTTAAAGTAATGTATGTTTAGAATGGGGTTTGGCTGCTTTTCCCTGCTGTGTTTATGCCGCTTTACACCCTCTTGATTCACTTGCAGAGAGATATCAATACATAGGTTTTCAGATTCATACTAGTCAGATATATTCTTGTGCGGTGACTAGGGGGTGTTGAGTCCAGTTCAGTGAGCAGGGAAAAGGCCTTGTCTATTACATATTTGGCTTATGGAGCGGTGTCTGAGCTAATTTCAAACCCTTGTTTTATGCATCACCCCACCTCACCTCTCCGGTTAAGCAGCCATAGTGTGTCTTCTAAAGGTGTGCCTCTGTTCTGTTTTGTAATTCAGTTCAAGTGTAGCGATTTTGACATTCCCTCTATAAGCGATATCTTAGGATAAGTGCCTTTTTCTGTGTGACTATTTCACTTAGAATCATCGTACCTAAATCCACTCATCATGCTGCTAACTAGCCTTATGACATTGATTTCATGGCTGAGTGATATTGCATTGTGCCAAGTACCACCATTTCTTTATCCATTTTTCTCTTTCCTGGGATATTGTAGGTGTACCGAAGCGGAGGTTCTTGGCAACAGAGCAGCCGTAAAGTTTGGGGTGCCTGTGTCTTGTTGATTTTTAGTTTTCCCAATTTATACGCCCATGAGTGGAAGTGCCCTATGCTCTCAACGCTGTGTTTATTACTTGTTTCAGGACACACCGTAGTCTTCTCCAGAGTGCCTGTTGGCAATTTACATCCCACCCATCAGCATAGCAAGGCTCCCATGTCTCCATGGCCTCTCCTGCTATTCTGGTTTTTACAGTTTGTTCAGCATGGCCCTTTTGACCGAGGGCAAGCGAGACTTCTTTGTAGCGCTGATTTGCCCTTCCGGCTTGCTTGGTTGGCCAAAAAGGGCGTATGCGTTTTTTCCTGAATATATTCAGGAAAAAGCGCATACGCCCTTTTTGGCCAAGGGCATCATTGTCAACATTTTGCCGCTTTTCATGTGCTTTAAAGGCGAGTCGAATCTACCTCCTGAAATCTGTTTCCTGCAAATCTGCCTTGCTTTCAAATCCTCTTCGTTGCCTTCCCTCAATATATTTGTGGACGAGAGTTCTCATTTATAACTCTGCACGTTTGTGAATTGCAGTGCCCCTGAGCTCCATTTGTCTCCTCGCTTTTTTGGGAGCTGGCCGCAAAAGCGCAGGATTGCTTCAGGCCCTATTTTGGTTCTGGGGGGCAGGCTGAGCCTGTGGTCCATTCTTCTTCCTGATGGGAAAATGGAGTGACCTGTGCCAGTCCCAACACCTAGGGCTAGTCTCTCGTTGGTTCCCCGTCTTCCCGTTCATCCTCAGGACAAATTGCAACCTGGACGAAACAGGAGGTTAAAGGTGCTGATTCTCCAAGTAGGGAGATGTTTAGTCAAGCGGCTGGAATGGCGAACCCGAGCACAAGGAGAGGAGAAATGAGGTGCGTTTTAGAAACCTTTCCCGATCTCACGGCATACCATCTTCTGGGTTTCCCATGCATGTTTTGATGTAGGAAGATGCCCTTGTACCTGGAGATTTGAGACCCATGGGGTGTGTTCCCCGCAGTGTTACTTTAAATTATCTGCGTTTGCTCACCCAACCTCACCAATCCTCTCAGCCCCAAGAGTGTCCAGCCTTATATCTTATCCAGCTGTGGGTCTCGATATGGTCAATCCAGGTTTCATCAGAGACCCTGAACGGATTTTGTAAGAATTTCTCTCTCTTTCACTGTCTTTGCTTTGTGGCTTGTATAAAGTAATGGATGTTTAGAATGGGGTTGGGCTGCTTTTCCCTGCTGTGTTGATGCCGCTTTACACCCTCTTGATTCACTTGCAGAGAGATATCAATATATAGGTTTTCAGATTCATACTAGTCAGATATATTCTTGTGCGGTGACTAGGGGGTGTTGAGTCCAGTTCACTGAGCAGGGAGTAGGCCTTGTCTATTACATATTTGGCTTATGGATCGGTGTCTGAGCTAATTTCAAACCCTTGTTTTATGCATCACCCCACCTCACCTTTCCGTTTAAGCAGCCATAGTGTGTCTTCTAAAGGTGTGCCTCTGTTCTATTTAGTAATTCAGTTCAAGTGTAGCGATTTTGACATTCCCTCTATAAGCGATATCTTAGGATAAGTGTCTTTTTCTGTGTGACTTATTTCACTTAGAATCATCGTACCTAAATCCACTCATCATGCTGCTAACTAGCCTTTTGTCATTGATTTCATGGCTGAGTGATATTCCATTGTGCCAAGTACCACCATTTCTTTATCCATTTTTCTCTTTCCTGGGATATTGAAGGTGTACCGAAGCGGAGGTTCTTGGCAACAGAGCAGCCGTAAAGTTTGGGGTGCCTGTGTCTTGTTGACTTTTAGTTTTCCCAATTTATACGCCCATGAGTGGAAGTGCCCTATGCTCTCAACGCTGTGTTTATTACTTGTTTCAGGACACACCGTACTCTTCTCCAGAGTGCCTGTTGGGAATTTACATCCCGCCCATCAGCATAGCAAGGCTCGCATGTCTCCATGGCCTGTCCTGCTTTTCTGTTTTTTACACTTTGTTCAGCATGGCCCTTTTGACCGAGGGCAAGCGAGACTTCTTTGTAGCGCTGATTTGCCCTTCCGGCTTGCTTGGTTGGCCAAAAAGGGCGTATGCGTTTTTTCCTGAAGGAAAAAACGCATACGCCCTTTTTGGCCAAGGGCATCATTGTCAACGTTTTGCCGCTTTTCATGTGCTTTAAAGGCGAGTCGAATCTACCTCCTGAAATCTGTTTCTTGCAAATCTGCCTTGCTTTCAAATCCTCTTCATTGCCTTCCGTCAATATATTTGTGGACGAGAGTTCTCATTAATAACTCTGCACGTTTGTGAATTGCAGTGCCCCTGAGCTCCATTTGTCTCCTCGCTTTTTTGGGAGCTGGCCGCAAAAGCGCAGGATTGCTTCAGGCCCTATTTTGGTTCTGGGGGGCAGGCTGAGCCTGTGGTTCATTCTTCTTCCTGATGGGAAAATGGAGTGACCTATGCCTGTCCCCTCACCTAGGGCTCGTCTCTCATTGGTTCCACGTCTTCCCGTTCATCCTCAGGACAGATTGCAACCTGTACAATCAGGAGGTTAAAGGTGCTCATTCTCCAAATGGGGAGATGGTTAGTCAAGCAGCTGGAATGGTGAACCCGAGCACAAGGAGAGGAGAAATGAGGTGCGTTTTAGAAACCTTTCCCGATCTCATGGCATACCATATTCTGGGTTTCCCATGCATGTTTTGATGTAGGAAGATGCCCTTGTACCTGGAGATTTGAGACCCATGGGGTGTGTTCCAAGCAGTGTTACTTTAAAGTATCTGCGTTTGCTCACCCAACCTCACCAATCCTCTCAGCCCCAAGAGTGTCCAGCCTTATGTCTCATCCAGCTGTGGGTCTAGATATGGTCAATCCAGGTTGCATCAGAGACCCTGAACGGATTTTGTAAGAATTTCTCTCTCTTTCACTGTCTTTGCTTTGTGGGTTTTTTAAAGTAATGTATGTTTAGAATGGGGTTTGGCTGCTTTTCCCTGCTGTGTTTATGCCGCTTTACACCCTCTTGATTCACTTGCAGAGAGATATCGATACATAGGTTTTCAGATTCATACTAGTCAGATATATTCTTGTCCGGTGACTAGGGGGTGTTGAGTCCAGTTCACTGAGAAGGGAGTAGGCCTTGTCTATTACATATTTGGCTTATGGAGCGGTGTCTGAGCTAATTTCAAACCCTTGTTTTATGCATCACCCCACCTCACCTTTCCGGTTAAGCAGCCATAGTGTGTCTTCTAAAGGTGTGCCTCTGTTCTGTTTTGTAATTCACTTCAAGTGTAGCGATTTTGACATTCCCTCTATAAGCGATATCTTAGGATAAGTGCCTTTTTCTGTGTGACTTATTTCACTTAGAATCATCGTACCTAAATCCACTCATCATGCTGCTAACTAGCCTTATGACATTGATTTCATGGCTGAGTGATATTCCATTGTGCCAAGTACCACCATTTCTTTATCCATTTTTCTCTTTCCTGGGATATTGAAGGTGTACCGAAGCGGAGGTTCTTGGCAACAGAGCAGCCATAAAGTTTGGGGTGCCTGTGTCTTGTTGATTTTTAGTTTTCCCAATTTATACGCCCATGAGTGGAAGTGCCCTATGCTCTCTACGCTGTGTTTATTATTTGTTTCAGGACACACCGTACTCTTCTCCAGAGTGCCTGTTGGCAATTTACATCCCGCCCATCAGCGTAGCAAGGCTCCCATGTCTCCATGGCCTGTCCAGCTTTTCTGCTTTTTACACTTTGTTCAGCATGGCCTTTTGACCGAGGGCAAGCGAGACTTCTTTGTAGCGCTGATTTGCCATTCCGGCTTGCTTAGTTGGCCAAAAAGGGCGTATGCGTTTTTTCCTGAATATATTCAGGAAAAAACGCATACGCCCTTTTTGACCAAGGGCATCATTGTCAACGTTTTGCCGCTTTTCATGTGCTTTAAAGGCGAGTCGAATCTACCTCCTGAAATCTGTTTCCTGCAAATCTGCCTTGCTTTCAAATCCTCTTCATTGCCTTCCCTCAATATATTTGTGGACGAGAGTTCTCATTTATAACTCTGCACGTTTGTGAATTGCAGTGCCCCTGAGCTCCATTAGTCTCCTCGCTTTTTTGGGAGCTGGCCGCAAAAGCGCAGGATTGCTTCAGGCCCTATTTTGGTTTTGGGGGGCAGGCTGAGCCTGTGGTTCATTCTTCTTCCTGATGGGAAAATGGAGTGACCTGTGCCTGTCCCAACACCTAGGGCTAGTCTCTCGTTGGTTCCCCGTCTTCCCGTTCATCCTCAGGACAAATTGCAACCTGGACGAAACAGGAGGTTAAAGGTGCTGATTCTCCAAGTAGGGAGATGGTTAGTCAAGCGGCTGGAATGGCGAACCCGAGCACAAGGAGAGGAGAAATGAGGTGCGTTTTAGAAACCTTTCCCGATCTCATGGCATACCATCTTCTGGGTTTCCCATGCATGTTTTGATGTAGGAAGATGCCCTTGTCCCTGGAGATTTGAGACCCATGGGGTGTGTTCCCCGCAGTGTTACTTTAAATTATCTGCGTTTGCTCACCCAACCTCAGCAATCCTCTCAGCCCCAAGAGTGTCCAGCCTTATATCTCATCCAGCTGTGGGTCTAGATATGGTCAATCCAGGTTGCATCAGAAACCCTGAACGGATTTTGTAAGAATTTCTCTCTCTTTCACTGTCTTTGCTTTGTGGCTTTTTAAAGTAATGTATGTTTAGAATGGGGTTTGGCTGCTTTTCCCTGCTGTGTTTATGCCGCTTTACACCCTCTTGATTCACTTGCAGAGAGATATCAATACATAGGTTTTCAGATTCATACTAGTCAGATATATTCTTGTGCGGTGACTAGGGGGTGTTGAGTCCAGTTCAGTGAGCAGGGAAAAGGCCTTGTCTATTACATATTTGGCTTATGGAGCGGTGTCTGAGCTAATTTCAAACCCTTGTTTTATGCATCACCCCACCTCACCTCTCCGGTTAAGCAGCCATAGTGTGTCTTCTAAAGGTGTGCCTCTGTTCTGTTTTGTAATTCAGTTCAAGTGTAGCGATTTTGACATTCCCTCTATAAGCGATATCTTAGGATAAGTGCCTTTTTCTGTGTGACTATTTCACTTAGAATCATCGTACCTAAATCCACTCATCATGCTGCTAACTAGCCTTATGACATTGATTTCATGGCTGAGTGATATTGCATTGTGCCAAGTACCACCATTTCTTTATCCATTTTTCTCTTTCCTGGGATATTGTAGGTGTACCGAAGCGGAGGTTCTTGGCAACAGAGCAGCCGTAAAGTTTGGGGTGCCTGTGTCTTGTTGATTTTTAGTTTTCCCAATTTATACGCCCATGAGTGGAAGTGCCCTATGCTCTCAACGCTGTGTTTATTACTTGTTTCAGGACACACCGTAGTCTTCTCCAGAGTGCCTGTTGGCAATTTACATCCCACCCATCAGCGTAGCAAGGCTCCCATGTCTCCATGGCCTCTCCTGCTATTCTGGTTTTTACAGTTTGTTCAGCATGGCCCTTTTGACCGAGGGCAAGCGAGACTTCTTTGTAGCGCTGATTTGCCCTTCCGGCTTGCTTGGTTGGCCAAAAAGGGCGTATGCGTTTTTTCCTGAATATATTCAGGAAAAAGCGCATACGCCCTTTTTGGCCAAGGGCATCATTGTCAACATTTTGCCGCTTTTCATGTGCTTTAAAGGCGAGTCGAATCTACCTCCTGAAATCTGTTTCCTGCAAATCTGCCTTGCTTTCAAATCCTCTTCGTTGCCTTCCCTCAATATATTTGTGGACGAGAGTTCTCATTTATAACTCTGCACGTTTGTGAATTGCAGTGCCCCTGAGCTCCATTTGTCTCCTCGCTTTTTTGGGAGCTGGCCGCAAAAGCGCAGGATTGCTTCAGGCCCTATTTTGGTTCTGGGGGGCAGGCTGAGCCTGTGGTCCATTCTTCTTCCTGATGGGAAAATGGAGTGACCTGTGCCAGTCCCAACACCTAGGGCTAGTCTCTCGTTGGTTCCCCGTCTTCCCGTTCATCCTCAGGACAAATTGCAACCTGGACGAAACAGGAGGTTAAAGGTGCTGATTCTCCAAGTAGGGAGATGTTTAGTCAAGCGGCTGGAATGGCGAACCCGAGCACAAGGAGAGGAGAAATGAGGTGCGTTTTAGAAACCTTTCCCGATCTCACGGCATACCATCTTCTGGGTTTCCCATGCATGTTTTGATGTAGGAAGATGCCCTTGTACCTGGAGATTTGAGACCCATGGGGTGTGTTCCCCGCAGTGTTACTTTAAATTATCTGCGTTTGCTCACCCAACCTCACCAATCCTCTCAGCCCCAAGAGTGTCCAGCCTTATATCTTATCCAGCTGTGGGTCTCGATATGGTCAATCCAGGTTTCATCAGAGACCCTGAACGGATTTTGTAAGAATTTCTCTCTCTTTCACTGTCTTTGCTTTGTGGCTTGTATAAAGTAATGTATGTTTAGAATGGGGTTGGGCTGCTTTTCCCTGCTGTGTTGATGCCGCTTTACACCCTCTTGATTCACTTGCAGAGAGATATCAATACATAGGTTTTCAGATTCATACTAGTCAGATATATTCTTGTGCGGTGACTAGGGGGTGTTGAGTCCAGTTCACTGAGCAGGGAGTAGGCCTTGTCTATTACATATTTGGCTTATGGAGCGGTGTCTGAGCTAATTTCAAACCCTTGTTTTATGCATCACCCCACCTCACCTTTCCGTTTAAGCAGCCATAGTGTGTCTTCTAAAGGTGTGCCTCTGTTCTATTTTGTAATTCAGTTCAAGTGTAGCGATTTTGACATTCCCTCTATAAGCGATATCTTAGGATAAGTGTCTTTTTCTGTGTGACTTATTTCACTTAGAATCATCGTACCTAAATCCACTCATCATGCTGCTAACTAGCCTTTTGTCATTGATTTCATGGCTGAGTGATATTCCATTGTGCCAAGTACCACCATTTCTTTATCCATTTTTCTCTTTCCTGGGATATTGAAGGTGTACCGAATCGGAGGTTCTTGGCAACAGAGCAGCCGTAAAGTTTGGGGTGCCTGTGTCTTGTTGACTTTTAGTTTTCCCAATTTATACGCCCATGAGTGGAAGTGCCCTATGCTCTCAACGCTGTGTTTATTACTTGTTTCAGGACACACCGTACTCTTCTCCAGAGTGCCTGTTGGGAATTTACATCCCGCCCATCAGCATAGCAAGGCTCGCATGTCTCCATGGCCTGTCCTGCTTTTCTGTTTTTTACACTTTGTTCAGCATGGCCCTTTTGACCGAGGGCAAGCGAGACTTCTTTGTAGCGCTGATTTGCCCTTCCGGCTTGCTTGGTTGGCCAAAAAGGGCGTATGCGTTTTTTCCTGAAGGAAAAAACGCATACGCCCTTTTTGGCCAAGGGCATCATTGTCAACGTTTTGCCGCTTTTCATGTGCTTTAAAGGCGAGTCAAATCTACCTACTGAAATCTGTTTCCTGCAAATCTGCCTTGCTTTCAAATCCTCTTCGTTGCCTTCCCTCAATATATTTGTGGACGAGAGTTCTCATTTATAACTCTGCACGTTTGTGAATTGCAGTGCCCCTGAGCTCGATTTGTCTCCTCGCTTTTTTGGAGCTGGCCGCAAAAGCGCAGGATTGCTTCAGGCCCTATTTTGGTTCTGGGGGGCAGGCTGAGCCTGTGGTTCATTCTTCTTCCTGATGGGAAAATGGAGTGACCTATGCCTGTCCCAACACCTAGGGCTCGTCTCTCATTGGTTCCACGTATTCCCGTTCATCCTCAGGACAGATTGCAACCTGTACAATCAGGAGGTTAAAGGTGCTCATTCTCCAAATAGGGAGATGGTTAGTCAAGCAGCTGGAATGGTGAACCCGAGCACAAGGAGAGGAGAAATGAGGTGCGTTTTAGAAACCTTTCCCGATCTCATGGCATACCATCTTCTGGGTTTCCCATGCATGTTTTGATGTAGGAAGATGCCCTTGTACCTGGAGATTTGAGACCCATGGGGTGTGTTCCCCGCAGTGTTACTTTAAAGTATCTGCGTTTGCTCACCCAACCTCACCAATCCTCTCAGCCCCAAGAGTGTCCAGCCTTATGTCTCATCCAGCTGTGGGTCTAGATATGGTCAATCCAGGTTGCATCAGAGACCCTGAACGGATTTTGTAAGAATTTCTCTCTCTTTCAGTGTCTTGGTTTTGTGGGTTTTTTAAGTAATTTATGTTTAGAATCGGGCTTGGCTGCTTTTCCCTGCTGTGTTGATGCCGCTTTACACCCTCTTGATTCACTTGCAGGGAGATATCCATACATAGGTTTTCAGATTCTTACTAGTCAGATATATTCTTGTGTGGTGACTAGGGTGTGTTGAGTCCAGTTCACTGAGCAGGGAGTAGGCCTTGTCTATTACATATTAGGCTCATGGAGCGGTCTCTGAGCTAATTTCAAACCCTTGTTTTATGCATCACCCCACCTCACCTTTCCTGTTAAGCAGCCATAGTGTGTCTTCTAAAGGTGTGACTCTGTTCTGTTTTGTAATTCAGTTCAAGTGTAGCGATTTTGACATTCCCTCTATAAGCGATATCTTAGGATAAGTGTCTTTTTCTGTGTGACTTATTTCACTTAGAATCATCGTACCTAAATCCACTCATCATGCTGCTAACTAGCCTTATGACATTGATTTCATGGCTGAGTGATATTCCATTGTGCCAAGTACCACCATTTCTTTATCCATTTTTCTCTTTCCTGGGATATTGAAGGTGTACCGAAGCAGAGATTCTTGGCAACAGAGCAGCCGTAAACTTTAGGGTGCCTGTGTCTTGTTGATTTTTAGTTTTCCCAATTTATACGCCCATGAGTGGAAGTGCCCTATGCTCTCTACGCTGTGTTTATTACTTGTTTCAGGACACACCGTACTCTTCTCCAGAGTGCCTGTTGGCAATTTACATCCCGCCCATCAGCGTAGCAAGGCTCCCCTGTCTCCATGGCCTGTCCTGCTTTTCTGGTTTTTACACTTTGTTCAGCATGGCCCTTTTGACCGAGGGCAAGCGAGACTTCTTTGTAGCGCTGATTTGCCCTTCTGGCTTGCTTGGTTGGCCAAAAAGGGCGTATGCGTTTTTTCCTGAATATATTCAGGAAAAAACGCATACGCCCTTTTTGGCCAAGGGCATCATTGTCAACGTTTTGCCGCTTTTCATGTGCTTTAAAGGCGAGTCGAATCTACCTCCTGAAATCTGTTTCCTGCAAATCTGCCTTGCTTTCAAATCCTCTTCGTTGCCTTCCCTCAATATATTTGTGGACGAGAGTTCTCATTTATAACTCTGCACGTTTGTGAATTGCAGTGCCCCTGAGCTCCATTTGTCTCCTCGCTTTCTTGGGAGCTGGCCGCAAAAGCGCAGGATTGCTTCAGGCCCTATTTTGGTTCTGGGGGGCAGGCTGAGCCTGTGGTTCATTCTTCTTCCTGATGGGAAAATGGAGTGACCTGTGCCTGTCCCAACACCTAGGGCTCGTCTCTCATTGGTTCCCCGTCTTCCCGTTCATCCTCAGGACAAATTGCAACCTGGACGAAACAGGAGGTTAAAGGTGCTGATTCTCCAAGTAGGGAGATGGTTAGTCAAGCGGCTGGAATGGCGAACCCGAGCACAAGGAGAGGAGAAATGAGGTGCGTTTTAGAAACCTTTCCCGATCTCACGGCATACCATCCTCTGCGTTTCCCATGCATGTTTTGATGTAGGAAGATGCCCTTGTACCTGGAGATTTGAGACCCATGGGGTGGGTACCCCGCGGTGTTACTTTAAAGTATCTGGGTTTGCTCACCCAACCTCACCAATCCTCTCAGCCCCAAGAGTGTCCAGCCTTATGTCTCATCCAGCTGTGGGTCTAGATATGGTCAATCCAGGTTGCATCATAGACCCTGAATGGATTTTGTAAGAATTTCTCTCTCTTTAACTGTCTTTGTTTTGTGGGTTTTTTAAAGTAATTTATGTTTAGAATCGGGCTAGGCTGATTTTCCCTGCTGTGTTGATGCCGCTTTACACCCTCTTGATTCACTTGCAGAGAGATATCGATACATAGGTTTTCATATTCTTATTAGTCAAATATATTCTTGTGTGGTGACTAGGGTGTGTTGACTGCAGTTCACTGAGCAGGGAGTAGGCCTTGTCTATTACATATTTGGCTTATGGAGCGGTCACTGAGCTAATTTCAAACCCTTGTTTTATGCATCACCCCACCTCACCTTTCCCGTTAAGCAGCCATAGTGTGTCTTCTAAAGGTGTGACTCTGTTCTCTTTTGTAATTCAGTTCAAGTGTAGCGATTTTGACATTCCCTCTATAAGCGATATCTTAGGATAAGTGTCTTTTTCTGTGTGACTTATTTCACTTAGAATCATCGTACCTAAATCCACTCATCATGCTGCTAACTAGCCTTATGACATTGATTTCATGGCTGAGTGATATTCCATTGTGCCAAGTACCACCATTTCTTTATCCATTTTTCTCTTTCCTGGGATATTGAAGGTGTACCGAAGCGGAGGTTCTTGGAAACAGAGCAGCCGTAAACTTTAGGGTGCCTGTGTCTTGTTGATTTTTAGTTTTCCCAATTTATATGCCCATGAGTGGAAGTGCCCTATGCTCTCTATGCTGTGTTTATTACTTGTTTCAGGACACACCTTACTCTTCTCCAGAGTGCCTGTTGGCAATTTACATCCCGCCCATCAGCGTAGCAAGGCTCCCATGTCTCCATGGCCTGTCCTGCTTTTCTGGTTTTTACACTTTGTTCAGCATGGCCCTTTTGACCGAGGGCAAGCGAGACTTCTTTGTAGCGCTGATTTGCCCTTCCGGCTTGCTTGGTTGGCCAAAAAGGGCGTATGCGTTTTTTCCTGAATATATTCAGGAAAAAACGCATACGCCCTTTTTGGCCAAGGGCATCATTGTCAACGTTTTGCTGCTTTTCATGTGCTTTAAAGGCGAGTCGAATCTACCTCCTGAAATCTGTTTCCTGCAAATCTGCCTTGATTTCAAATCCTCTTCGTTGCCTTCCGTCAATATATTTGTGCACGAGAGTTCTCATTTATAACTCTGCACTTTTGTGAATTGCAGTGCCCCTGAGCTCCATTTGTCTCCTGGCTTTTTTGGGAGCTGGCCGCAAAAGCGCAGGATTGCTTCAGGCCCTATTTTGGTTCTGGGGGGCAGGCTGAGCCTGTGGTTCATTCTTCTTCCTGATGGGAAAATGGAGTGATCTATGCCTGTCCCAACACCTAGGGCTCGTCGCTCGTTGGTTCCGCGTCTTCCCGTTCATCCTCAGGAGAAATTGCAACCTGTACAATCAGGAGGTTAAAGGTGCTGATTCTTCAAGTAGGGAGATGGTTAGTCAAGCGGCTGGAATGGCGAACCCGAGCACAAGGAGAGGAGAAATGAGGTGCGTTTTAGAAACCTTTCCCGATCTCATGGCATACCATCTTCTGGGTTTCCCATGCATGTTTTGATGAAGGAAGATTCCCTTGTACCTGGAGATTTGAGACCCATGGGGTGGGTACCCCGCGGTATTACTTTAAAGTATCTGCATTTGCTCACCCAACCTCACCAATCCTCTCAGCCCCAAGAGTGTCCAGCCTTATGTCTCATCCAGCTGTGGGTCTAGATATGGTCAATTCAGGTTGCATCAGAGACCCTGAACGGATTTTGTAAGAATTTCTCTCTCTTTCACTGTCTTTGCTTTGTGGGTTTTTTAAAGTAATGTATGTTTAGAATGGGGTTTGGCTGCTTTTCCCTGCTGTGTTTATGCCGCTTTACACCCTCTTGATTCACTTGCAGAGAGATATCAATACATAGGTTTTCAGATTCATACTAGTCAGATATATTCTTGTGCAGTGACTAGGGGGTGTTGAGTCCAGTTCACTGAGCAGGGAGTAGGCCTTGTCTATTACATATTTGGCTTATGGAGCGGTGTCTGAGCTAATTCCAAACCCTTGTTTTATGCATCACCCCACCTCACCTTTCCCGTTAAGCAGCCATAGTGTGTCTTCTAAAGGTGTGACTCTGTTCTGTTTTGTAATTCAGTTCAAGTGTAGCGATTTTGACATTCCCTCTATAAGCGATATCTTAGGATAAGTGTCTTTTTCTGTGTGACTTATTTCACTTAGAATCATCGTACCTAAATCCACTCATCATGCTGCTAACTAGCCTTATGATATTGATTTCATGGCTGAGTGATATTCCATTGTGTCAAGTACCACCATTTCTTTATCCATTTTTCTCTTTCCTGGGATATTGAAGGTATACCGAAGCGGAGGTTCTTGGAAACAGAGCAGCCGTAAACTTTAGGGTGCCTGTGTCTTGTTGATTTTTAGTTTTCCCAATTTATACGCCCATGAGTGGAAGTGCCCTATGCTATCAACGCTGTGTTTATTACTTGTTTCAGGACACACCGTACTCTTCTCCAGAGTGCCTGTTGGCAATTTATATCCCACCCATCAGCGTAGCAAGGCTCCCATGTCTCCATGGCCTGTCCTGCTTTTCTGGTTTTTACACTTTGTTCAGCATGGCCCTTTTGACCGAGGGCAAGCGAGACTTCTTTGTAGCGCTGATTTGCCCTTCCGGCTTGCTTGCTTGGCCTAAAAGGGCGTATGCGTTTTTTCCTGAATATATTCGGGAAAAAACGCATACGCCCTTTTTGGCCAAGGACATCATTGTCAACGTTTTGCCGCTTTTCATGTGCTTTAAAGGCGAGTCGAATCTACCTCCTGAAATCTGTTTCCTGCAAATCTGCCTTGCTTTCAAATCCTCTTCGTTGCCTTCCATCAAAATATTTGTGGACGAGAGTTCTCATTTATAACTCTGCACGTTTGTGAATTGCAGTGCCCCTGAGCTCCATTTGTCTCCTCGCTTTTTTGGGAGCTGGCCGCTAAAGCGCAGGATTGCTTCAGGCCCTATTTTGGTTCTGGGGGGCAGGCTGAGCCTGTGGTTCATTCTTCTTCCTGATGGGAAAATGGAGTGACCTGTGCCTGTCCCAACACCTAGGGCTCGTCTCTCGTTGGTTCCGCGTCTTCCCGTACATCCTCAGGACAAATTGCAACCTGTACAATCAGGAGGTTAAAGGTGCTGATTCTCCAAGTAGGGAGATGGTTAGTCAAGCGGCTGGAATGGCGAACCCGAGCACAAGGAGAGGAGAAATGAGGTGCGTTTTAGAAACCTTTCCCGATCTCATGGCATACCATATTCTGGGTTTCCCATGCATGTTTTGATGTAGGAAGATGCCCTTGTACCTGGAGATTTGAGACCCATGGGGTGTGTTCCCAGCAGTGTTACTTTAAAGTATCTGCATTTCTCACACAACCTCACCAATCCGCTCAGCCCCAAGAGTGTCCAGCCTTATGTCTCATCCAGCTGTGGGTCTAGATATGGTCAATCCAGGTTGCATCAGAGACCCTGAATGGATTTTGTAAGAATTTCTCTCTCTTTAACTGTCTTTGTTTTGTGGGTTTTTAAAAGTAATTTATGTTTAGAATCGGGCTTGGCTGCTTTTCCCTGCTGCGTTGATGCTGCTTTACACCCTCTTGATTCACTTGCAGAGAGATATCGATACATAGGTTTTCAGATTCTTACTAGTCAGATATATTCTTGTGTGGTGACTAGGGTGTGTTGAGTCCAGTTCACTGAGCAGGGAGTAGGCCTTGTCTATTACATATTTGGTTTATGGAGAGGTCTCTGAGCTAATTTCAAACCCTTGTTTTATGCATCACCCCACCTCACCTTTCCCGTTAAGCAGCCATAGTGTGTCTTCTAAAGGTGTGACTCTGTTCTGTTTTGTAATTCAGTTCAAGTGTAGCGATTTTGACATTCCCTCTATAAGCGATATCTTAGGATAAGGGCCTTTTTCTGTGTGACTTATTTCACTTAGAATCATCGCACCTAAATCCACTCATCATGCTGCTAACTAGCCTTATGACATTGATTTCATGGCTGAGTGATATTCCATTGTGCCAAGTACCACCATTTCTTTATCCATTTTTCTCTTTCCTGGGATATTGAAGGTGTACCGAAGTGGAGGTTCTTGGAAACAGAGCAGCCGTAAACTTTAGGGTGCCTGTGTCTTGTTGATTTTTAGTTTTCCCAATTTATACGCCCATGAGTGGAAGTGCCCTATGCTCTCTACGCTGTGTTTATTACTTGTTTCAGGACACACCGTACTCTTCTCCAGAGTGCCTGTTGGCAATTTACATCCCGCCCATCAGCGTAGCAAGGCTCCCATGTCTCCATGGCCTGTCCTGCTTTTCTGGTTTTTACACTTTGTTCAGCATGGCCCTTTTGACCGAGGGCAAGCGAGACTTCTTTGTAGCGCTGATTTGCCCTTCCGGCTTGCTTGGTTGGCCAAAAAGGGCGTATGCGTTTTTTCCTGAATATATTCAGGAAAAAACGCATACGCCCTTTTTGGCCAAGGGCATCATTGTCAACGTTTTGCCGCTTTTCATGTGCTTTAAAGGCGAGTCGAATCTACCTCCTGAAATCTCTTTCCTGCAAATCTGCCTTGCTTTCAAATCCTCTTCGTTGCCTTCCCTCAATATATTTGTGGACGAGAGTTCTCATTTATAACTCTGCACGTTTGTGAATTGCAGTGCCCCTGAGCTCCATTTGTCTCCTCGCTTTTTTGGGAGCTGGCCGCAAAAGCGCAGGATTGCTTCAGGCCCTAATTTGGTTCTGGGGGGCAGGCTGAGCCTGTGGTTCATTCTTCTTCCTGATGGGAAAATGGAGTGACCTATGCCTGTCCCAACACCTAGGGCTAGTCTCTCATTGGTTCCGCGTCTTCCCGTTCATCCTCAGGACAAATTGCAACCTGGAAGAAACAGGAGGTTAAAGGTCCTCATTCTCCAAGTAGGGAGATGGTTAGTCAAGCGGCTGGAATGGCGAACCCGAGCACAAGGAGAGGAGAAATGAGGTGCGTTTTAGAAACCATTCCCGATCTCACGGCATACCATCTTCTGGGTTTCCCATGCATGTTTTGATGTAGGAAGATTCCCTTGTACCTGGAGATTTGAGACCCATGGGGTGGGTACCCCGCGGTATTACTTTAAAGTATCTGCATTTGCTCACCCAACCTCACCAATCCTCTCAGCCCCAAGAGTGTCCAGCCTTATGTCTCATCCAGCTGTGGGTCTAGATATGATCAATCCAGGTTGCATTAGAGACCCTGAACGGATTTTGTAAGAATTTCTCTCTCTTTCACTGTCTTTGCTTTGTGGGTTTTTTAAAGTAATGTATGTTTAGAATGGGGTTTGGCTGCTTTTCCCTGCTGTGTTTATGCCGCTTTACACCCTCTTGATTCACTTGCAGAGAGATATCGATACATAGGTTTTCAGATTCATACTAGTCAGATATATTCTTGTGCGGTGACTAGGGGGTGTTGAGTCCAATTCACTGAGCAGGGAGTAGGCCTTGTCTAGTACATATTTGGCTTAAGGAGCGGTGTCTGAGCTAATTTCAAACCCTTGATTTATGCATCACCCCACCTCACCTTTCCCGTTAAGCAGCCATAGTGTGTCTTCTAAAGGTGTGCCTCTGTTCTGTTTTGTAATTCAGTTCAAGTGTAGCGATTTTGACATTCCCTCTATAAGCGATATCTTAGGATAAGGGCCTTTTTCTGTGTGACTTATTTCACTTAGAATCATCGTACCTAAATCCACTCATCATGCTGCTAAGTAGCCTTATGACATTGATTTCATGGCTGAGTGATATTCCATTGTGCCAAGTACCACCATTTCTTTATCCATTTTTCTCTTTCCTGGGATATTGAAGGTGTACCGAAGTGGAGGTTCTTGGAAACAGAGCAGCCGTAAACTTTAGGGTGCCTGTGTCTTGTTGATTTTTAGTTTTCCCAATTTATACGCCCATGAGTGGAAGTGCCCTATGCTCTCTACGCTGTGTTTATTACTTGTTTCAGGACACACCGTACTCTTCTCCAGAGTGCCTGTTGGCAATTTACATCCCGCCCATCAGCGTAGCAAGGCTCCCATGTCTCCATGGCCTGTCCTGCTTTTCTGGTTTTTACACTTTGTTCAGCATGGCCCTTTTGACCGAGGGCAAGCGAGACTTCTTTGTAGCGCTGATTTGCCCTTCCGGCTTGCTTGGTTGGCCAAAAAGGGCGTATGCGTTTTTTCCTGAATATATTCAGGAAAAAACGCATACGCCCTTTTTGGCCAAGGGCATCATTGTCAACGTTTTGCCGCTTTTCATGTGCTTTAAAGGCGAGTCGAATCTACCTCCTGAAATCTGTTTCCTGCAAATCTGCCTTGCTTTCAAATCCTCTTCGTTGCCTTCCCTCAATATATTTGTGGACGAGAGTTCTCATTTATAACTCTGCACGTTTGTGAATTGCAGTGCCCCTGAGCTCCATTTGTCTCCTCGCTTTTTTGGGAGCTGGCCGCAAAAGCGCAGGATTGCTTCAGGCCCTAATTTGGTTCTGGGGGGCAGGCTGAGCCTGTGGTTCATTCTTCTTCCTGATGGGAAAATGGAGTGACCTATGCCTGTCCCAACACCTAGGGCTCGTCTCTCATTGGTTCCGCGTCTTCCCGTTCATCCTCAGGACAAATTGCAACCTGGAAGAAACAGGAGGTTAAAGGTCCTCATTCTCCAAGTAGGGAGATGGTTAGTCAAGCGGCTGGAATGGCGAACCCGAGCACAAGGAGAGGAGAAATGAGGTGCGTTTTAGAAACCTTTCCCGATCTCACGGCATACCATCTTCTGGGTTTCCCATGCATGTTTTGATGTAGGAAGATTCCCTTGTACCTGGAGATTTGAGACCCATGGGGTGGGTACCCCGCGGTATTACTTTAAAGTATCTGCATTTGCTCAGCCAACCTCACCAATCCTCTCAGCCCCAAGAGTGTCCAGCCTTATGTCTCATCCAGCTGTGGGTCTAGATATGGTCAATCCAGGTTGCATCAGAGACCCTGAACGGATTTTGTAAGAATTTCTCTCTCTTTCACTGTCTTTGCTTTGTGGGTTTTTTAAAGTAATGTATGTTTAGAATGGGGTTTGGCTGCTTTTCCCTGCTGTGTTTATGCCGCTTTACACCCTCTTGATTCACTTGCAGAGAGATATCGATACATAGGTTTTCAGATTCATACTAGTCAGATATATTCTTGTGCGGTGACTAGGGGGTGTTGAGTCCAGTTCACTGAGCAGGGAGTAGGCCTTGTCTAGTACATATTTGGCTTATGGAGCGGTGTCTGAGCTAATTTCAAACCCTTGTTTTATGCATCACCCCACCTCACCTTTCCGGTTAAGCAGCCATAGTGTGTCTTCTAAAGGTGTGCCTCTGTTCTGTTTTGTAATTCAGTTCAAGTGTAGCGATTTTGACATTCCCTCTATAAGCGATATCTTAGGATAAGTGTCTTTTTCTGTGTGACTTATTTCACTTAGAATCATCGTACCTAAATCCACTCATCATGCTTCTAACTAGCCTTATGACATTGATTTCATGGCTGAGTGATATTCCATTGTGCCAAGTACCACCATTTCTTTATCCATTTTTCTCTTTCCTGGGATATTGAAGGTGTACCGAAGCGGAGATTCTTGGAAACAGAGCAGCCGTAAACTTTAGGGTGCCTGTGTCTTGTTGATTTTTAGTTTTCCCAATTTATACGCCCATGAGTGGAAGTGCCCTATGCTCTCTACGCTGTGTTTATTACTTGTTTCAGGACACACCGTACTCTTCTCCAGAGTGCCTGTTGGCAATTTACATCCCGCCCATCAGCGTAGCATGGCTCCCATGTCTCCATGGCCTGTCCTGCTTTTCTGGTTTTTACAGTTTGTTCAGCATGGCCCTTTTGACCGAGGGCAAGCGAGACTTCTTTGTAGCGCTGATTTGCCCTTCTGGCTTGCTTGGTTGTCCAAAAAGGGCGTATGCGTTTTTTCCTGAATATATTCAGGAAAAAACGCATACGCCCTTTTTGGCCAAGGGCATCATTGTCAACGTTTTGCCGCTTTTCATGTGCTTTAAAGGCGAGTCGAATCTACCTCCTGAAATCTGTTTCCTGCAAATCTGCCTTGCTTTCAAATCCTCTTCGTTGCCTTCCCTCAATATATTTGTGGACGAGAGTTCTCATTTATAACTCTGCACGTTTGTGAATTGCAGTGCCCCTGAGCTCCATTTGTCTCCTCGCTTTTTTGGGAGCAGGCCGCAAAAGCGCAGGATTGCTTCAGGCCCTATTTTGGTTCTGGGGGGCAGGCTGAGCCTGTGGTTCATTCTTCTTCCTGATGGGAAAATGGAGTGACCTATGCCTGTCCCAACACCTAGGGCTCGTCTCTCGTTGGTTCTGGGTCTTCCCGTTCATCCTCAGGACAAATTGCAACCAGTACAATCAGGAGGTTAAAGGTGCTGATTCTCCAAGTAGGGAGATGGTTAGTCAAGCGGCTGGAATGGCGAACCCGAGCACAAGGAGAGGAGAAATGAGGTGCGTTTTAGAAACCTTTCCCGATCTCATGGCATACCATCTTCTGGGTTTCCCATGCATGTTTTGATGTAGGAAGATGCCCTTGTACCTGGAGATTTGAGACCCATGGGGTGTGTTCCCAGCAGTGTTACTTTAAAGTATCTGGGTTTGCTCACCCAACCTCACCAATCCTCTCAGCCCCAAGAGTGTCCAGCCTTATGTCTCATCCAGCTGTGGGTCTAGATATGGTCAATCCAGGTTGCATCATAGACCCTGAATGGATTTTGTAAGAATTTCTCTCTCTTTCACTGTCTTTGTTTTGTGGGATTTTAAAGTAATTTATGTTTAGAATCGGGCTTGGCTGCTTTTCCCTGCTGCGTTGATGCTGCTTTACACCCTCTTGATTCACTTGCAGAGAGGTATCGATACATAGGTTTTCAGATTCTTACTAGTCAGATATATTCTTGTGTGGTGACTAGGGTGTGTTGAGTCCAGTTCACTGAGCAGGGAATAGGCCTTGTCTATTACATATTTGGCTTATGGAGCGGTCTCTGAGCTAATTTCAAACCCTTGTTTTATGCATCACCCCACCTCACCTTTCCCGTTAAGCAGCCATAGTGTGTCTTCTAAAGGTGTGACTCTGTTCTGTTTTGTAATTCAGTTCAAGTGTAGCGATTTTCACATTCCCTCTATAAGCGATATCTTAGGATAAGTGTCTTTTTCTGTGTGACTTATTTCACTTAGAATCATCGTACCTAAATCCACACATCATGCTGCTAACTAGCCTTATGACATTGATTTCATGGCTGAGTGATATTCCATTGTGCCAAGTACCACCATTTCTTTATCCATTTTTCTCTTTCCTGGGATACTGAAGGTGTACCGAAGTGGAGGTTCTTGGAAACAGAGCAGCCGTAAACTTTAGGGTGCCTGTGTCTTGTTGATTTTTAGTTTTCCCAATTTATACGCCCATGAGTGGAAGTGCCCTATGCTCTCTACGCTGTGTTTATTACTTGTTTCAGGACACACCGTACTCTTCTCCAGAGTGCCTGTTGGCAATTTACATCCCGCCCATCAGCGTAGCAAGGCTCCCATGTCTCCATGGCCTGTCCTGCTTTTCTGGTTTTTACACTTTGTTCAGCATGGCCCTTTTGACCGAGGGCAAGTGAGACTTCTTTGTAGCGCTGATTTGCCCTTCCGGCTTGCTTGGTTGGCCAAAAAGGGCGTATGCGTTTTTTCCTGAATATATTCAGGAAAAAACGCATACGCCCTTTTTGGCCAAGGGCTTCATTGTCAACGTTTTGCCGCTTTTCATGTGCTTTAAAGGCGAGTCGAATCTACCTCCTGAAATCTGTTTCCTGCAAATCTGCCTTGCTTTCAAATCCTCTTCGTTGCCTTCCCTCAATATATTTGTGGACGAGAGTTCTCATTTATAACTCTGCACGTTTGTGAATTGCAGTGCCCCTGAGCTCCATTTGTCTCCTCGCTTTTTTGGGAGCTGGCCGCAAAAGCGCAGGATTGCTTCAGGCCCTATTTTGGTTCTGGGGGGCAGGCTGAGCCTGTGGTTCATTCTTCTTCCTGATGGGAAAATGGAGTGACCTATGCCTGTCCCAACACCTAGGGCTCGTCTCTCGTTGGTTCCGCGTCTTCCCGTTCATCCTCAGGACAGATTGCAACCTGTACAATCAGGAGGTTAAAGGTGCTGATTCTCCAAGTAGGGAGATGGTTAGTCAAGCAGCTGGAATGGTGAACCCGAGCACAAGGAGAGGAGAAATGAGGTGCGTTTTAGAAACCTTTCCCGATCTCATGGCATACCATCTTCTGGGTTTCCCATGCATGGTTTGATGTAGGAAGATGCCATTGTACCTGGAGATTTGAGACCCATGGGGTGTGTTCCCCGCAGTGTTACTTTAAAGTATCTGCGTTTGCTCACCCAACCTCACCAAACCTCTCAGCCCCAAGAGTGTCCAGCCTTATGTCTCATCCAGCTGTGGGTCTAGATATGGTCAATGCAGGTTGCATCAGAGACCCTGAATGGATTTTGTAAGAATTTCTCTCTCTTTCACTGTCTTTGTTTTGTGGGTTTTTTAAAGTAATTTATGTTTAGAATCGGGCTTGGCTGCTTTTCCCTGCTGTGTTGATGCCGCTTTACACCCTCTTGATTCACTTGCAGAGAGATATCGATATATAGGTTTTCAGATTCTTACTAGTCAGATATATTCTTGTGTGGTGACCAGGGTGTTTTGAGTCCAGTTCACTGAGCAGGGAGTAGGCCTTGTCTATTATATATTTGGCTTATGGAGCGGTCTCTGAGCTAATTTCAAACCCTTGTTTTATGCATCACCCCACCTCACCTTTCCCGTTAAGCAGCCATAGTGTGTCTTCTAAAGGTGTGACTCTGTTCTGTTTTGTAATTCAGTTCAAGTGTAGCGATTTTGACATTCCCTCTATAAGCGATATCTTAGGATAAGTGTCTTTTTCTGTGTGACTTATTTCACTTAGAATCATCGCACCTAAATCCACTCATCATGCTGCTAACTAGCCTTATGACATTGATTTCATGGCTGAGTGATATTCCATTGTGCCAAGTACCACCATTTCTTTATCCATTTTTCTCTTTCCTGGGATATTGAAGGTGTACCGAAGCGGAGGTTCTTGGAAACAGAGCAGCCGTAAATTTTAGGGTGCCTGTGTCTTGTTGATTTTTAGTTTTCCCAATTTATACGCCCAGGAGTGGAAGTGCCCTGGGCTCTCTACACTGTGTTTATTACTTGTTTCAGGACACACCGTACTCTTCTCCAGAGTGCCTGTTGGCAATTTACATCCCGCCCATCAGCGTAGCAAGGCTCCCATGTCTCCATGGCCTGTCCTGCTTTTCTGGTTTTTACACTTTGTTCAGCATGGCCCTTTTGACCGAGGGCAAGCGAGACTTCTTTGTAGCGCTGATTTGCCCTTCCGGCTTGCTTGGTTGGCCAAAAAGGGCGTATGCGTTTTTTCCTGAATATATTCAGGAAAAAACGCATACGCCCTTTTTGGCCAAGGGCATCATTGTCAACGTTTTGCCGCTTTTCATGTGCTTTAAAGGCGAGTCGAATCTACCTCCTGAAATCTGTTTCCTGCAAATCTGCCTTGCTTTCAAATCCTCTTCGTTGCCTTCCCTCAATATATTTGTGGACGAGAGTTCTCATTTATAACTCTGCACGTTTGTGAATTGCAGTGCCCCTGAGCTCCATTTGTCCCCTCGCTTTTTTGGGAGCTGGCCGCAAAAGCGCAGGATTGCTTCAGGCCCTATTTTGGTTCTGGGGGGCAGGCTGAGCCTGTGGTTCATTCTTCTTCCTGATGGGAAAATGGAGTGACCTATGCCTGTCCCAACACCTAGGGCTCGTCTCTCGTTGGTTCTGCGTCTTCCCATTCATCCTCTGGACAAATTGCAACCTGTACAATCAGGAGGTTAAAGGTGCTGATTCTCCAAGTAGGGAGATGGTTAGTCAAGCGGCTGGAATGGCGAACCCGAGCACAAGGAGAGGAGAAATGAGGTGCGTTTTAGAAACCTTTCCCGATCTCACGGCATACCATCTTCTGGGTTTCCCATGCATGTTTTGATGTAGGAAAATTCCCTTGTACCTGGAGATTTGAGACCCATGGGGTGTGTACCCCGCAGTGTTACTTTAAAGTATCTGCGTTTGCTCACCCTACCTCACCAATCCTCTCAGCCCCAAGAGTGTCCAGCCTTATGTCTCATCCAGCTGTGGGTCTAGATATGGTCAATCCAGGTTGCATCATAGACCCTGAATGGATTTTGTAAGAATTTCTCTCTCTTTAACTGTCTTTGTTTTGTGGGTTTTTTAAAGTAATTTATGTTTAGAATGGGGCTTGACTGCTTTTCCCTGCTGTGTTGATGCCGCTTTACACCCTCTTGATTCACTTGCAGAAAGATATCGATACATAGGTTTTCAGATTCTTACTAGTCAGATATATTCTTGTGTGGTGACTAGGATGTGTTGAGTCCAGTTCACTGAGCAGGGAGTAGGCTTTGTCTATTATATATTTGGCTTATGGAGCGGTCTCTGAGCTAATTTCAAACCCTTGTTTTATGCATCACCCCACCTCACCTTTCCCGTTAAGCAGCCATAGTGTGTCTTCTAAAGGTGTGACTCTGTTCTGTTTTGTAATTCATTTCAAGTGTAGCGATTTTGACATTCCCTCTATAAGTGATATCTTAGGATAAGGGCCTTTTTCTGTGTGACTTATTTCACTTAGAATCATCTTACCTAAATGCACTCATCATGCTGCTAACTAGCCTTATGACATTGATTTCATGGCTGAGTGATATTCCATTGTGCCAAGTACCACCATTTCTTTATCCAGTTTTCTCTTTCCTGGGATATTGAAGGTGTACCGAAGCGGAGGTTCTTGGAAACAGAGCAGCCGTAAACTTTAGGGTGCCTGTGTCTTGTTGATTTTTAGTTTTCCCAATTTATACGCCCATGAGTGGAAGTGCCCTATGCTCTCTACGCTGTGTTTATTACTTGTTTCAGGACACACCGTACTCTTCTCCAGAGTGCCTGTTGGCAATTTACATCCCGCCCATCAGCGTAGCAAGGCTCCCATGTCTCCATGGCCTGTCCTGCTTTTCTGGTTTTTACACTTTGTTGAGCATGGCCCTTTTGACCGAGGGCAAGCGAGACTTCTTTGTAGCGCTGATTTGCCCTTCCGGCTTGCTTGGTTGGCCAAAAAGGGCGTATGCGTTTTTTCCTGAATATATTCAGGAAAAAACGCATACGCCCTTTTTGGCCAAGGGCATCATTGTCAACGTTTTGCCGCTTTTCATGTGCTTTAAAGGCGAGTCGAATCTACCTCCTGAAATCTGTTTCCTGCAAATCTGCCTTGCTTTCAAATCCTCTTCGTTGCCTTCCCTCAATATATTTGTGGACGAGAGTTCTCATTTATAACTCTGCACGTTTGTGAATTGCAGTGCCCCTGAGCTCCATTTGTCTCCTCGCTTTTTTGGGAGCTGGCCGCAAAAGCGCAGGATTGCTTCAGGCCCTATTTTGGTTCTGGGGGGCAGGCTGAGCCTGTGGTTCATTCTTCTTCCTAATGGGAAAATGGAGTGACCTATGCTTGTCCCAACACCTAGGGCTCGTCTCTCGTTGGTTCCGCGTCTTCCCGTTCATCCTCAGGACACATTGCAACCTGTACAATCAGGAGGTTAAAGGTGCTGATTCTCCAAGTAGGGAGATGGTTAGTCAAGCGGCTGGAATGGCGAACCCGAGCACAAGGAGAGGAGAAATGAGGTGCGTTTTAGAAACCTTTCCCGACCTCATGGCATACCATCTTCTGGGTTTCCCATGCATGTTTTGATGTAGGAAGATTCCCTTGTACCTGGAGATTTGAGACCCATGGGGTGTGTTCCCCGCAGTGTTACTTTAAAGTATCTGGGTTTGCTCACCCAACCTCACCAATCCTCTCAGCCCCAAGAGTGTCCAGCCTTATGTCTCATCCAGCTGTGGGTCTAGATATGGACAATCCAGGTTGCATCATAGACCCTGAATGGATTTTGTAAGAATTTCTCTCTCTTTAACTGTCTTTGTTTTGTGGGTTTTTTAAAGTAATTTATGTTTAGAATCGGGCTTGGCTGCTTTTCCCTGCAGCGTTGATGCCGCTTTACACCCTCTTGATTCACTTGCAGAGAGATATCGATACATAGGTTTTCAGATTCTTACTAGTCAGATATATTCTTGTGTGGTGACTAGGGTGTGTTAAGTCCAGTTCACTGAGCAGGGAGTAGGCCTTGTCTATTACATATTTGGCTTATGGAGCGGTCTCTGAGCTAATTACAAACCCTTGTTTTATGCATCACCCCACCTCACCTTTCCCGTTAAGCAGCCATAGTGTGTCTTCTAAAGGTGTGACTCTGTTTTGTTTTGTAATTCAGCTCAAGTGTAGCGATTTTGACATTCCCTCTATAAGCGATATCTTAGGATAAGTGTCTTTTTCTGTGTGACTTATTTCAATTAGAATCATCGTACCTAAATCCACACATCATGCTGCTAACTAGCCTTATGACATTGATTTCATGGCTGAGTGATATTCCATTGTGCCAAGTACCACCATTTCTTTATCCATTTTTCTCTTTCCTGGGATACTGAAGGTGTACCGAAGTGGAGGTTCTTGGAAACAGAGCAGCCGTAAACTTTAGGGTGCCTGTGTCTTGTTGATTTTTAGTTTTCCCAATTTATACGCCCATGAGTGGAAGTGCCCTATGCTCTCTACGCTGTGTTTATTACTTGTTTCAGGACACACCGTACTCTTCTCCAGAGTGCCTGTTGGCAATTTACATCCCGCCCATCAGCGTAGCAAGGCTCCCATGTCTCCATGGCCTGTCCTGCTTTTCTGGTTTTTACACTTTGTTCAGCATGGTCCTTTTGACCGAGGGCAAGCGAGACTTCTTTGTAGCACTGATTTGCCCTTCCGGCTTGCTTGGTTGGCCAAAAAGGGCGTATGCGTTTTTTCCTGAATATATTCAGGAAAAAACGCATACGCCCTTTTTGGCCAAGGGCTTCATTGTCAACGTTTTGCCGCTTTTCATGTGCTTTAAAGAAGAGTCGAATCTACCTCCTGAAATCTGTTTCCTGCAAATCTGCCTTGCTTTCAAATCCTCTTCGTTGCCTTCCCTCAATATATTTGTGGACGAGAGTTCTCATTTATAACTCTGCACGTTTGTGAATTGCAGTGCCCCTGAGCTCCATTTGTCTCCTCGCTTTTTTGGGAGCTGGCCGCAAAAGCGCAGGATTGCTTCAGGCCCTATTTTGGTTCTGGGGGGCAGGCTGAGCCTGTGGTTCATTCTTCTTCCTGATGGGAAAATGGAGTGACCTATGCCTGTCCCAACACCTAGGGCTCGTCTCTCGTTGGTTCCGCGTCTTCCCGTTCATCCTCAGGACAGATTGCAACCTGTACAATCAGGAGGTTAAAGGTGCTGATTCTCCAAGTAGGGAGATGGTTAGTCAAGCGGCTGGAATGGCGAACCCGAGCACAAGGAGAGGAGAAATGAGGTGCGTTTTAGAAACCTTTCCCGACCTCATGGCATACCATCTTCTGGGTTTCCCATGCATGTTTTGATGTAGGAAGATGCCCTTGTACCTGGAGATTTGAGACCCATGGGGTGTGTTCCCCGCAGTGTTACTTTAAAGTATCTGGGTTTGCTCACCCAACCTCACCAATCCTCTCAGCCCCAAGAGTGTCCAGCCTTATGTCTCATCCAGCTGTGGGTCTAGATATGGTCAATCCAGGTTGCATCATAGACCCTGAATGGATTTTGTAAGAATTTCTCTCTCTTTAACTGTCTTTGTTTTGTGGGTTTTTTAAAGTAATTTATGTTTAGAATCGGGCTTGGCTGCTTTTCCCTGCAGCGTGGATGCTGCTTTACACCCTCTTGATTCACTTGCAGAGAGATATCGATACATAGGTTTTCAGATTCTTACTAGTCAGATATATTCTTGTGTGGTGACTAGGGTGTGTTGAGTCCAGTTCACTGAGCAGGGAGTAGGCCTTGTCTATTACATATTTGGCTTATGGAGCGGTCTCTGAGCTAATTTCAAACCCTTGTTTTATGCATCACCCCACCTCACCTTTCCCGTTAAGCAGCCATAGTGTGTCTTCTAAAGGTGTGACTCTGTTCTGTTTTGTAATTCAGTTCAAGTGTAGCGATTTTGACATTCCCTCTATAAGCGATATCTTAGGATAAGTTTCTTTTTCTGTGTGACTTATTTCAATTAGAATCATCGTACCTAAATTCAATCATCATGCTGCTAACTAGCCTTATGACATTGATTTCATGGCTGAGTGATATTGCATTGTGCCAAGTACCACCATTTCTTTATCCATTTTTCTCTTTCCTGGGATATTGAAGGTGTACCGAAGCGGAGGTTCTTGGAAACAGAGCAGCCATAAATTTTAGGGTGCCTGTGTCTTGTTGATTTTTAGTTTTCCCAATTTATACGCCCATGAGTGGAAGTGCCCTATGCTCTCTACGCTGTGTTTATTACTTGTTTCAGGACACACCGTACTCTTCTCCAGAGTGCCTGTTGGCAATTTACATCCCGCCCATCAGCGTAGCAAGGCTCCCATGTCTCCATGGCCTGTCCTGCTTTTCTGGTTTTTACACTTTGTTCAGCATGGCCCTTTTGACCGAGGGCAAGCGAGACTTCTTTGTAGCGCTGATTTGCCCTTCCGGCTTGCTTGGTTGGCCAAAAAGGGCGTATGCGTTTTTTCCTGAATATATTCAGGAAAAACGCATACGCCCTTTTTGGCCAAGGGCATCATTGTCAACGTTTTGCCGCTTTTCATGTGCTTTAAAGGCGAGCCGAATCTACCTCCTGAAATCTGTTTCCTGCAAATCTGCCTTGCTTTCAAATCCTCTTCGTTGCCTTCCCTCAATATATTTGTGGACGAGAGTTCTCATTTATAACTCTGCACGTTTGTGAATTGCAGTGCCCCTGAGCTCCATTTGTCTCCTCGCTTTTTTGGGAGCTGGCCACAAAAGCGCAGGATTGCTTCAGGCCCTATTTTGGTTCTGGGGGACAGGCTGAGCCTGTGGTTCATTCTTCTTCCTGATGGGAAAATGGAGTGACCTATGCCTGTCCCAACACCTAGGGCTCATCTCTCGTTGGTTCTGCGTCTTCCCATTCATCCTCAGGACAAATTGCAACCTGTACAATCAGGAGGTTAAAGGTGCTGATTCTCCAAGCAGGGAGATGGTTAGTCAAGCGGCTGGAATGGCGAACCCGAGCACAAGGAGAGGAGAAATGAGGTGCGTTTTAGAAACCTTTCCCGATCTCATGGCATACCATCTTCTGGGTTTCCCATGCATGTTTTGATGTAGGAAGATGCCCTTGTACCTGGAGATTTGAGACCCATGGGGTGTGTTCCCCGCAGTGTTACTTTAAAGTATCTGGGTTTGCTCACCCAACCTCACCAATCCTCTGAGCCCCAAGAGTGTCCAGCCTTATGTCTCATCCAGCTGTGGGTCTAGATATGGTCAATGCAGGTTGCATCATAGACCCTGAACGGATTTTGTAAGAATTTCTCTCTCTTTCACTGTCTTTGTTTTGTGGGTTTTTTAAAGTAATTTATGTTTAGAATCGGGCTTGGCTGCTTTTCCCTGCTGTGTTGATGCCGCTTTACACCCTCTTGATTCACTTGCAGAGAGATATCGATACATAGGTTTTCAGATTCTTACTAGTCAGATATATTCTTGTGTGGTGACTAGGGTGTGTTGAGTCCAGTTCACTGAGCAGGGAGTAGGCCTTGTCTATTACATATTTGACTTATGGAGCGGTCTCTGAGCTAATTTCAAACCCTTGTTTTATGCATCACCCCACCTCACCTTTCCCGTTAAGCAGCCATAGTGTGTCTTCTAAAGGTGTGACTCTGTTCTGTTTTGTAATTCAGTTCAAGTGTAGCGATTTTCACATTCCTTCTATAAGCGATATCTTAGGATAAGTGTCTTTTTCTGTGTGACTTATTTCAATTAGAATCATCGTACCTAAATCCACACATCATGCTGCTAACTAGCCTTATGACATTGATTTCATGGCTGAGTGATATTCCATTGTGCCAAGTACCACCATTTCTTTATCCATTTTTCTCTTTCCTGGGATACTGAAGGTGTACCGAAGTGGAGGTTCTTGGAAACAGAGCAGCCGTAAACTTTAGGGTGCCTGTGTCTTGTTGATTTTTACTTTTCCCAATTTATACGCCCATGAGTGGAAGTGCCCTATGCTCTCTACGCTGTGTTTATTACTTGTTTCAGGACACACCGTACTCTTCTCCAGAGTGCCTGTTGGCAATTTACATCCCGCCCATCAGCGTAGCTAGGCTCCCATGTCTCCCTGGCCTGTCCTGCTTTTCTGGTTTTTACACTTTGTTCAGCAGGGCCCCTTTGACCGAGGGCAAGCGAGACTTCTTTGTAGCGCTGATTTGCCCTTCCGGCTTGCATGGTTGGCCAAAAAGGGCGTATGCGTTTTTTCCTGAATATATTCAGGAAAAAACGCATACGCCCTTTTTGGCCAAGGGCATCATTATCAACGTTTTGCCGCTTTTCATGTGCTTTAAAGGCGAATCGAATCTACCTCCTGAAATCTGTTTCCTGCAAATCTGCCTTGCATTCAAATCCTCTTCGTTGCCTTCCGTCAATATATTTGTGGACGAGAGTTCTCATTTATAACTCTGCACGTTTGTGAATTGCAGTGCCCCTGAGCTCCATTTGTCTCCTCGCTTTTTTGGGAGCTGGCCGCAAAAGCGCAGGATTGCTTCAGGCCCTATTTTGGTTCTGGGGGGCAGGCTGAGCCTGTGGTTCATTCTTCTTCCTGATGGGAAAATGGAGTGACCTGTGCCTGTCCCAACACCTAGGGCTAGTCTCTCGTTGGTTCCCCGTCTTCCCGTTTATCTTCAGGACAAATTGCAACCTGGACGAAACAGGAGGTTAAAGGTGCTGATTCTCCAAGTAGGGAGATGGTTAATCAAGCGGCTGGAATGGCGAACCCGAGCACAAGGAGAGGAGAAATGAGGTGCGTTTTAGAAACCTTTCCCGATCTCATGGCATACCATCTTCTGGGTTTCCCATGCATGTTTTGATGTAGGAAGATGCCCTTGTACCTGGAGATTTGAGACCCATGGGGTGTGTTCCCAGCAGTGTTACTTTAAAGTATCTGGGTTTGCTCACCCAACCTCACCAATCCTCTCAGCCCCAAGAGTGTCCAGCCTTATGTCTCATCCAGCTGTGGGTGTAGATATGGTCAATCCAGGTTGCATCATAGACCCTGAATGGATTTTGTAAGAATTTCTCTCTCTTTAACTGTCTTTGTTTTGTGGGTTTTTTAAAGTAATTTATGTTTAGAATCGGGCTTGGCTGCTTTTCCCTGCTGTGTTGATGCTGCTTTACACCCTCTTGATTCACTTGCAGAGAGATATCGATACATAGGTTTTCAGATTCTTACTAATCAGATATATTCTTGTGTGGTGACTAGGGTGTGTTGAGTCCAGTTCACTGAGCAGGGAGTAGGCCTTGTCTATTACATATTTGCCTTATGGAGCGGTCTCTGAGCTAATTTCAAACCCTTGTTTTATGCATCACCCCACCTCACCTTTCCCGTTAAGCAGCCATAGTGTGTCTTCTAAAGGTGTGACTCTGTTCTGTTTTGTAATTCAGTTCAAGTGTAGCGATTTTGACATTCCCTCTATAAGCGATATCTTAGGATAAGGGCCTTTTTCTGTGTGACTTATTTCACTTAGAGTCATCGTACCTAAATCCACTCATCATGCTGCTAACTAGCCTTATGACATTGATTTCATGGCTGAGTGATATTCCATTATGCCAAGTACCACCATTTCTTTATCCATTTTTCTCTTTCCTGGGATATTGAAGGTGTACCGAAGCAGAGGTTCTTGGCAAAAGAACAGCCGTAAAGTTTGGGGTGCCGGTGTCTTGTTGAGTTTTAGTTTTCCCAATTTATACGCCCATGAGTGGAAGTGCCCTATGCTCTCTACGCTGTGTTTATTACTTGTTTCAGGACACACTGTACTCTTCTCCAGAGTGCCTGTTGGCAATTTACATCCCGCCCATCAGCGTAGCAAGGCTCCCATGTCTCCATGGCCTGTCTTGCTTTTCTGGTTTTTACACTTTTTTCAGCATGGCCCTTTTGACCGAGGGCAAGCGAGACTTCTTTGTAGCGCTGATTTGCCCTTCGGCTTGCTTGGTTGGCCAAAAAGGGCGTATGCGTTTTTTCCTGAATATATTCAGGAAAAAACGCATACGCCCTTTTTGGCCAAGGGCATCATTGTCAACGTTTTTCCGCTTTTCATGTGCTTTAAAGGCGAGTCGAATCTACCTCCTGAAATCTGTTTCCTGCAAATCTGCCTTGCTTTCAAATCCTCTTCGTTGCCTTCCCTCAATATATTTGTGGACGAGAGTTCTCATTTATAACTCTGCACGTTTGTGAATTGCAGTGCCCCTGAGTTCCATTTGTCTCCTCGCTTTTTTGGGAGCTGGCCGCAAAAGCGCAGGATTGCTTCAGGCCCTATTTTGGTTCTGGGGGGCAGGCTGAGCCTGTGGTTCATTCTTCTTCCTGATGGGAAAATGGAGTGACCTATGCCTGTCCCAACACCTAGGGCTCGTCTCTCGTTGGTTCTGCGTCTTCCCATTCATCCTCAGGACAAATTGCAACCTGTACAATCAGGAGGTTAAAGGTGCTGATTCTCCAAGTAGGGAGATGGTTAGTCAAGCGGCTGGAATGGCGAACCCGAGCACAAGGAGAGGAGAAATGAGGTGCGTTTTAGAAACCTTTCCCGATCTCATGGCATACCATCTTCTGGGTTTCCCATGCATGTTTTGATGTAGGAAGATGCCCTTGTACCTGGAGATTTGAGACCCATGTGGTGTGTTCCCAGCAGTGTTACTTTAAAGTATCTGGGTTTGCTCACCCAACCTCACCAATCCTCTCAGCCCCAAGAGTGTCCAGCCTTATGTCTCATCCAGCTGTGGGTCTAGATATGGTCAATCCAGGTTGCATCATAGACCCTGAACGGATTTTGTAAGAATTTCTCTCTCTTTAACTGTCTTTGTTTTGTGGGTTTTTTAAAGTAATTTATGTTTAGAATCGGGCTTGGCTGCTTTTCCCTGCTGTGTTGATGCTGCTTTACACCCTCTTGATTCACTTGCAGAGAGATATCGATACATAGGTTTTCAGATTCTTACTAGTCAGATATATTCTTGTGTGGTGACTAGGGTGTGTTGAGTCCAGTTCACTGAGCAGGGAGTAGGCCTTGTCTATTACATATTTGGCTTATGGAGCGGTGTCTGAGCTAATTTCAAACCCTTGTTTTATGCATCACCCCACCTCACCTTTCCCGTTAAGCAGCCATAGTGTGTCTTCTAAAGGTGTGACTCTGTTTTGTTTTGTAATTCAGCTCATGTGTAGCGATTTTGACATTCCCTCTATAAGCGATATCTTAGGATAAGTGTCTTTTTCTGTGTGACTTATTTCACTTAGAATCATCGTACCTAAATCCACTCATCATGCTGCTAAGTAGCCTTATGAGATTGATTTCATGGCTGAGTGATATTCCATTGTGCCAAGTACCACCATTTCTTTATCCATTTTTCTCTTTCCTGGGATATTGAAGGTGTACCGAAGCGGAGGTTCTTGGAAACAGAGCAGCCGTAAAGTTTGGGGTGCCTGTGTCTTGTTGATTTTTAGTTTTCCCAATTTATACGCCCATGAGTGGAAGTGCCCTATGCTCTCTACGCTGTGTTTATTACTTGTTTCAGGACACACCGTACTCTTCTCCAGAGTGCCTGTTGGCAATTTACATCCCGCCCATCAGCGTAGCAAGGCTCCCATGTCTCCATGGCCTGTCCTGCTTTTCTGGTTTTTACACTTTGTTCAGCATGGCCTTTTTGATCGAGGGCAAGTGAGACTTCTTTGTAGCGCTGATTTGCCCTTCCGGCTTGCTTGGTTGGCCAAAAAGGGCGTATGCGTTTTTTCCTGAATATATTCAGGAAAAAACGCATACGCCCTTTTTGGCCAAGGGCATCATTGTCAACGTTTTGCCGCTTTTCATGTGCTTTAAAGGCGAGTCGAATCTACCTCCTGAAATCTGTTTCCTGCAAATCTGCCTTGCTTTCAAATCCTCTTCGTTGCCTTCCCTCAATATATTTGTGGACGAGAGTTCTCATTTATAACTCTGCACGTTTGTGAATTGCAGTGCCCCTGAGCTCCATTTGTCTCCTCGCTTTTTTGGGAGCTGGCCGCAAAAGCGCAGGATTGCTTCAGGCCCTATTTTGGTTCTGGGGGGCAGGCTGAGCCTGTGGTTCATTCTTCTTCCTGATGGGAAAATGGAGTGACCTGTGCCTGTCCCAAAACCTAGGGCTAGTCTCTCGTTGGTTCCCCGTCTTCCCGTTCATCCTCAGGACAAATTGCAACCTGGACGAAACAGGAGGTTAAAGGTGCTGATTCTCCAAGTAGGGAGATGGTTAGTCAAGCGGCTGGAATGGCGAACCCGAGCACAAGGAGAGGAGAAATGAGGTGCGTTTTAGAAACCTTTCCCGATCTCACGGCATACCATCTTCTGGGTTTCCCATGCATGTTTTGATGTAGGAAGATGCCCTTGTACCTGGAGATTTGAGACCCATGGGGTGTGTACCCCGCGGTGTTACTTTAAAGTGTCTGCGTTTGCTCACCCAACCTCACCAATCCTCTCAGCCCCAAGAGTGTCCAGCCTTATGTCTCATCCAGCTGTGGGTCTAGATATGGTCAATCCAGGTTGCATCAGAGACCCTGAACGGATTTTGTAAGAATTTCTCTCTCTTTCACTGTCTTTGTTTTGTGGGTTTTTTAAAGTAATTTATGTTTAGAATCGGGCTTGGCTGCTTTTCCCTGCTGTGTTGATGCCGCTTTACACCCTCTTGATTCACTTGCAGAGAGATATCGATACATAGGTTTTCAGATTCTTACTAATCAGATATATTCTTGTGTGGTGACTAGGGTGTGTTGAATCCAGTTCACTGAGCAGGGAGTAGGCCTTGTCTATTACATATTTGCCTTATGGAGCGGTCTCTGAGCTAATTTTAAACCCTTGTTTTATGCATCACCCCACCTCACCTTTCCCGTTAAGCAGCCATAGTGTGTCTTCTAAAGGTGTGACTCTGTTCTGTTTTGTAATTCAGTTCAAGTGTAGCGATTTTGACATTCCCTCTATAAGCGATATCTTAGGATAAGTGTCTTTTTCTGTGTGACTTATTTCACTTAGAATCATCGTACCTAAATCCACTCATCATGCTGCTAAGTAGCCTTATGAGATTGATTTCATGGCTGAGTGATATTCCATTGTGCCAAGTACCACCATTTCTTTATCCATTTTTCTCTTTCCTGGGATATTGAAGGTGTACCGAAGCGGAGGTTCTTGGAAACAGAGCAGCCGTAAAGTTTGGGGTGCCTGTGTCTTGTTGATTTTTAGTTTTCCCAATTTATACGCCCATGAGTGGAAGTGCCCTATGCTCTCTACGCTGTGTTTATTACTTGTTTCAGGACACACCGTACTCTTCTCCAGAGTGCCTGTTGGCAATTTACATCCCGCCCATCAGCGTAGCAAGGCTCCCATGTCTCCATGGCCTGTCCTGCTTTTCTGGTTTTTACACTTTGTTCAGCATGGCCCTTTTGACCGAGGGCAAGCGAGACTTCTTTGTAGCGCTGATTTGCCCTTCCGGCTTGCTTGGTTGGCCAAAAAGGGCGTATGCGTTTTTTCCTGAATATATTCAGGAAAAAACGCATACGCCCTTTTTGGCCAAGGGCATCATTGTCAACGTTTTGCCGCTTTTCATGTGCTTTAAAGGCGAGTCGAATCTACCTCCTGAAATCTGTTTCCTGCAAATCTGCCTTGCTTTCAAATCCTCTTCGTTGCCTTCCCTCAATATATTTGTGGACGAGAGATCTCATTTATAACTCTGCACGTTTGTGACTTGCAGTGCCCCTGAGCTCCATTTGTCTCCTCGCTTTTTTGGGAGCTGGCCGCAAAAGCGCAGGATTGCTTCAGGCCCTATTTTGGTTCTGGGGGGCAGGCTGAGCCTGTGGTTCATTCTTCTTCCTGATGGGAAAATGGAGTGACCTATGCTTGTCCCAACACCTAGGGCTCGTCTCTCGTTGGTTCCGCGTCTTCCCGTTCATCCTCAGGACAAATTGCAACCTGTACAATCAGGAGGTTAAAGGTGCTGATTCTCCAAGTAGGGAGATGGTTAGTCAAGCGGCTGGAATGGCGAACCCGAGCACAAGGAGAGGAGAAATGAGGTGCGTTTTAGAAACCTTTCCTGATCTCACGGCATACCATCTTCTGGGTTTCCCATGCATGTTTTGATGTAGGAAGATGCCCTTGTACCTGGAGATTTGAGACCCATGGGGTGTGTACCCCGCGGTGTTACTTTAAAGTATCTGCGTTTGCTCACCCAACCTCACCAATCCTCTCAGCCCCAAGAGTGTCCAGCCTTATGTCTCATCCAGCTGTGGGTGTAGATATGGTCAATCCAGGTTGCATCAGAGACCCTGAACGGATTTTGTAAGAATTTCTCTCTCTTTCACTGTCTTTGTTTTGTGGGTTTTTTAAAGTAATTTATGTTTAGAATCGGGCTTGGCTGCTTTTCCCTGCTGTGTTGATGCCGCTTTACACCCTCTTGATTCACTTGCAGAGAGATATCGATACATAGGTTTTCAGATTCTTACTAGTCAGATATATTCTTGTGTGGTGACTAGGGTGTGTTGAGTCCAGTTCACTGAGCAGGGAGTAGGCCTTGTCTATTACATATTTGACTTATGGAGCGGTGTCTGAGCTAATTTCAAACCCTTGTTTTATGCATCACCCCACCTCACCTTTCCCGTTAAGCAGCCATAGTGTGTCTTCTAAAGTTGTGACTCTGTTCTGTTTTGTAATTCAGTTCAAGTGTAGCGATTTTGACATTCCCTCTATAAGCGATATCTTAGGATAAGTGTCTTTTTCTGTGTGACTTATTTCAATTAGAATCATCGTACCTAAATCCACTCATCATGCTGCTAACTAGCCTTATGACATTGATTTCATGGCTGAGTGATATTCCATTGTGTCAAGTACCACCATTTCTTTATCCATTTTTCTCTTTCCTGGGATACTGAAGGTGTACCGAAGTGGAGGTTCTTGGAAAAAGAGCAGCCGTAAACTTTAGGGTGCCTGTGTCTTGTTGATTTTTAGTTTTCCCAATTTATACGCCCATGAGTGGAAGTGCCCTATGCTCTCTACGCTGTGTTTATTACTTGTTTCAGGACACACCGTATTCTTCTCCAGAGTGCCTGTTGGCAATTTACATCCCGCCCATCAGCGAAGCTAGGCTCCCATGTCTCCATGGCCTGTCCTGCTTTTCTGGTTTTTACACTTTGTTCAGCATGGCCCTTTTGACCGAGGGCAAGCGAGACTTCTTTGTAGCGCTGATTTGCCCTTCCGGCTTGCTTGGTTGGCCAAAAAGGGCGTATGCGTTTTTTCCTGAATATATTCAGGAAAAAACGCATACGCCCTTTTTGGCCAAGGGCATCATTATCAACGTTTTGCCGCTTTTCATGTGCTTTAAAGGCGAATCAAATCTACCTCCTGAAATCTGTTTCCTGCAAATCTGCCTTGCATTCAAATCCTCTTCGTTGCCTTCCCTCAATATATTTGTGGACGAGAGTTCTCATTTATAACTCTGCACGTTTGTGAATTGCAGTGCCCCTGAGCTCCATTTGTCTCCTCGCTCTTTTGGGAGCTGGCCGCAAAAGCGCAGGATTGCTTCAGGCCCCATTTTGGTTCTGGGGGGCAGGCTGATCCTGTGGTTCATTCTTCTTCCTGATGGGAAAATGGAGTGACCTGTGCCTGTCCCAACACCTAGGGCTAGTCTCTCGTTGGTTCCCCGTCTTCCCGTTTATCTTCAGGACAAATTGCAACCTGGACGAAACAGGAGGTTAAAGGTGCTGATTCTCCAAGTAGGGAGATGGTTAGTCAAGCGGCTGGAATGGCGAACCCGAGCACAAGGAGAGGAGAAATGAGGTGCGTTTTAGAAACCTTTCCCGATCTCACGGCATACCATCTTCTGGGTTTCCCATGCATGTTTTGATGTAGGAAGATTCCCTTGTACCTGGAGATTTGAGACCCATGGGGTGTGTTCCCCGCAGTGTTACTTTAAATTATCTGCATTTGCTCACCCAACCTCACCAATCCTCTCAGCCCCAAGAGTGTCCAGCCTTATGTCTCATCCAGCTGTGGGTCTAGATATGGTCAATCCAGGTTGCATCAGAGACCCTGAACGGATTTTGTAAGAATTTCTCTCTCTTTCACTGTCTTTGTTTTGTGGGTTTTTTAAAGTAATTTATGTTTAGAATCGGGCTTGGCTGCTTTTCCCTGCTGTGTTGATGCCGCTTTACACCCTCTTGATTCACTTGCAGAGAGATATCGATACATAGGTTTTCAGATTCATACTAGTCAGATATATTCTTGTGCGGTGACTAGGGGGTGTTGAGTCCAGTTCACTGAGCAGGGAGTAGGCCTTGTCTATTACATATTTGGCTTATGGAGCGGTGTCTGAGCTAATTTCAAACCCTTGTTTTATGCATCACCCCACCTCACCTTTCCGGTTAAGCAGCCATAGTTTGTCTTCTAAAGGTGTGACTCTGTTCTGTTTTGTAATTCAGTTCAAGTGTAGCGATTTTGACATTCCCTCTATAAGCGATATCTTAGGATAAGTGTCTTTTTCTGTGTGACTTATTTCACTTAGAATCATCGTACCTAAATCCACTCATCATGCTGCTAACTAGCCTTATGACATTGATTTCATGGCTGAGTGATATTCCATTGTGCCAAGTACCACCATTTCTTTATCCATTTTTCTCTTTCCTGGGATATTGAAGGTGTACCGAAGCGGAGGTTCTTGGCAACAGAGCAGCCGTAAACTTTAGGGTGCCTGTGTCTTGTTGATTTTTAGTTTTCCCAATTTATACGCCCTTCAGTGGAAGTGCCCTATGCTCTCTACGCTGTGTTTATTACTTGTTTCAGGACACACCGTACTCTTCTCCAGAGTGCCTGTTGGCAATTTACATCCCGCCCATCAGCGTAGCAAGGCTCCCATGTCTCCATGGCCTGTCCTGCTTTTCTGGTTTTTACACTTTGTTCAGCATGGCCCTTTTGACCGAGGGCAAGCGAGACTTCTTTGTAGCGCTGATTTGCCCTTCCGGCTTGCTTGGTTGGCCAAAAAGGGCGTATGCGTTTTTTCCTGAATATATTCAGGAAAAAACGCATACGCCCTTTTTGGCCAAGGGCATCATTGTCAACGTTTTGCCGCTTTTCATGTGCTTTAAAGGCGAGTCGAATCTACCTCCTGAAATCTGTTTCCTGCAAATCTGCCTTGCTTTAAAATCCTCTTCGTTGCCTTCCCTCAATATATTTGTGGACGAGAGTTCTCATTTATAACTCTGCACGTTTGTGAATTGCAGTGCCCCTGAGCTCCATTTGTCTCCTCGCTTTTTTGGGAGCTGGCCGCAAAAGCGCAGGATTGCTTCAGGCCCTATTTTGGTTCTGGGGGGCAGGCTGAGCCTGTGGTTCATTCTTCTTCCTGATGGGAAAATGGAGTGACCTATGCCTGTCCCAACACCTAGGGCTTGTCTCTCGTTGGTTCCGCGTCTTCCCGTTCATCCTCAGGACAAATTGCAACCTGTACAATCAGGAGGTTAAAGGTGCTGATTCTCCAAGTAGGGAGATGGTTAGTCAAGCGGCTGGAATGGCGAACCCGAGCACAAGGAGAGGAGAAATGGGGTGCGTTTTAGAAACCTTTCCCGATCTCATGGCATACCATCTTCTGGGTTTCCCATGCATGTTTTGATGTAGGAAGATGCCCTTGTACTTGGAGATTTGAGACCCATGGGGTGTGTTCCCCGCAGTGTTACTTTAAAGTATCTGCGTTTGCTCACCCAACCTCACCAAACCTCTCAGCCCCAAGAGTATCCAGCCTTATGTCTCATCCAGCTGTGGGTCTAGGTATGGTCAATCCAGGTTGCATCATAGACCCTGAACGGATTTTGTAAGAATTTCTCTCTCTTTCACTGTCTTTGTTTTGTGGGTTTTTTAAAGTAATTTATGTTTAGAATCGGGCTTGGCTGCTTTTCCCTGCTGTGTTGATGCCGCTTTACACCCTCTTGATTCACTTGCAGAGAGATATCGATACATAGGTTTTCAGATTCTTACTAGTCAGATATATTCTTGTGTGGTTACTAGGGTGTGTTGAGTCCAGTTCACTGAGCAGGGAGTAGGCCTTGTCTATTACATATTTGGCTTATGGAGCGGTCTCTGAGCTAATTTCAAACCCTTGTTTTATGCATCAGCTCACCTCACCTTTCCGGTTAAGCAGCCATAGTTTGTCTTCTAAAGGTGTGACTCTGTTCTGTTTTGTAATTCAGTTCAAGTGTAGCGATTTTGACATTCCCTCTATAAGCGATATCTTAGGATAAGTGTCTTTTTCTGTGTGAGTTATTTCACTTAGAATCATCGTACCTAAATCCACTCATCATGCTGCTAACTAGCCTTATGACATTGATTTCATGGCTGAGTGATATTCCATTGTGCCAAGTACCACCATTTCTTTATCCATTTTTCTCTTTCCTGGGATATTGAAGGTGTACCGAAGCAGAGGTTCTTGGAAACAGAGCAGCCGTAAACTTTAGGGTGCCTGTGTCTTGTTGATTTTTAGTTTTCCCAATTTATACGCCCATGAGTGGAAGTGCCCTATGCTCTCTACGCTGTGTTTATTACTTGTTTCAGGACACACCGTACTCTTCTCCAGAGTGCCTGTTGGCAATTTACATCCCGCCCATCAGCGTAGCAAGGCTCCCATGTCTCCATGGCCTGTCCTGCTTTTCTGCTTTTTACACTTTGTTCAGCATGGCGCTATTGACCGAGGGCAAGCGAGACTTCTTTGTAGCGCTGATTTGCCCTTCCGGCTTGCTTGGTTGGCCAAAAAGGGCGTATGCGTTTTTTCCTGAATATATTCAGGAAAAAACGCATACGCCCTTTTTGGCCAAGGGCATCATTGTCAACGTTTTGCCGCTTTTCATGTGCTTTAAAGGCGAGTCGAATCTACCTCCTGAAATCTGTTTCCTGCAAATCTGCCTTGCTTTCAAATCCTCTTCGTTGCCTTCCCTCAATATATTTGTGGACGAGAGTTCTCATTTATAACTCTGCACGTTTGTGAATTGCAGTGCCCCTGAGCTCCATTTGTCTCCTCGCTTTTTTGGGAGCTGGCCGCAAAAGCGCAGGATTGCTTCAGGCCCTATTTTGGTTCTGGGGGGCAGGCTGAGCCTGTGGTTCATTCTTCTTCCTGATGGGAAAATGGAGTGACCTGTGCCTGTCCCAACACCTAGGGCTAGTCTCTCGTTGGTTCCCCGTCTTCCCGTTCATCCTCAGGACAAATTGCAACCTGGACGAAACAGTAGGTTAAAGGTGCTGATTCTCCAAGTAGGGAGATGGTTAGTCCAGTGGCTGGAATGGCGAAACCGAGCACAAGGAAAGGAGAAATGATGTGCGTTTTAGAAACCTTTCCCGATCTCACGGCATACCATCTTCTGGCTTTCCCATGCATGTTTTGATGTAGGAAGATTCCCTTGTACCTTGAGATTTGAGACCCATGGGGTGTGTTCCCCGCAGTGTTACTTTAAAGTATCTGCATTTGCTCACCCAACCTCACCAATCCTCTCAGCCCCAAGAGTGTCCAGCCTTATGTCTCATCCAGCTGTGGGTCTAGATATGGTCAATCCAGGTTGCATCATAGACCCTGAACGGATTTTGTAAGAATTTCTCTCTCTTTCACTGTCTTTGTTTTGTGGGTTTTTTAAAGTAATTTATGTTTAGAATCGGGCTTGGCTGCTTTTCCCTGCTGCGTTGATGCCGCTTTACACCCTCTTGATTCACTTGCAGAGAGATATCGATACATAGGTTTTCAGATTCGTACTAGTCAGAATTATTCTTGTGCGGTGACTACGGGGTGTTGAGTCCAGTTCACTGAGCAGGGAGTAGGCCTTGTCTATTACATATTTGGCTTATGGAGCGGTCTCTGAGCTAATTTCAAACCCTTGTTTTATGCATCACCCCACCTCACCTTTCCCGTTAAGCAGCCATAGTGTGTCTTCTAAAGGTGTGACTCTGTTCTGTTTTGTAATTCAGTTCAAGTGTAGCGATTTTGACATTCCCCCTATAAGCGATATCTTAGGATAAGTGTCTTTTTCTGTGTGACTTATTTCACTTAGAATCATCGTACCTAAATCCACTCATCATGCTGCTAACTAGCCTTATGACATTGATTTCATGGCTGAGTGATATTCCATTGTGTCAAGTACCACCATTTCTTTATCCATTTTTCTCTTTCCTGGCATATTGAAGGTGTTCCGAAGCAGAGGTTCTTGGAAACAGAGCAGCCGTAAACTTTAGGGTGCCTGTGTCTTGTTGATTTTTAGTTTTCCCAATTTATACGCCCATGAGTGGAAGTGCCCTATGCTCTCTACGCTGTGTTTATTACTTGTTTCAGGACACACCGTATTCTTCTCCAGAGTGCCTGTTGGCAATTTACATCCCGCCCATCAGCGAAGCTAGGCTCCCATGTCTCCATGGCCTGTCCTGCTTTTCTGGTTTTTACACTTTGTTCAGCATGGCCCTTTTGACCGAGGGCAAGCGAGACTTCTTTGTAGCGCTGATTTGCCCTTCCGGCTTGCTTGGTTGGCCAAAAAGGGCGTATGCGTTTTTTCCTGAATATATTCAGGAAAAAACGCATACGCCCTTTTTGGCCAAGGGCATCATTATCAACGTTTTGCCGCTTTTCATGTGCTTTAAAGGCGAATCAAATCTACCTCCTGAAATCTGTTTCCTGCAAATCTGCCTTGCATTCAAATCCTCTTCGTTGCCTTCCCTCAATATATTTGTGGACGAGAGTTCTCATTTATAACTCTGCACGTTTGTGAATTGCAGTGCCCCTGAGCTCCATTTGTCTCCTCGCTCTTTTGGGAGCTGGCCGCAAAAGCGCAGGATTGCTTCAGGCCCCATTTTGGTTCTGGGGGGCAGGCTGATCCTGTGGTTCATTCTTCTTCCTGATGGGAAAATGGAGTGACCTGTGCCTGTCCCAACACCTAGGGCTAGTCTCTCGTTGGTTCCCCGTCTTCCCGTTTATCTTCAGGACAAATTGCAACCTGGACGAAACAGGAGGTTAAAGGTGCTGATTCTCCAAGTAGGGAGATGGTTAGTCAAGCGGCTGGAATGGCGAACCCGAGCACAAGGAGAGGAGAAATGAGGTGCGTTTTAGAAACCTTTCCCGATCTCACGGCATACCATCTTCTGGGTTTCCCATGCATGTTTTGATGTAGGAAGATTCCCTTGTACCTGGAGATTTGAGACCCATGGGGTGTGTTCCCCGCAGTGTTACTTTAAATTATCTGCATTTGCTCACCCAACCTCACCAATCCTCTCAGCCCCAAGAGTGTCCAGCCTTATGTCTCATCCAGCTGTGGGTCTAGATATGGTCAATCCAGGTTGCATCAGAGACCCTGAACGGATTTTGTAAGAATTTCTCTCTCTTTCACTGTCTTTGTTTTGTGGGTTTTTTAAAGTAATTTATGTTTAGAATCGGGCTTGGCTGCTTTTCCCTGCTGTGTTGATGCCGCTTTACACCCTCTTGATTCACTTGCAGAGAGATATCGATACATAGGTTTTCAGATTCTTACTAATCAGATATATTCTTGTGTGGTGACTAGGGTGTGTTGAATCCAGTTCACTGAGCAGGGAGTAGGCCTTGTCTATTACATATTTGCCTTATGGAGCGGTCTCTGAGCTAATTTTAAACCCTTGTTTTATGCATCACCCCACCTCACCTTTCCCGTTAAGCAGCCATAGTGTGTCTTCTAAAGGTGTGACTCTGTTCTGTTTTGTAATTCAGTTCAAGTGTAGCGATTTTGACATTCCCTCTATAAGCGATATCTTAGGATAAGGGCCTTTTTCTGTGTGACTTATATCACTTAGAATCATCGTACCTAAATCCACTCATCATGCTGCTAACAAGCCTTATGACATTGATTTCATGGCTGAGTGATATTCCATTGTGCCAAGTACCACCATTTCTTTATCCATTTTTCTCTTTCCTGGGATATTGAAGGTGTACCGAAGCGGAGGTTCTTGGAAACAGAGCAGCCGTAAACTTTAGGGTGCCTGTGTCTTGTTGATTTTTAGTTTTCCCAATTTATACGCCCATGAGTGGAAGTGCCCTATGCTCTCTACGCTGTGTTTATTACTTGTTTCAGGACACACCGTACTCATCTCCAGAGTGCCTGTTGGCAATTTACATCCCGCCCGTCAGCGTAGCAAGGCTCCCATGTCTCCATGGCCTGTCCTGCTTTTCTGGTTTTTACACTTTGTTCAGCATGGCCCTTTTGACCGAGGGCAAGCGAGACTTCTTTGTAGCGCTGATTTGCCCTTACGGCTTGCTTGGTTGGCCAAAAAGGGCGTATGCGTTTTTTCCTGAATATATTCAGGAAAAAACGCATACGCCCTTTTTGGCCAAGGGCATCATTGTCAACGTTTTGCCGCTTTTCATGTGCTTTAAAGGCGAGTCGAATCTACCTCCTGAAATCTGTTTCCTGCAAATCTGCCTTGCTTTCAAATCCTCTTCGTTGCCTTCCCTCAATATATTTGTGGACGAGAGTTATCATTTATAACTCTGCACGTTTGTGAATTGCAGTGTCCCTGAGCTCCATTTGTCTACTCGCTTTTTTGGGAGCTGGCCGCAAAAGCACAGGATTGCTTCAGGCCCTATTTTGGTTCTGGGGGTCAGGCTGAGCCTGTGGTTCATTCTTCTTCCTGATGGGAAAATGGAGTGGCCTGTGCCTGTCCCAACACCTAGGGCTAGTCTCTCGTTTGTTGCCCGTCTTCCCGTTCATCCTCAGGACAAATTGCAACCTGTACGAAACAGGAGGTTAAAGGTGCTGATTCTCCAAGTAGGGAGATGGTTAGTCAAGCGGCTGGAATGGCGAACCCGAGCACAAGGAGAGGAGAAATGAGGTGCGTTTTAGAAACCTTTCCTGATCTCACAGCATACCATCTTCTAGGTTTCCCATGCATGTTTTGATGTAGGAAGATGCCCTTGTACCTGGAGATTTGAGACCCATGGGGTGTGTACCCCGCGGTGTTACTTTAAAGTATCTGCGTTTGCTCACCCAACCTCACCAATCCTCTCAGCCCCAAGAGTGTCCAGCCTTATGTCTCATCCAGCTGTGGGTCTAGATATGGTCAATCCAGGTTGCATCATACACCCTGAACGGATTTTGTAAGAATTTCTCTCTCTTTCACTGTCTTTGTTTTGTGGGTTTTTTAAAGTAATTTATGTTTAGAATCGGGCTTGGCTGCTTTTCCCTGCTGTGTTGATGCCGCTTTACACCCTCTTGATTCACTTGCAGAGAGATATCGATACATAGGTTTTCAGATTCATACTAGTCAGATATATTCTTGTGCGGTGACTAGGGGGTGTTGAGTCCAGTTCACTGAGCAGGGAGTAGGCCTTGTCTATTACATATTTGGCTTATGGAGCGGTGTCTGAGCTAATTTCAAACCCTTGTTTTATGCATCACCCCACCTCACCTTTCCGGTTAAGCAGCCATAGTTTGTCTTCTAAAGGTGTGACTCTGTTCTGTTTTGTAATTCAGTTCAAGTGTAGCGATTTTGACATTCCCTCTATAAGCGATATCTTAGGATAAGTGTCTTTTTCTGTGTGACGTATTTCACTTAGAATCATCGTACCTAAATCCACTCATCATGCTGCTAACTAGCCTTATGACATTGATTTCATGGCTGAGTGATATTCCATTGTGCCAAGTACCACCATTTCTTTATCCATTTTTCTCTTTCCTGGGATATTGAAGGTGTACCGAAGCGGAGGTTCTTGGCAACAGAGCAGCCGTAAACTTTAGGGTGCCTGTGTCTTGTTGATTTTTACTTTTCCCAATTTATACGCCCTTGAGTGGAAGTGCCCTATGCTCTCTACGCTGTGTTTATTACTTGTTTCAGGACACACCGTACTCTTCTCCAGAGTGCCTGTTGGCAATTTACATCCCGCCCATCAGCGTAGCAAGGCTCCCATGTCTCCATGGCCTGTCCTGCTTTTCTGGTTTTTACACTTTGTTCAGCATGGCCCTTTTGACCGAGGGCAAGCGAGACTTCTTTGTAGCGCTGATTTGCCCTTCCGGCTTGCTTGGTTGGCCAAAAAGGGCGTATGCGTTTTTTCCTGAATATATTCAGGAAAAAACGCATACGCCCTTTTTGGCCAAGGGCATCATTGTCAACGTTTTGCCGCTTTTCATGTGCTTTAAAGGCGAGTCGAATCTACCTCCTGAAATCTGTTTCCTGCAAATCTGCCTTGCTTTAAAATCCTCTTCGTTGCCTTCCCTCAATATATTTGTGGACGAGAGTTCTCATTTATAACTCTGCACGTTTGTGAATTGCAGTGCCCCTGAGCTCCATTTGTCTCCTCGCTTTTTTGGGAGCTGGCCGCAAAAGCGCAGGATTGCTTCAGGCCCTATTTTGGTTCTGGGGGGCAGGCTGAGCCTGTGGTTCATTCTTCTTCCTGATGGGAAAATGGAGTGACCTATGCCTGTCCCAACACCTAGGGCTTGTCTCTCGTTGGTTCCGCGTCTTCCCGTTCATCCTCAGGACAAATTGCAACCTGTACAATCAGGAGGTTAAAGGTGCTGATTCTCCAAGTAGGGAGATGGTTAGTCAAGCGGCTGGAATGGCGAACCCGAGCACAAGGAGAGGAGAAATGGGGTGCGTTTTAGAAACCTTTCCCGATCTCATGGCATACCATCTTCTGGGTTTCCCATGCATGTTTTGATGTAGGAAGATGCCCTTGTACTTGGAGATTTGAGACCCATGGGGTGTGTTCCCCGCAGTGTTACTTTAAAGTATCTGCGTTTGCTCACCCAACCTCACCAAACCTCTCAGCCCCAAGAGTATCCAGCCTTATGTCTCATCCAGCTGTGGGTCTAGGTATGGTCAATCCAGGTTGCATCATAGACCCTGAACGGATTTTGTAAGAATTTCTCTCTCTTTCACTGTCTTTGTTTTGTGGGTTTTTTAAAGTAATTTATGTTTAGAATCGGGCTTGGCTGCTTTTCCCTGCTGTGTTGATGCCGCTTTACACCCTCTTGATTCACTTGCAGAGAGATATCGATACATAGGTTTTCAGATTCTTACTAGTCAGATATATTCTTGTGTGGTGACTAGGGTGTGTTGAGTCCAGTTCACTGAGCAGGGAGTAGGCCTTGTCTATTACATATTTGGCTTATGGAGCGGTCTCTGAGCTAATTTCAAACCCTTGTTTTATGCATCAGCTCACCTCACCTTTCCGGTTAAGCAGCCATAGTTTGTCTTCTAAAGGTGTGACTCTGTTCTGTTTTGTAATTCAGTTCAAGTGTAGCGATTTTGACATTCCCTCTATAAGCGATATCTTAGGATAAGTGTCTTTTTCTGTGTGACTTATTTCACTTAGAATCATCGTACCTAAATCCACTCATCATGCTGCTAACTAGCCTTATGACATTGATTTCATGGCTGAGTGATATTCCATTGTGCCAAGTACCACCATTTCTTTATCCATTTTTCTCTTTCCTGGGATATTGAAGGTGTACCGAAGCAGAGGTTCTTGGAAACAGAGCAGCCGTAAACTTTAGGGTGCCTGTGTCTTGTTGATTTTTAGTTTTCCCAATTTATACGCCCATGAGTGGAAGTGCCCTATGCTCTCTACGCTGTGTTTATTACTTGTTTCAGGACACACCGTACTCTTCTCCAGAGTGCCTGTTGGCAATTTACATCCCGCCCATCAGCGTAGCAAGGCTCCCATGTCTCCATGGCCTGTCCTGCTTTTCTGCTTTTTACACTTTGTTCAGCATGGCGCTTTTGACCGAGGGCAAGCGAGACTTCTTTGTAGCGCTGATTTGCCCTTCCAGCTTGCTTGGTTGGCCAAAAAGGGCGTATGCGTTTTTTCCTGAATATATTCAGGAAAAAACGCATACGCCCTTTTTGGCCAAGGGCATCATTGTCAACGTTTTGCCGCTTTTCATGTGCTTTAAAGGCGAGTCGAATCTACCTCCTGAAATCTGTTTCCTGCAAATCTGCCTTGCTTTCAAATCCTCTTCGTTGCCTTCCCTCAATATATTTGTGGACGAGAGTTCTCATTTATAACTCTGCACGTTTGTGAATTGCAGTGCCCCTGAGCTCCATTTGTCTCCTCGCTTTTTTGGGAGCTGGCCGCAAAAGCGCAGGATTGCTTCAGGCCCTATTTTGGTTCTGGGGGGCAGGCTGAGCCTGTGGTTCATTCTTCTTCCTGATGGGAAAATGGAGTGACCTGTGCCTGTCCCAACACCTAGGGCTAGTCTCTCGTTGGTTCCCCGTCTTCCCGTTCATCCTCAGGACAAATTGCAACCTGGACGAAACAGTAGGTTAAAGGTGCTGATTCTCCAAGTAGGGAGATGGTTAGTCCAGTGGCTGGAATGGCGAAACCGAGCACAAGGAAAGGAGAAATGATGTGCGTTTTAGAAACCTTTCCCGATCTCACGGCATACCATCTTCTGGCTTTCCCATGCATGTTTTGATGTAGGAAGATTCCCTTGTACCTTGAGATTTGAGACCCATGGGGTGTGTTCCCCGCAGTGTTACTTTAAAGTATCTGCATTTGCTCACCCAACCTCACCAATCCTCTCAGCCCCAAGAGTGTCCAGCCTTATGTCTCATCCAGCTGTGGGTCTAGATATGGTCAATCCAGGTTGCATCATAGACCCTGAACGGATTTTGTAAGAATTTCTCTCTCTTTCACTGTCTTTGTTTTGTGGGTTTTTTAAAGTAATTTATGTTTAGAATCGGGCTTGGCTGCTTTTCCCTGCTGCGTTGATGCCGCTTTACACCCTCTTGATTCACTTGCAGAGAGATATCGATACATAGGTTTTCAGATTCGTACTAGTCAGAATTATTCTTGTGCGGTGACTACGGGGTGTTGAGTCCAGTTCACTGAGCAGGGAGTAGGCCTTGTCTATTACATATTTGGCTTATGGAGCGGTCTCTGAGCTAATTTGAAACCCTTGTTTTATGCATCACCCCACCTCACCTTTCCCGTTAAGCAGCCATAGTGTGTCTTCTAAAGGTGTGACTCTGTTCTGTTTTGTAATTCAGTTCAAGTGTAGCGATTTTGACATTCCCCCTATAAGCGATATCTTAGGATAAGTGTCTTTTTCTGTGTGACTTATTTCACTTAGAATCATCGTACCTAAATCCACTCATCATGCTGCTAACTAGCCTTATGACATTGATTTCATGGCTGAGTGATATTCCATTGTGTCAAGTACCACCATTTCTTTATCCATTTTTCTCTTTCCTGGCATATTGAAGGTGTTCCGAAGCAGAGGTTCTTGGAAACAGAGCAGCCGTAAACTTTAGGGTGCCTGTGTCTTGTTGATTTTTAGTTTTCCCAATTTATACGCCCATGAGTGGAAGTGCCCTATGCTCTCTACGCTGTGTTTATTACTTGTTTCAGGACACACCGTACTCTTCTCCAGAGTGCCTGTTGGCAATTTATATCCCGCCCATCAGCGTAGCAAGGCTCCCATGTCTCCATGGCCTGTCCTGCTTTTCTGGTTTTTACTGTTTGTTCAGCATGGCCCTTTTGACCGAGGGCAAGCGAGACTTCTTTGTAGCGCTGATTTGCCCTTCCGGCTTGCTTGGTTGGCCAAAAAGGGCGTATGCGTTTTTTCCTGAATATATTCAGGAAAAAACGCATACGCCCTTTTTGGCCAAGGGCAACATTGTCAACGTTTTGCCGCTTTTCATGTGCTTTAAAGGCGAGTCGAATCTACCTCCTGAAATCTGTTTCCTGCAAATCTGCCTTGCTTTCAAATCCTCTTCGTTGCCTTCCCTCAATATATTTGTGGACGAGAGTTCTCATTTATAACTCTGCACGTTTGTGAATTGCAGTGCCCCTGAGCTCCATTTGTCTCCTCGCTTTTTTGGGAGCTGGCCGCAAAAGCGCAGGATTGCTTCAGGCCCTATTTTGGTTCTGGGGGGCAGGCTGAGCCTGTGGTTCATTCTTCTTCCTGATGGGAAAATGGAGTGACCTATGCCTGTCCCAACACCTAGGGCTCGTCTCTCGTTGGTTCCGCGTCTTCCCGTTCATCCTCAGGACAAATTGCAACCTGTACAATCAGGAGGTTAAAGGTGCTGATTCTCCAAGTAGGGAGATGGTTAGTCAAGCGGCTGGAATGGCGAACCCGAGCACAAGGAGAGGATAAATGAGGTGCGTTTTAGAAACCTTTCCCGATCTGATGGCATACCATCTTCTGGCTTTCCCATGCATGTTTTGATGTAGGAAGATGCCCTTGTACCTGGAGATTTGAGACCCATGGGGTGTGTTCCCCGCAGTGTTACTTTAAAGTATCTGCGTTTGCTCACCCAACCTCACCAATCCTCTCAGCCCCAAGAGTGTCCAGCCTTATGTCTCATCCAGCTGTGGGTCTAGATATGGTCAATCCAGGTTGCATCATAGACCCTGAACGGATTTTGTAAGAATTTCTCTCTCTTTCACTGTCTTTGTTTTGTGGGTTTGTTAAAGTAATTTATGTTTAGAATCGGGCTTGGCTGCTTTTCCCTGCTGTATTGATGCCGCTTTACACCCTCTTGATTCACTTGCAGAGAGATATCGATACATAGGTTTTCAGATTCTTACTAGTCAGATATATTCTTGTGTGGTGACTAGGGTGTGTTGAGTCCAGTTCACTGAGCAGGGAGTAGGCCTTGTCTATTACATATTTGGCTTATGGAGCGGTCTCTGAGCTAATTTCAAACCCTTGTTTTATGCATCACCCCACCTCACCTTTCCCGTTAAGCAGCCATAGTGTGTCTTCTAAAGGTGTGACTCTGTTCTGTTTTGTAATTCAGTTCAAGTGTAGCGATTTTGACATTCCCTCTATAAGCGATATCTTAGGATAAGTGTCTTTTTCTGTGTGACTTATTTCACTTAGAATCATCGTATCTAAATCCACTCATCATGCTGCTAACTAGCCTTATGACATTGATTTCATGGCTGAGTGATATTCCATTGTGCCAAGTACCACCATTTCTTTATCCATTTTTCTCTTTCCTGGGATATTGAAGGTGTACCGAAGCGGAGGTTCTTGGAAACAGAGCAGCCGTAAACTTTAGGGTGCCTGTGTCTTGTTGATTTTTAGTTTTCCCAATTTATACGCCCTTGAGTGGAAGTGCCCTATGCTCTCTACGCTGTGTTTATTACTTGTTTCAGGACACACCATACTCTTCTCCAGAGTGCCTGTTGGCAATTTACATCCCGCCCATCAGCGTAGCAAGGCTCCCATGTCTCCATGGCCTGTCCTGCTTTTCTGGTTTTTACACTTTGTTCAGCATGGCCCTTTTGACCGAGGGCAAGCGAGACTTCTTTGTAGCGCTGATTTGCCCTTCCGGCTTGCTTGGTTGGCCAAAAAGGGCGTATGCGTTTTTTCCTGAATATATTCAGGAAAAAACGCATACGCCCTTTTTGGCCAAGGGCATCATTGTCAACGTTTTGCCGCTTTTCATGTGCTTTAAAGGCGAGTCGAATCTACCTCCTGAAATCTGTTTCCTGCAAATCTGCCTTGCTTTCAAATCCTCTTCGTTGCCTTCCCTCAATATATTTGTGGACGAGAGTTCTCATTTATAACTCTGCACGTTTGTGAATTGCAGTGCCCCTGAGCTCCATTTGTCTCCTCGCTTTTTTGGGAGCTGGCCGCAAAAGCGCAGGATTGCTTCAGGCCCTATTTTGGTTCTGGGGGGCAGGCTGAGCCTGTGGTTCATTCTTCTTCCTGATGGGAAAATGGAGTGACCTATGCCTGTCCCAACACCTAGGGCTCGTTTCTCGTTGGTTCCGCGTCTTCCCGTTCATCCTCAGGACAAATTGCAACCTGTACAATCAGGAGGTTAAAGGTGCTGATTCTCCAAGTAGGGAGATGGTTAGTCAAGCGGCTGGAATGGCGAACCCGAGCACAAGGAGAGGAGAAATGAGGTGCGTTTTACAAACCTTTCCCGATCTCATGGCATACCATCTTCTGGGTTTCCCATGCATGTTTTGATGTAGGAAGATGCCCTTGTACCTGGAGATTTGAGACCCATGGGGTGTGTTCCCCGCAGTGTTACTTTAAAGTATCTGCGTTTGCTCACCCAACCTCACCAATCCTCTCAGCCCCAAGAGTGTCCAGCCTTATGTCTCATCCAGCTGTGTGTCTAGATATGGTCAATCCAGGTTGCATCGTAGACCCTGAACGGATTTTGTAAGAATTTCTCTCTCTTTCACTGTCTTTGTTTTGTGGTTTTTTAAAGTACTGTATGTTTAGAATCGGACTTGGCTGCTTTTCCCTGCTGTGTTGATGCCGCTTTACACCCTCTTGATTCACTTGCAGAGAGATATCGATACATAGGTTTTCAGATTCTTACTAGTCAGATATATTCTTGTGTGGTGTCTAGGGTGTTTTGAGTCCAGTTCACTGAGCAGGGAGTAGGCCTTGTCTATTACATATTTGGCTTATGGAGCGGTCTCTGAGCTAATTTCAAACACTTGTTTTATGCATCACCCCACCTCACCTTTCCCGTTAAGCAGCCATAGTGTGTCTTCTAAAGGTGTGACTCTGTTCTGTTTTGTAATTCAGTTCAAGTGTAGCGATTTTGACATTCCCTCTATAAGCGATATCTTAGGATAAGTGTCTTTTTCTGTGTGACTTATTTCACTTAGAATCATCGTACCTAAATCCACTCATCATGCTGCTAACTAGCCTTATGACATTGATTTCATGGCTGAGAGATATTCCATTGTGCCAAGTACCACCATTTCTTTATCCATTTTTCTCTTTCCTGGGATATTGAAGGTGTACCGAAGCGGAGGTTCTTGGAAACAGAGCAGCCGTAAACTTTAGGGTGCCTGTGTCTTGTTGATTTTTAGTTTTCCCAATTTATACGCCCTTGAGTGGAAGTGCCCTATGCTCTCTACGCTGTGTTTATTACTTGTTTCAGGACACACCGTACTCTTCTCCAGAGTGCCTGTTGGCAATTTACGTCCCGCCCATCAGCGTAGCAAGGCTCCCATGTCTCCATGGCCTGTCCTGCTTTTCTGGTTTTTACACTTTGTTCAGCATGGCCCTTTTGACCGAGGGCAAGCGAGACTTCTTTGTAGCGCTGATTTGCCCTTCCGGCTTGCTTGGTTGGCCAAAAAGGGCGTATGCGTTTTTTCCTGAATATATTCAGGAAAAAACGCATACGCCCTTTTTGGCCAAGGGCATCATTGTCAACGTTTTGCCGCTTTTCTTGTGCTTTAAAGGCGAGTCGAATCTACCTCCTGAAATCTGTTTCCTGCAAATCTGCCTTGCTTTCAAATCCTCTTCGTTGCCTTCCCTCAATATATTTGTGGACGAGAGTTCTCATTTATAACTCTGCACGTTTGTGAATTGCAGTGCCCCTGAGCTCCATTTGTCTCCTCGCTTTTTTGGGAGCTGGCCGCAAAAGCGCAGGATTGCTTCAGGCCCTATTTTGGTTCTGGGGGGCAGGCTGAGCCTGTGGTTCATTCTTCTTCCTGATGGGAAAATGGAGTGACCTATGCCTGTCCCAACACCTAGGGCTCGTCTCTCGTTGGTTCCGCGTCTTCCCGTTCATCCTCAGGACAAATTGCAACCTGTACAATCAGGAGGTTAAAGGTGCTGATTCTCCAAGTAGGGAGATGATTAGTCAAGCGGCTGGAATGGCGAACCCGAGCACAAGGAGAGGAGAAATGAGGTGCGTTTTAGAAACCTTTCCCGATCTCATGGCATACCATCTTCTGGGTTTCCCATGCATGTTTTGATGTAGGAAGATGCCCTTGTACCTGGAGATTTGAGACCCATGGGGTGTGTTCCCCGCAGTGTTACTTTAAAGTATCTGCGTTTGCTCACCCAACCTCACCAATCCTCTCAGCCCCAAGAGTGTCCAGCCTTATGTCTCATCCAGCTGTGGGTCTAGATATGGTCAATCCAGGTTGCATCAGAGACCCTGAACGGATTTTGTAAGAATTTCTCTCTCTTTCACTGTCTTTGTTTTGTTGGTTTTTTAAAGTAATTTATGTTTAGAATCGGGCTTGGCTGCTTTTCCCTGCTGTGTTGATGCCGCTTTACACCCTCTTGATTCACTTGCAGAGAGATATCGATACATAGGTTTTCAGATTCTTACTAGTCAGATATATTCTTGTGTGGTGTCTAGGGTGTGTTGAGTCCAGTTCACTGAGCAGGGAGTAGGCCTTGTCTATTACATATTTGGCTTATGGAGCGGTCTCTGAGCTAATTTCAAACCCTTGTTTTATGCATCACCCCACCTCACCTTTCCCGTTAAGCAGCCATAGTGTGTCTTCTACAGGTGTGACTGTGTTCTGTTTTGTAATTCAGTTCAAGTGTAGCGATTTTGACATTCCCTCTATAAGCGATATCTTAGGATAAGTGTCTTTTTCTGTGTGACTTATTTCACTTAGAATCATCGTATCTAAATCCACTCATCATGGTGCTAACTAGCCTTATGACATTGATTTCATGGCTGAGTGATATTCCATTGTGCCAAGTACCACCATTTCTTTATCCATTTTTCTCTTTCCTGGGATATTGAAGGTGTACCGAAGCGGAGGTTCTTGGAAACAGAGCAGCCGTAAACTTTAGGGTGCCTGTGTCTTGTTGATTTTTACTTTTCCCAATTTATACGCCCTTGAGTGGAAGTGCCCTATGCTCTCTACGCTGTGTTTATTACTTGTTTCAGGACACACCGTACTCTTCTCCAGAGTGCCTGTTGGCAATTTACATCCCGCCCATCAGCGTAGAAAGGCTCCCATGTCTCCATGGCCTGTCCTGCTTTTCTGGTTTTTACACTTTGTTCAGCATGGCCCTTTTGACCGAGGGCAAGCGAGACTTCTTTGTAGCGCTGATTTGCCCTTCCGGCTTGCTTGGTTGGCCAAAAAGGGCGTATGCGTTTTTTCCTGAATATATTCAGGAAAAAACGCATACGCCCTTTTTGGCCAAGGGCATCATTGTCAACGTTTTGCCACTTTTCATGTGCTTTAAAGGCGAGTCGAATCTACCTCCTGAAATCTGTTTCCTGCAAATCTGCCTTGCTTTCAAATCCTCTTCGTTGCCTTCCCTCAATATATTTGTGGACGAGAGTTCTCATTTATAACTCTGCACGTTTGTGAATTGCAGTGCCCCTGAGCTCCATTTGTCTCCTCGCATTTTTGGGAGCTGGCCGCAAAAGCGCAGGATTGCTTCAGGCCCTAATTTGGTTCTGGGGGGCAGGCTGAGCCTGTGGTTCATTCTTCTTCCTGATGGGAAAATGGAGTGACCTGTGCCTGTCCCAACACCTAGGGCTAGTCTCTCGTTGGTTCCCCGTGTTCCCGTTCATCCTCAGGACAAATTGCAACCTGGACGAAACAGTAGGTTAAAGGTGCTGATTCTCCAAGTAGGGAGATGGTTAGTCCAGTGGCTGGAATGGCGAAACCGAGCACAAGGAAAGGAGAAATGATGTGCGTTTTAGAAATCTTTCCCGATCTCACGGCATACCATCTTCTGGCTTTCCCATGCATGTTTTGATGTAGGAAGATTCCCTTGTACCTTGAGATTTGAGACCCATGGGGTGTGTTCCCCGCAGTGTTACTTTAAAGTATCTGCATTTGCTCACCCAACCTCACCAATCCTCTCAGCCCCAAGAGTGTCCAGCCTTATGTCTCATCCAGCTGTGGGTCTAGATATGGTCAATCCAGGTTGCATCATAGACCCTGAACGGATTTTGTAAGAATTTCTCTCTCTTTCACTGTCTTTGTTTTGTGGGTTTTTTAAAGTAATTTATGTTTAGAATCGGGCTTGGCTGCTTTTCCCTGCTGCGTTGATGCCGCTTTACACCCTCTTGATTCACTTGCAGAGAGATATCGATACATAGGTTTTCAGATTCGTACTAGTCAGAATTATTCTTGTGCGGTGACTACGGGGTGTTGAGTCCAGTTCACTGAGCAGGGAGTAGGCCTTGTCTATTACATATTTGGCTTATGGAGCAGTCTCTGAGCTAATTTCAAACCCTTGTTTTATGCATCACCCCACCTCACCTTTCCCGTTAAGCAGCCATAGTGTGTCTTCTAAAGGTGTGACTCTGTTCTGTTTTGTAATTCAGTTCAAGTGTAGCGATTTTGACATTCCCTCTATAAGCGATATCTTAGGATAAGTGTCTTTTTCTGTGTGACTTATTTCACTTAGAATCATCGTACCTAAATCCACTCATCATTCTGCTAACTAGCCTTATGACATTGATTTCATGGCTGAGTGATATTCCATTGTGTCAAGTACCACCATTTCTTTATCCATTTTTCTCTTTCCTGGCATATTGAAGGTGTTCCGAAGCAGAGGTTCTTGGAAACAGAGCAGCCGTAAACTTTAGGGTGCCTGTGTCTTGTTGATTTTTAGTTTTCCCAATTTATACGCCCATGAGTGGAAGTGCCCTATGCTCTCTACGCTGTGTTTATTACTTGTTTCAGGACACACCGTACTCTTCTCCAGAGTGCCTGTTGGCAATTTATATCCCGCCCATCAGCGTAGCAAGGCTCCCATGTCTCCATGGCCTGTCCTGCTTTTCTGGTTTTTACTGTTTGTTCAGCATGGCCCTTTTGACCGAGGGCAAGCGAGACTTCTTTGTAGCGCTGATTTGCCCTTCCGGCTTGCTTGGTTGGCCAAAAAGGGCGTATGCGTTTTTTCCTGAATATATTCAGGAAAAAACGCATACGCCCTTTTTGGCCAAGGGCAACATTGTCAACGTTTTGCCGCTTTTCATGTGCTTTAAAGGCGAGTCGAATCTACCTCCTGAAATCTGTTTCCTGCAAATCTGCCTTGCTTTCAAATCCTCTTCGTTGCCTTCCCTCAATATATTTGTGGACGAGAGTTCTCATTTATAACTCTGCACGTTTGTGAATTGCAGTGCCCCTGAGCTCCATTTGTCTCCTCGCTTTTTTGGGAGCTGGCCGCAAAAGCGCAGGATTGCTTCAGGCCCTATTTTGGTTCTGGGGGGCAGGCTGAGCCTGTGGTTCATTCTTCTTCCTGATGGGAAAATGGAGTGACCTATGCCTGTCCCAACACCTAGGGCTCGTCTCTCGTTGGTTCCGCGTCTTCCCGTTCATCCTCAGGACAAATTGCAACCTGTACAATCAGGAGGTTAAAGGTGCTGATTCTCCAAGTAGGGAGATGGTTAGTCAAGCGGCTGGAATGGCGAACCCGAGCACAAGGAGAGGATAAATGAGGTGCGTTTTAGAAACCTTTCCCGATCTGATGGCATACCATCTTCTGGCTTTCCCATGCATGTTTTGATGTAGGAAGATGCCCTTGTACCTGGAGATTTGAGACCCATGGGGTGTGTTCCCCGCAGTGTTACTTTAAAGTATCTGCGTTTGCTCACCCAACCTCACCAATCCTCTCAGCCCCAAGAGTGTCCAGCCTTATGTCTCATCCAGCTGTGGGTCTAGATATGGTCAATCCAGGTTGCATCATAGACCCTGAACGGATTTTGTAAGAATTTCTCTCTCTTTCACTGTCTTTGTTTTGTGGGTTTGTTAAAGTAATTTATGTTTAGAATCGGGCTTGGCTGCTTTTCCCTGCTGTATTGATGCCGCTTTACACCCTCTTGATTCACTTGCAGAGAGATATCGATACATAGGTTTTCAGATTCTTACTAGTCAGATATATTCTTGTGTGGTGACTAGGGTGTGTTGAGTCCAGTTCACTGAGCAGGGAGTAGGCCTTGTCTATTACATATTTGGCTTATGGAGCGGTCTCTGAGCTAATTTCAAACCCTTGTTTTATGCATCACCCCACCTCACCTTTCCCGTTAAGCAGCCATAGTGTGTCTTCTAAAGGTGTGACTCTGTTCTGTTTTGTAATTCAGTTCAAGTGTAGCGATTTTGACATTCCCTCTATAAGCGATATCTTAGGATAAGTGTCTTTTTCTGTGTGACTTATTTCACTTAGAATCATCGTATCTAAATCCACTCATCATGCTGCTAACTAGCCTTATGACATTGATTTCATGGCTGAGTGATATTCCATTGTGCCAAGTACCACCATTTCTTTATCCATTTTTCTCTTTCCTGGGATATTGAAGGTGTACCGAAGCGGAGGTTCTTGGAAACAGAGCAGCCGTAAACTTTAGGGTGCCTGTGTCTTGTTGATTTTTACTTTTCCCAATTTATACGCCCTTGAGTGGAAGTGCCCTATGCTCTCTACGCTGTGTTTATTACTTGTTTCAGGACACACCATACTCTTCTCCAGAGTGCCTGTTGGCAATTTACATCCCGCCCATCAGCGTAGCAAGGCTCCCATGTCTCCATGGCCTGTCCTGCTTTTCTGGTTTTTACACTTTGTTCAGCATGGCCCTTTTGACCGAGGGCAAGCGAGACTTCTTTGTAGCGCTGATTTGCCCTTCCGGCTTGCTTGGTTGGCCAAAAAGGGCGTATGCGTTTTTTCCTGAATATATTCAGGAAAAAACGCATACGCCCTTTTTGGCCAAGGGCATCATTGTCAACGTTTTGCCGCTTTTCATGTGCTTTAAAGGCGAGTCGAATCTACCTCCTGAAATCTGTTTCCTGCAAATCTGCCTTGCTTTCAAATCCTCTTCGTTGCCTTCCCTCAATATATTTGTGGACGAGAGTTCTCATTTATAACTCTGCACGTTTGTGAATTGCAGTGCCCCTGAGCTCCATTTGTCTCCTCGCTTTTTTGGGAGCTGGCCGCAAAAGCGCAGGATTGCTTCAGGCCCTATTTTGGTTCTGGGGGGCAGGCTGAGCCTGTGGTTCATTCTTCTTCCTGATGGGAAAATGGAGTGACCTGTGCCTGTCCCAACACCTAGGGCTAGTCTTTCGTTGGTTCCCCGTCTTCCCGTTCATCCTCAGGACAAATTGCAACCTGGACGAAACAGTAGGTTAAAGGTGCTGATTCTCCAAGTAGGGAGATGGTTAGTCAAGTGGCTGGAATGGCGAACCCGAGCACAAGGAGAGGAGAAATGAGGTGCGTTTTAGAAACCTTTCCCGATCTCACGGCATACCATCTTCTGGGTTTCCCATGCATGTTTTGATGTAGGAAGATTCCCTTGTACCTGGAGATTTGAGACCCATGGGGTGGGTACCCCGCGGTATTACTTTAAAGTATCTGCATTTGCTCACCCAACCTCACCAATCCTCTCAGCCCCAAGAGTGTCCAGCCTTATGTCTCATCCAGCTGTGGGTCTAGATATGGTCAATCCAGGTTGCATCAGAGACCCTAAACGGATTTTGTAAGAATTTCTCTCTCTTTCACTGTCTTTGCTTTGTGGGTTTTTTAAAGTAATGTATGTTTAGAATGGGGTTTGGCTGCTTTTCCCTGCTGTGTTTATGCCGCTTTACACCCTCTTGATTCACTTGCAGAGAGATATCGATACATAGGTTTTCAGATTCTTACTAGTCAGATATATTCTTGTGTGGTGACTAGGGTGTGTTGAGTCCAGTTCACTGAGCAGGGAGTAGGCCTTGTCTATTACATATTTGGCTTATGGAGCGGTCTCTGAGCTAATTTCAAACCCTTGTTTTATGCATCACCCCACCTCAACTTTCCCATTAAGCAGCCATAGTGTGTCTTCTAAAGGTGTGACTCTGTTCTGTTTTGTAATTCAGTTCAAGTGTAGCGATTTTGACATTCCATCTATAAGCGATATCTTAGGATAAGTGTCTTTTTCTGTGTGACTTATTTCACTTAGAATCATCGTACCTAAATCCACTCATCATGCTGCTAACTAGCCTTATGACATTGATTTCATGGCTGAGTGATATTCCATTGTGCCAAGTACCACCATTTCTTTATCCATTTTTCTCTTTCCTGGGATATTGAAGGTGTACCGAAGCAGAGGTTCTTGGAAACAGAGCAGCCGTAAACTTTAGGGTGCCTGTGTCTTGTTGATTTTTAGTTTTCCCAATTTATACGCCCATGAGTGGAAGTGCCCTATGCTCTCTACGCTGTGTTTATTACTTGTTTCAGGACACACCGTACTCTTCTCCAGAGTGCCTGTTGGCAATTTACATCCCGCCCATCAGCGTAGCAAGGCTCCCATGTCTCCATGGCCTGTCCTGCTTTTCTGCTTTTTACACTTTGTTCAGCATGGCGCTTTTGACCGAGGGCAAGCGAGACTTCTTTGTAGAGCTGATTTGCCCTTCCAGCTTGCTTGGTTGGCCAAAAAGGGCGTATGCGTTTTTTCCTGAATATATTCAGGAAAAAACGCATACGCCCTTTTTGGCCAAGGGCATCATTGTCAACGTTTTGCCGCTTTTCATGTGCTTTAAAGGCGAGTCGAATCTACCTCCTGAAATCTGTTTCCTGCAAATCTGCCTTGCTTTCAAATCCTCTTCGTTGCCTTCCCTCAATATATTTGTGGACGAGAGTTCTCATTTATAACTCTGCACGTTTGTGAATTGCAGTGCCCCTGAGCTCCATTTGTCTCCTCGCTTTTTTGGGAGCTGGCCGCAAAAGCGCAGGATTGCTTCAGGCCCTATTTTGGTTCTGGGGGGCAGGCTGAGCCTGTGGTTCATTCTTCTTCCTGATGGGAAAATGGAGTGACCTGTGCCTGTCCCAACACCTAGGGCTAGTCTCTCGTTGGTTCCCCGTCTTCCCGTTCATCCTCAGGACAAATTGCAACCTGGACGAAACAGTAGGTTAAAGGTGCTGATTCTCCAAGTAGGGAGATGGTTAGTCCAGTGGCTGGAATGGCGAAACCGAGCACAAGGAAAGGAGAAATGATGTGCGTTTTAGAAACCTTTCCCGATCTCACGGCATACCATCTTCTGGCTTTCCCATGCATGTTTTGATGTAGGAAGATTCCCTTGTACCTTGAGATTTGAGACCCATGGGGTGTGTTCCCCGCAGTGTTACTTTAAAGTATCTGCATTTGCTCACCCAACCTCACCAATCCTCTCAGCCCCAAGAGTGTCCAGCCTTATGTCTCATCCAGCTGTGGGTCTAGATATGGTCAATCCAGGTTGCATCATAGACCCTGAACGGATTTTGTAAGAATTTCTCTCTCTTTCACTGTCTTTGTTTTGTGGGTTTTTTAAAGTAATTTATGTTTAGAATCGGGCTTGGCTGCTTTTCCCTGCTGCGTTGATGCCGCTTTACACCCTCTTGATTCACTTGCAGAGAGATATCGATACATAGGTTTTCAGATTCGTACTAGTCAGAATTATTCTTGTGCGGTGACTACGGGGTGTTGAGTCCAGTTCACTGAGCAGGGAGTAGGCCTTGTCTATTACATATTTGGCTTATGGAGCGGTCTCTGAGCTAATTTCAAACCCTTGTTTTATGCATCACCCCACCTCACCTTTCCCGTTAAGCAGCCATAGTGTGTCTTCTAAAGGTGTGACTCTGTTCTGTTTTGTAATTCAGTTCAAGTGTAGCGATTTTGACATTCCCCCTATAAGCGATATCTTAGGATAAGTGTCTTTTTCTGTGTGACTTATTTCACTTAGAATCATCGTACCTAAATCCACTCATCATGCTGCTAACTAGCCTTATGACATTGATTTCATGGCTGAGTGATATTCCATTGTGTCAAGTACCACCATTTCTTTATCCATTTTTCTCTTTCCTGGCATATTGAAGGTGTTCCGAAGCAGAGGTTCTTGGAAACAGAGCAGCCGTAAACTTTAGGGTGCCTGTGTCTTGTTGATTTTTAGTTTTCCCAATTTATACGCCCATGAGTGGAAGTGCCCTATGCTCTCTACGCTGTGTTTATTACTTGTTTCAGGACACACCGTACTCTTCTCCAGAGTGCCTGTTGGCAATTTATATCCCGCCCATCAGCGTAGCAAGGCTCCCATGTCTCCATGGCCTGTCCTGCTTTTCTGGTTTTTACTGTTTGTTCAGCATGGCCCTTTTGACCGAGGGCAAGCGAGACTTCTTTGTAGCGCTGATTTGCCCTTCCGGCTTGCTTGGTTGGCCAAAAAGGGCGTATGCGTTTTTTCCTGAATATATTCAGGAAAAAACGCATACGCCCTTTTTGGCCAAGGGCAACATTGTCAACGTTTTGCCGCTTTTCATGTGCTTTAAAGGCGAGTCGAATCTACCTCCTGAAATCTGTTTCCTGCAAATCTGCCTTGCTTTCAAATCCTCTTCGTTGCCTTCCCTCAATATATTTGTGGACGAGAGTTCTCATTTATAACTCTGCACGTTTGTGAATTGCAGTGCCCCTGAGCTCCATTTGTCTCCTCGCTTTTTTGGGAGCTGGCCGCAAAAGCGCAGGATTGCTTCAGGCCCTATTTTGGTTCTGGGGGGCAGGCTGAGCCTGTGGTTCATTCTTCTTCCTGATGGGAAAATGGAGTGACCTATGCCTGTCCCAACACCTAGGGCTCGTCTCTCGTTGGTTCCGCGTCTTCCCGTTCATCCTCAGGACAAATTGCAACCTGTACAATCAGGAGGTTAAAGGTGCTGATTCTCCAAGTAGGGAGATGGTTAGTCAAGCGGCTGGAATGGCGAACCCGAGCACAAGGAGAGGATAAATGAGGTGCGTTTTAGAAACCTTTCCCGATCTGATGGCATACCATCTTCTGGCTTTCCCATGCATGTTTTGATGTAGGAAGATGCCCTTGTACCTGGAGATTTGAGACCCATGGGGTGTGTTCCCCGCAGTGTTACTTTAAAGTATCTGCGTTTGCTCACCCAACCTCACCAATCCTCTCAGCCCCAAGAGTGTCCAGCCTTATGTCTCATCCAGCTGTGGGTCTAGATATGGTCAATCCAGGTTGCATCATAGACCCTGAACGGATTTTGTAAGAATTTCTCTCTCTTTCACTGTCTTTGTTTTGTGGGTTTGTTAAAGTAATTTATGTTTAGAATCGGGCTTGGCTGCTTTTCCCTGCTGTATTGATGCCGCTTTACACCCTCTTGATTCACTTGCAGAGAGATATCGATACATAGGTTTTCAGATTCTTACTAGTCAGATATATTCTTGTGTGGTGACTAGGGTGTGTTGAGTCCAGTTCACTGAGCAGGGAGTAGGCCTTGTCTATTACATATTTGGCTTATGGAGCGGTCTCTGAGCTAATTTCAAACCCTTGTTTTATGCATCACCCCACCTCACCTTTCCCGTTAAGCAGCCATAGTGTGTCTTCTAAAGGTGTGACTCTGTTCTGTTTTGTAATTCAGTTCAAGTGTAGCGATTTTGACATTCCCTCTATAAGCGATATCTTAGGATAAGTGTCTTTTTCTGTGTGACTTATTTCACTTAGAATCATCGTATCTAAATCCACTCATCATGCTGCTAACTAGCCTTATGACATTGATTTCATGGCTGAGTGATATTCCATTGTGCCAAGTACCACCATTTCTTTATCCATTTTTCTCTTTCCTGGGATATTGAAGGTGTACCGAAGCGGAGGTTCTTGGAAACAGAGCAGCCGTAAACTTTAGGGTGCCTGTGTCTTGTTGATTTTTAGTTTTCCCAATTTATACGCCCTTGAGTGGAAGTGCCCTATGCTCTCTACGCTGTGTTTATTACTTGTTTCAGGACACACCATACTCTTCTCCAGAGTGCCTGTTGGCAATTTACATCCCGCCCATCAGCGTAGCAAGGCTCCCATGTCTCCATGGCCTGTCCTGCTTTTCTGGTTTTTACACTTTGTTCAGCATGGCCCTTTTGACCGAGGGCAAGCGAGACTTCTTTGTAGCGCTGATTTGCCCTTCCGGCTTGCTTGGTTGGCCAAAAAGGGCGTATGCGTTTTTTCCTGAATATATTCAGGAAAAAACGCATACGCCCTTTTTGGCCAAGGGCATCATTGTCAACGTTTTGCCGCTTTTCATGTGCTTTAAAGGCGAGTCGAATCTACCTCCTGAAATCTGTTTCCTGCAAATCTGCCTTGCTTTCAAATCCTCTTCGTTGCCTTCCCTCAATATATTTGTGGACGAGAGTTCTCATTTATAACTCTGCACGTTTGTGAATTGCAGTGCCCCTGAGCTCCATTTGTCTCCTCGCTTTTTTGGGAGCTGGCCGCAAAAGCGCAGGATTGCTTCAGGCCCTATTTTGGTTCTGGGGGGCAGGCTGAGCCTGTGGTTCATTCTTCTTCCTGATGGGAAAATGGAGTGACCTGTGCCTGTCCCAACACCTAGGGCTAGTCTTTCGTTGGTTCCCCGTCTTCCCGTTCATCCTCAGGACAAATTGCAACCTGGACGAAACAGTAGGTTAAAGGTGCTGATTCTCCAAGTAGGGAGATGGTTAGTCAAGTGGCTGGAATGGCGAACCCGAGCACAAGGAGAGGAGAAATGAGGTGCGTTTTAGAAACCTTTCCCGATCTCACGGCATACCATCTTCTGGGTTTCCCATGCATGTTTTGATGTAGGAAGATTCCCTTGTACCTGGAGATTTGAGACCCATGGGGTGGGTACCCCGCGGTATTACTTTAAAGTATCTGCATTTGCTCACCCAACCTCACCAATCCTCTCAGCCCCAAGAGTGTCCAGCCTTATGTCTCATCCAGCTGTGGGTCTAGATATGGTCAATCCAGGTTGCATCAGAGACCCTAAACGGATTTTGTAAGAATTTCTCTCTCTTTCACTGTCTTTGCTTTGTGGGTTTTTTAAAGTAATGTATGTTTAGAATGGGGTTTGGCTGCTTTTCCCTGCTGTGTTGATGCCGCTTTACACCCTCTTGATTCACTTGCAGAGAGATATCGATACATAGGTTTTCAGATTCTTACTAGTCAGATATATTCTTGTGTGGTGACTAGGGTGTGTTGAGTCCAGTTCACTGAGCAGGGAGTAGGCCTTGTCTATTACATATTTGGCTTATGGAGCGGTCTCTGAGCTAATTTCAAACCCTTGTTTTATGCATCACCCCACCTCACCTTTCCCATTAAGCAGCCATAGTGTGTCTTCTAAAGGTGTGACTCTGTTCTGTTTTGTAATTCAGTTCAAGTGTAGCGATTTTGACATTCCATCTATAAGCGATATCTTAGGATAAGTGTCTTTTTCTGTGTGACTTATTTCACTTAGAATCATCGTATCTAAATCCACTCATCATGGTGCTAACTAGCCTTATGACATTGATTTCATGGCTGAGTGATATTCCATTGTGCCAAGTACCACCATTTCTTTATCCATTTTTCTCTTTCCTGGGATATTGAAGGTGTACCGAAGCGGAGGTTCTTGGAAACAGAGCAGCCGTAAACTTTAGGGTGCCTGTGTCTTGTTGATTTTTACTTTTCCCAATTTATACGCCCTTGAGTGGAAGTGCCCTATGCTCTCTACGCTGTGTTTATTACTTGTTTCAGGACACACCGTACTCTTCTCCAGAATGCCTGTTGGCAATTTACATCCCGCCCATCAGCGTAGCAAGGCTCCCATGTCTCCATGGCCTGTCCTGCTTTTCTGGTTTTTACACTTTGTTCAGCATGGCCCTTTTGACCGAGGGCAAGCGAGACTTCTTTGTAGCGCTGATTTGCCCTTCCGGCTTGCTTGGTTGGCCAAAAAGGGCGTATGCGTTTTTTCCTGAATATATTCAGGAAAAAACGCATACGCCCTTTTTGGCCAAGGGCATCATTGTCAACGTTTTGCCGCTTTTCATGTGCTTTAAAGGCGAGTCGAATCTACCTCCTGAAATCTGTTTCCTGCAAATCTGCCTTGCTTTCAAATCCTCTTCGTTGCCTTCCCTCAATATATTTGTGGACGAGAGTTCTCATTTATAACTCTGCACGTTTGTGAATTGCAATGCCCCTGAGCTCCATTTGTCTCCTCGCTTTTTTGGGAGCTGGCCGCAAAAGCGCAGGATTGCTTCAGGCCCTATTTTGGTACTGGGGGGCAGACTGAGCCTGTGGTTCATTCTTCTTCCTGATGGGAAAATGGAGTGACCTATGCCTGTCCCAACACCTAGGGCTCGTTTCTCGTTGGTTCCGCGTCTTCCCGTTCATCCTCAGGACAAATTGCAACCTGTACAATCAGGAGGTTAAAGGTGCTGATTCTCCAAGTAGGGAGATGGTTAGTCAAGCGGCTGGAATGGCGAACCCGAGCACAAGGAGAGGAGAAATGAGGTGCGTTTTAGAAACCTTTCCCGATCTCATGGCATACCATCTTCTGGGTTTCCCATGCATGTTTTGATGTAGGAAGATGCCCTTGTACCTGGAGATTTGAGACCCATGGGGTTTGTTCCCCGCAGTGTTACTTTAAAGTATCTGCGTTTGCTCACCCAACCTCACCAATCCTCTCAGCCCCAAGAGTGTCCAGCCTTATGTCTCATCCAGCTGTGTGTCTAGATATGGTCAATCCAGGTTGCATCGTAGACCCTGAACGGATTTTGTAAGAATTTCTCTCTCTTTCACTGTCTTTGTTTTGTGGGTTTTTTAAAGTACTGTATGTTTAGAATCGGACTTGGCTGCTTTTCCCTGCTGTGTTGATGCCGCTTTACACCCTCTTGATTCACTTGCAGAGAGATATCGATACATAGGTTTTCAGATTCTTACTAGTCAGATATATTCTTGTGTGGTGTCTAGGGTGTTTTGAGTCCAGTTCACTGAGCAGGGAGTAGGCCTTGTCTATTACATATTTGGCTTATGGAGCGGTCTCTGAGCTAATTTCAAACCCTTGTTTTATGCATCACCCCACCTCACCTTTCCCGTTAAGCAGCCATAGTGTGTCTTCTACAGGTGTGACTGTGTTCTGTTTTGTAATTCAGTTCAAGTGTAGCGATTTTGACATTCCCTCTATAAGCGATATCTTAGGATAAGTGTCTTTTTCTGTGTGACTTATTTCACTTAGAATCATCGTATCTAAATCCACTCATCATGGTGCTAACTAGCCTTATGACATTGATTTCATGGCTGAGTGATATTCCATTGTGCCAAGTACCACCATTTCTTTATCCATTTTTCTCTTTCCTGGGATATTGAAGGTGTACCGAAGCGGAGGTTCTTGGAAACAGAGCAGCCGTAAACTTTAGGGTGCCTGTGTCTTGTTGATTTTTACTTTTCCCAATTTATACGCCCTTGAGTGGAAGTGCCCTATGCTCTCTACGCTGTGTTTATTACTTGTTTCAGGACACACCGTACTCTTCTCCAGAGTGCCTGTTGGCAATTTACATCCCGCCCATCAGCGTAGAAAGGCTCCCATGTCTCCATGGCCTGTCCTGCTTTTCTGGTTTTTACACTTTGTTCAGCATGGCCCTTTTGACCGAGGGCAAGCGAGACTTCTTTGTAGCGCTGATTTGCCGTTCCGGCTTGCTTGGTTGGCCAAAAAGGGCGTATGCGTTTTTTCCTGAATATATTCAGGAAAAAACGCATACGCCCTTTTTGGCCAAGGGCATCATTGTCAACGTTTTGCCACTTTTCATGTGCTTTAAAGGCGAGTCGAATCTACCTCCTGAAATCTGTTTCCTGCAAATCTGCCTTGCTTTCAAATCCTCTTCGTTGCCTTCCCTCAATATATTTGTGGACGAGAGTTCTCATTTATAACTCTGCACGTTTGTGAATTGCAGTGCCCCTGAGCTCCATTTGTCTCCTCGCATTTTTGGGAGCTGGCCGCAAAAGCGCAGGATTGCTTCAGGCCCTAATTTGGTTCTGGGGGGCAGGCTGAGCCTGTGGTTCATTCTTCTTCCTGATGGGAAAATGGAGTGACCTGTGCCTGTCCCAACACCTAGGGCTAGTCTCTCGTTGGTTCCCCGTCTTCCCGTTCATCCTCAGGACAAATTGCAACCTGGACGAAACAGTAGGTTAAAGGTGCTGATTCTCCAAGTAGGGAGATGGTTAGTCCAGTGGCTGGAATGGCGAAACCGAGCACAAGGAAAGGAGAAATGATGTGCGTTTTAGAAATCTTTCCCGATCTCACGGCATACCATCTTCTGGCTTTCCCATGCATGTTTTGATGTAGGAAGATTCCCTTGTACCTTGAGATTTGAGACCCATGGGGTGTGTTCCCCGCAGTGTTACTTTAAAGTATCTGCATTTGCTCACCCAACCTCACCAATCCTCTCAGCCCCAAGAGTGTCCAGCCTTATGTCTCATCCAGCTGTGGGTCTAGATATGGTCAATCCAGGTTGCATCATAGACCCTGAACGGATTTTGTAAGAATTTCTCTCTCTTTCACTGTCTTTGTTTTGTGGGTTTTTTAAAGTAATTTATGTTTAGAATCGGGCTTGGCTGCTTTTCCCTGCTGCGTTGATGCCGCTTTACACCCTCTTGATTCACTTGCAGAGAGATATCGATACATAGGTTTTCAGATTCGTACTAGTCAGAATTATTCTTGTGCGGTGACTACGGGGTGTTGAGTCCAGTTCACTGAGCAGGGAGTAGGCCTTGTCTATTACATATTTGGCTTATGGAGCAGTCTCTGAGCTAATTTCAAACCCTTGTTTTATGCATCACCCCACCTCACCTTTCCCGTTAAGCAGCCATAGTGTGTCTTCTAAAGGTGTGACTCTGTTCTGTTTTGTAATTCAGTTCAAGTGTAGCGATTTTGACATTCCCTCTATAAGCGATATCTTAGGATAAGTGTCTTTTTCTGTGTGACTTATTTCACTTAGAATCATCGTACCTAAATCCACTCATCATTCTGCTAACTAGCCTTATGACATTGATTTCATGGCTGAGTGATATTCCATTGTGTCAAGTACCACCATTTCTTTATCCATTTTTCTCTTTCCTGGCATATTGAAGGTGTTCCGAAGCAGAGGTTCTTGGAAACAGAGCAGCCGTAAACTTTAGGGTGCCTGTGTCTTGTTGATTTTTAGTTTTCCCAATTTATACGCCCATGAGTGGAAGTGCCCTATGCTCTCTACGCTGTGTTTATTACTTGTTTCAGGACACACCGTACTCTTCTCCAGAGTGCCTGTTGGCAATTTATATCCCGCCCATCAGCGTAGCAAGGCTCCCATGTCTCCATGGCCTGTCCTGCTTTTCTGGTTTTTACTGTTTGTTCAGCATGGCCCTTTTGACCGAGGGCAAGCGAGACTTCTTTGTAGCGCTGATTTGCCCTTCCGGCTTGCTTGGTTGGCCAAAAAGGGCGTATGCGTTTTTTCCTGAATATATTCAGGAAAAAACGCATACGCCCTTTTTGGCCAAGGGCAACATTGTCAACGTTTTGCCGCTTTTCATGTGCTTTAAAGGCGAGTCGAATCTACCTCCTGAAATCTGTTTCCTGCAAATCTGCCTTGCTTTCAAATCCTCTTCGTTGCCTTCCCTCAATATATTTGTGGACGAGAGTTCTCATTTATAACTCTGCACGTTTGTGAATTGCAGTGCCCCTGAGCTCCATTTGTCTCCTCGCTTTTTTGGGAGCTGGCCGCAAAAGCGCAGGATTGCTTCAGGCCCTATTTTGGTTCTGGGGGGCAGGCTGAGCCTGTGGTTCATTCTTCTTCCTGATGGGAAAATGGAGTGACCTATGCCTGTCCCAACACCTAGGGCTCGTCTCTCGTTGGTTCCGCTTCTTCCCGTTCATCCTCAGGACAAATTGCAACCTGTACAATCAGGAGGTTAAAGGTGCTGATTCTCCAAGTAGGGAGATGGTTAGTCAAGCGGCTGGAATGGCGAACCCGAGCACAAGGAGAGGATAAATGAGGTGCGTTTTAGAAACCTTTCCCGATCTGATGGCATACCATCTTCTGGCTTTCCCATGCATGTTTTGATGTAGGAAGATGCCCTTGTACCTGGAGATTTGAGACCCATGGGGTGTGTTCCCCGCAGTGTTACTTTAAAGTATCTGCGTTTGCTCACCCAACCTCACCAATCCTCTCAGCCCCAAGAGTGTCCAGCCTTATGTCTCATCCAGCTGTGGGTCTAGATATGGTCAATCCAGGTTGCATCATAGACCCTGAACGGATTTTGTAAGAATTTCTCTCTCTTTCACTGTCTTTGTTTTGTGGGTTTGTTAAAGTAATTTATGTTTAGAATCGGGCTTGGCTGCTTTTCCCTGCTGTATTGATGCCGCTTTACACCCTCTTGATTCACTTGCAGAGAGATATCGATACATAGGTTTTCAGATTCTTACTAGTCAGATATATTCTTGTGTGGTGACTAGGGTGTGTTGAGTCCAGTTCACTGAGCAGGGAGTAGGCCTTGTCTATTACATATTTGGCTTATGGAGCGGTCTCTGAGCTAATTTCAAACCCTTGTTTTATGCATCACCCCACCTCACCTTTCCCGTTAAGCAGCCATAGTGTGTCTTCTAAAGGTGTGACTCTGTTCTGTTTTGTAATTCAGTTCAAGTGTAGCGATTTTGACATTCCCTCTATAAGCGATATCTTAGGATAAGTGTCTTTTTCTGTGTGACTTATTTCACTTAGAATCATCGTATCTAAATCCACTCATCATGCTGCTAACTAGCCTTATGACATTGATTTCATGGCTGAGTGATATTCCATTGTGCCAAGTACCACCATTTCTTTATCCATTTTTCTCTTTCCTGGGATATTGAAGGTGTACCGAAGCGGAGGTTCTTGGAAACAGAGCAGCCGTAAACTTTAGGGTGCCTGTGTCTTGTTGATTTTTAGTTTTCCCAATTTATACGCCCTTGAGTGGAAGTGCCCTATGCTCTCTACGCTGTGTTTATTACTTGTTTCAGGACACACCATACTCTTCTCCAGAGTGCCTGTTGGCAATTTACATCCCGCCCATCAGCGTAGCAAGGCTCCCATGTCTCCATGGCCTGTCCTGCTTTTCTGGTTTTTACACTTTGTTCAGCATGGCCCTTTTGACCGAGGGCAAGCGAGACTTCTTTGTAGCGCTGATTTGCCCTTCCGGCTTGCTTGGTTGGCCAAAAAGGGCGTATGCGTTTTTTCCTGAATATATTCAGGAAAAAACGCATACGCCCTTTTTGGCCAAGGGCATCATTGTCAACGTTTTGCCGCTTTTCATGTGCTTTAAAGGCGAGTCGAATCTACCTCCTGAAATCTGTTTCCTGCAAATCTGCCTTGCTTTCAAATCCTCTTCGTTGCCTTCCCTCAATATATTTGTGGACGAGAGTTCTCATTTATAACTCTGCACGTTTGTGAATTGCAGTGCCCCTGAGCTCCATTTGTCTCCTCGCTTTTTTGGGAGCTGGCCGCAAAAGCGCAGGATTGCTTCAGGCCCTATTTTGGTTCTGGGGGGCAGGCTGAGCCTGTGGTTCATTCTTCTTCCTGATGGGAAAATGGAGTGACCTGTGCCTGTCCCAACACCTAGGGCTAGTCTTTCGTTGGTTCCCCGTCTTCCCGTTCATCCTCAGGACAAATTGCAACCTGGACGAAACAGTAGGTTAAAGGTGCTGATTCTCCAAGTAGGGAGATGGTTAGTCAAGTGGCTGGAATGGCGAACCCGAGCACAAGGAGAGGAGAAATGAGGTGAGTTTTAGAAACCTTTCCCGATCTCACGGCATACCATCTTCTGGGTTTCCCATGCATGTTTTGATGTAGGAAGATTCCCTTGTACCTGGAGATTTGAGACCCATGGGGTGGGTACCCCGCGGTATTACTTTAAAGTATCTGCATTTGCTCACCCAACCTCACCAATCCTCTCAGCCCCAAGAGTGTCCAGCCTTATGTCTCATCCAGCTGTGGGTCTAGATATGGTCAATCCAGGTTGCATCAGAGACCCTAAACGGATTTTGTAAGAATTTCTCTCTCTTTCACTGTCTTTGCTTTGTGGGTTTTTTAAAGTAATGTATGTTTAGAATGGGGTTTGGCTGCTTTTCCCTGCTGTGTTTATGCCGCTTTACACCCTCTTGATTCACTTGCAGAGAGATATCGATACATAGGTTTTCAGATTCTTACTAGTCAGATATATTCTTGTGTGGTGACTAGGGTGTGTTGAGTCCAGTTCACTGAGCAGGGAGTAGGCCTTGTCTATTACATATTTGGCTTATGGAGCGGTCTCTGAGCTAATTTCAAACCCTTGTTTTATGCATCACCCCACCTCACCTTTCCCATTAAGCAGCCATAGTGTGTCTTCTAAAGGTGTGACTCTGTTCTGTTTTGTAATTCAGTTCAAGTGTAGCGATTTTGACATTCCATCTATAAGCGATATCTTAGGATAAGTGTCTTTTTCTGTGTGACTTATTTCACTTAGAATCATCGTATCTAAATCCACTCATCATGCTGCTAACTAGCCTTATGACATTGATTTCATGGCTGAGTGATATTCCATTGTGCCAAGTACCACCATTTCTTTATCCATTTTTCTCTTTCCTGGGATATTGAAGGTGTACCGAAGTGGAGGTTCTTGGAAACAGAGCAGCCGTAAACTTTAGGGTGCCTGTGTCTTGTTGATTTTTAGTTTTCCCAATTTATACGCCCTTGAGTGGAAGTGCCCTATGCTCTCTAGGCTGTGTTTATTACTTGTTTCAGGACACACAGTACTCTTCTCCAGAGTGCCTGTTGGCAATTTACCTCCCGCCCATCAGCGTAGCAAGGCTCCCATGTCTCCATGGCCTGTCCTGCTTTTCTGGTTTTTACACTTTGTTCAGCATGGCCCTTTTGACCGAGGGCAAGCGAGACTTCTTTGTAGCGCTGATTTGCCCTTCCGGCTTGCTTGGTTGGCCATAAAGGGCGTATGCGTTTTTTCCTGAATATATTCAGGAAAAAACGCATACGCCCTTTTTGGCCAAGGGCATCATTGTCAACGTTTTGCCACTTTTCATGTGCTTTAAAGGCGAGTTGAATCTACCTCCTGAAATCTGTTTCCTGCAAATCTGCCTTGCTTTCAAATCCTCTTCGTTGCCTTCCCTCAATATATTTGTGGACGAGAGTTCTCATTTACTCTGCACGTTTGTGAATTGCAGTGCCCCTGAGCTCCATTTGTCTCCTCGCTTTTTTGGGAGCTGGCCGCAAAAGCGCAGGATTGCTTCAGGCCCTATTTTGGTTCTGGGGGGCAGGCTGAGCCTGTGGTTCATTCTTCTTCCTGATGGGAAAATGGAGTGACCTGTGCCTGTCCCAACACCTAGGGCTAGTCTGTCGTTGGTTCCCCGTCTTCCCGTTCATCCTCAGGACAAATTGCAACCTGGACGAAACTGTAGGTTAAAGGTGCTGATTCTCCGATTAGGGAGATGGTTAGTCAAGCGGCTGGAATGGCGAACCCGAGCACAAGGAGAGGAGAAATGAGGTGCGTTTTAGAAACCTTTCCCGATCTCACGGCATACCATCTTCTGGGTTTCCCATGCATGTTTTGATGTAGGAAGATTCCCTTGTACCTGGAGATTTGAGACCCATGGGGTGTGTTCCCCGCAGTGTTACTTTAAAGTATCTGCGTTTGCTCACCCAACCTCACCAATCCTCTCAGCCCCAAGAGTGTCCAGCCTTATGTCTCATCCAGCTGTGGGTCTAGATATGGTCAATCCAGGTTGCATCATAGACCCTAAACGGATTTTGTAAGAATTTCTCTCTCTTTCACTGTCTTTGTTTTGTGGGTTTTTTAAAGTAATTTATGTTTAGAATCGGGCTTGGCTGCTTTTCCCTGCTGTGTTGATGCCGCTTTACACCCTCTTGATTCACTTGCAGAGAGATATCGATACATAGGTTTTCAGATTCGTACTAGTCAGAATTATTCTTGTGCGGTGACTACGGGGTGTTGAGTCCAGTTCACTGAGCAGGGAGTAGGCCTTGTCTATTACATATTTGGCTTATGGAGCGGTCTCTGAGCTAATTTCAAACCCTTGTTTTATGCATCACCCCACCTCACCTTTCCCGTTAAGCAGCCATAGTGTGTCTTCTAAAGGTGTGACTCTGTTCTGTTTTGTAATTCAGTTCAAGTGTAGCGATTTTGACATTCCCTCTATAAGCGATATCTTAGGATAAGTGTCTTTTTCTGTGTGACTTATTTCACTTAGAATCATCGTATCTAAATCCACTCATCATGCTGCTAACTAGCCTTATGACATTGATTTCATGGCTGAGTGATATTCCATTGTGTCAAGTACCACCATTTCTTTATCCATTTTTCTCTTTCCTGGGATATTGAAGGTGTACCGAAGTGGAGGTTCTTGGAAACACAGCAGCCGTAAACTTTAGGGTGCCTGTGTCTTGTTGATTTTTAGTTTTCCCAATTTATACGCCCTTGAGTGGAAGTGCCCTATGCTCTCTACGCTGTGTTTATTACTTGTTTCAGGACACACCGTACTCTTCTCCAGAGTGCCTGTTGGCAATTTACATCCCGCCCATCAGCGTAGCAAGGCTCCCATGTCTCCATGGCCTGTCCTGCTTTTCTGGTTTTTACACTTTGTTCAGCATGGCCCTTTTGACCGAGGGCAAGCGAGACTTCTTTGTAGCGCTGATTTGCCCTTCCGGCTTGCTTGGTTGGCCAAAAAGGGCGTATGCGTTTTTTCCTGAATATATTCAGGAAAAAACGCATACGCCCTTTTTGGCCAAGGGCATCATTGTCAACGTTTTCCCGCTTTCATGTGCTTTAAAGGCGAGTCGAATCTACCTCCTGAAATCTGTTTCCTGCAAATCTGCCTTGCTTTCAAATCCTCTTCGTTGCCTTCCCTCAATATATTTGTGGACGAGAGTTCTCATTTATAACTCTGCACGTTTGTGAATTGCAGTGCCCCTGAGCTCCATTTGTGTCCTCGCTTTTTTGGGAGCTGGCCGCAAAAGCGCAGGATTGCTTCAAGCCCTATTTTGGTTCTGGGGGGCAGGCTGAGCCTGTGGTTCATTCTTCTTCCTGATGGGAAAATGGAGTGACCTGTGCCTGTCCCAACACCTAGGGCTAGTCTTTCATTGGTTCCCCGTCTTCCCGTTCATCCTCAGGACAAATTGCAACCTGTTCAATCAGGAGGTTAAAGGTGCTGATTCTCCAAGTAGGGAGATGGTTAGTCAAGCGGCTGGAATGGCGAACCCGAGCACAAGGAGAGGAGAAATGAGGTGCGTTTTAGAAACCTTTCCCGATCTCATGGCATACCATCTTCTGGGTTTCCCATGCATGTTTTGATGTAGGAAGATGCCCTTGTACCTGGAGATTTGAGACCCATGGGGTGTGTTCCCCGCAGTGTTACTTTAAAGTATCTGCGTTTGCTCACCCAACCTCACCAATCCTCTCAGCCCCAAGAGTGTCCAGCCTTATGTCTCATCCAGCTGTGGGTCTAGATATGGTCAATCCAGGTTGCATCATAGACCCTGAACGGATTTTGTAAGAATTTCTCTCTCTTTCACTGTCTTTGTTTTGTGGGTTTTTTAAAATAATTTATGTTTAGAATCGGGCTTGGCTGCTTTTCCCTGCTGTGTTGATGCCGCTTTACACCCTCTTGATTCACTTGCAGAGAGATATCGATACATAGGTTTTCAGATTCTTACTAGTCAGATATATTCTTGTGTGGTGACTAGGGTGTGTTGAGTCCAGTTCACTGAGCAGGGAGTAGGCCTTGTCTATTACATATTTGGCTTATGGAGCGGTCTCTGAGCTAATTTCAAACCCTTGTTTTATGCATCACCCCACCTCACCTTTCCCGTTAAGCAGCCATAGTGTGTCTTCTAAAGGTGTGACTCTGTTTTGTTTTGTAATTCAGTTCAAGTGTAGCGATTTTGACATTCCCTCTATAAGCGATATCTTAGGATAAGTGTCTTTTTCTGTGTGACTTATTTCACTTAGAATCATCGTACCTAAATCCACTCATCATGCTGCTAACTAGCCTTATGACATTGATTTCATGGCTGAGTGATATTCCATTGTGCCAAGTACCACCATTTCTTTATCCATTTTTCTCTTTCCTGGGATATTGAAGGTGTACCGAAGCGGAGGTTCTTGGAAACAGAGCAGCCGTAAACTTTAGGGTGCCTGTGTCTTGTTGATTCTTAGTTTTCCCAATTTATACGCCCATGAGTGGAAGTGCCCTATGCTCTCTACGCTGTGTTTATTACTTGTTTCAGGACACACCGTACTCTTCTCCAGAGTGCCTGTTGGCAATTTACATCCCGCCCATCAGCGTAGCAAGGCTCCCATGTCTCCATGGCCTGTCCTGCTTTTCTGGTTTTTACACTTTGTTCAGCATGGCCCTTTTGACCGAGGGCAAGCGAGACTTCTTTGTAGCGCTGATTTGCCCTTCCGGCTTGCTTGGTTGGCCAAAAACGGCGTATGCGTTTTTTCCTGAATATATTCAGGAAAAAACGCATATGCCCTTTTTGGCCAAGGGCATCATTGTCAACGTTTTGCCGCTTTTCATGTGCTTTAAAGGCGAGTCGAATCTACCTCCTGAAATCTGTTTCCTGCAAATCTGCCTTGCTTTCAAATCCTCTTCGTTGCCTTCCCTCAATATATTTGTGGACGAGAGTTATCATTTATAACTCTGCACGTTTGTGAATTGCAGTGTCCCTGAGCTCCATTTGTCTACTCGCTTTTTTGGGAGCTGGCCGCAAAAGCACAGGATTGCTTCAGGCCCTATTTTGGTTCTGGGGGTCAGGCTGAGCCTGTGGTTCATTCTTCTTCCTGATGGGAAAATGGAGTGGCCTGTGCCTGTCCCAACACCTAGGGCTAGTCTCTCGTTGGTTGCCCGTCTTCCCGTTCATCCTCAGGACAAATTGCAACCTGTACGAAACAGGAGGTTAAAGGTGCTGATTCTCCAAGTAGGGAGATGGTTAGTCAAGCGGCTGGAATGGCGAACCCGAGCACAAGGAGAGGAGAAATGAGGTGCGTTTTAGAAACCTTTCCTGATCTCACGGCATACCATCTTCTGGGTTTCCCATGCATGTTTTGATGTAGGAAGATGCCCTTGTACCTGGAGATTTGAGACCCATGGGGTGTGTACCCCGCAGTGTTACTTTAAAGTATCTGCGTTTGCTCACCCAACCTCACCAATCCTCTCAGCCCCAAGAGTGTCCAGCCTTATGTCTCATCCAGCTGTGGGTCTAGATATGGTCAATCCAGGTTGCATCATAGACCCTGAACGGATTTTGTAAGAATTTCTCTCTCTTTCACTGTCTTTGTTTTGTGGGTTTTTTAAAGTAATTTATGTTTAGAATCGGGCTTGGCTGCTTTTCCCTGCTGTGTTGATGCCGCTTTACACCCTCTTGATTCACTTGCAGAGAGATATCGATACATAGGTTTTCAGATTCTTACTAGTCAGATATATTCTTGTGCGGTGACTAGGGGGTGTTGAGTCCAGTTCACTGAGCAGGGAGTAGGCCTTGTCTATTACATATTTGGCTTATGGAGCGGTGTCTGAGCTAATTTCAAACCCTTGTTTTATGCATCACCCCACCTCACCTTTCCCGTTAAGCAGCCATAGTGTGTCTTCTAAAGGTGTGACTCTGTTCTGTTTTGTAATTCAGTTCAAGTGTAGCGATTTTGACATTCCCTCTATAAGCGATATCTTAGGATAAGTGTCTTTTTCTGTGTGACTTATTTCACTTAGAATCATCGTACCTAAATCCACTCATCATGCTGCTAACTAGCCTTATGACATTGATTTCATGGCTGAGTGATATTCCATTGTGCCAAGTACCACCATTTCTTTATCCATTTTTCTCTTTCCTGGGATATTGAAGGTGTACCGAAGCGGAGGTTCTTGGAAACAGAGCAGCCGTAAACTTTAGGGTGCCTGTGTCTTGTTGATTTTTACTTTTCCCAATTTATACGCCCATGAGTGGAAGTGCCCTATGCTCTCTACGCTGTGTTTATTACTTGTTTCAGGACACACCGTACTCTTCTCCAGAGTGCCTGTTGGCAATTTACATCCCGCCCATCAGCGTAGCAAGGCTCCCATGTCTCCATGGCCTGTCCTGCTTTTCTGGTTTTTACTGTTTGTTCAGCATGGCCCTTTTGACCGAGGGCAAGCGAGACTTCTTTGTAGCACTGATTTGCCCTTCCGGCTTGCTTGGTTGGCCAAAAAGGGCGTATGCGTTTTTTCCTGAATATATTCAGGAAAAAACGCATACGCCCTTTTTGGCCAAGGGCATCATTGTCAACGTTGTGCCGCTTTTCATGTGCTTTAAAGGCGAGTCGAATCTACCTCCTGAAATCTGTTTCCTGCAAATCTGCCTTGCTTTCAAATCCTCTTCGTTGCCTTCCCTCAATATATTTGTGGACGAGAGTTCTCATTTATAACTCTGCACGTTTGTGAATTGCAGTGCCCCTGAGCTCCATTTGTCTCCTCGCTTTTTTGGGAGCTGGCCGCAAAAGCGCAGGATTGCTTCAGGCCCTATTTTGGTTGTGGGGGGCAGGCTGAGCCTGTGGTTCATTCTTCTTCCTGATGGGAAAATGGAGTGACCTATGCCTGTCCCAACACCTAGGACTCGTCTCTCGTTGGTTCCGCGTCTTCCCGTTCATCCTCAGGACAAATTGCAACCTGTACAATCAGGAGGTTAAAGGTGCTGATTCTCCAAGTAGGGAGATGGTTAGTCAAGCGGCTGGAATGGCGAACTCGAGCACAAGGAGAGGAGAAATGAGGTGCGTTTTAGAAACCTTTCCCGATCTCATGGCATACCATCTTCTGGGTTTCCCATGCATGTTTTGATGTAGGAAGATGCCCTTGTACCTGGAGATTTGAGACCCATGGTGTGTGTTCCCCGCAGTGTTACTTTAAAGTATCTGCGTTTGCTCACCCAACCTCACCAAACCTCTCAGCCCCAAGAGTATCCAGCCTTATGTCTCATCCAGCTGTGGGTCTAGATATGGTCAATCCAGGTTGCATCATAGTCCCTGAACGGATTTTGTAAGAATTTCTCTCTCTTTCACTGTCTTTGTTTTGTGGGTTTTTTTAAAGTAATTTATGTTTAGAATCGGGCTTGGCTGCTCTTGCCTGCTGTGTTGATGCCGCTTTACACCCTCTTGATTCACTTGCAGAGAGATATTGATACATAGGTTTTCAGATTCTTACTAGTCAGATATATTCTTGTGTGGTGACTAGGGTGTGTTGAGTCCAGTTCACTGAGCAGGGAGTAGGCCTTGTCTATTACATATTTGGCTTATGGAGCGGTCTCTGAGCTAATTTCAAACCCTTGTTTTATGCATCACCCCACCTCACCTTTCCCGTTAAGCAGCCATAGTGTGTCTTCTAAAGGTGTGACTCTGTTTTGTTTTGTAATTCAGTTCAAGTGTAGCGATTTTGACATTCCCTCTATAAGCGATATCTTAGGATAAGTGTCTTTTTCTGTGTGACTTATTTCACTTAGAATCATCGTATCTAAATCCACTCATCATGCTGCTAACTAGCCTTATGACATTGATTTCATGGCTGAGTGATATTCCATTGTGCCAAGTACCACCATTTCTTTATCCATTTTTCTCTTTCCTGGGATATTGAAGGTGTACCGAAGCGGAGGTTCTTGGAAACAGAGCAGCCGTAAACTTTAGGGTGCCTGTGTCTTGTTGATTCTTAGTTTTCCCAATTTATACGCCCATGAGTGGAAGTGCCCTATGCTCTCTACGCAGTGTTTATTACTTGTTTCAGGACACACCGTACTCTTCTCCAGAGTGCCTGTTGGCAATTTACATCCCGCCCATCAGCGTAGCAAGGCTCCCATGTCTCCATGGCCTGTCCTGCTTTTCTGGTTTTTACACTTTGTTCAGCATGGCCCTTTTGACCGAGGGCAAGCGAGACATGTTTGTAGCGCTGATTTGCCCTTCCGGCTTGCTTGGTTGGCCAAAAAGGGCGTATGCGTTTTTTCCTGAATATATTCAGGAAAAAACGCATACGCCCTTTTTGGCCAAGGGCATCATTGTCAACGTTTTGCCGCTTTTCATGTGCTTTAAAGGCGAGGCGAATCTACCTCCTGAAATCTGTTTCCTGCAAATCTGCCTTGCTTTCAAATCCTCTTCGTTGCCTTCCCTCAATATATTTGTGGACGAGAGTTCTCATTTATAACTCTGCACGTTTGTGAATTGCAGTGCCCCTGAGCTCCATTTGTCTCCTCGCTTTTTTGGGAGCTGGCCGCAAAAGCGCAGGATTGCTTCAGGCCTTATTTTGGTTCTGGGGGGCAGGCTGAGCCTGTGGTTCATTCTTCTTCCTGATGGGAAAATGGAGTCACCTATGCCTGTCCCAACACCTAGGGCTCGTCTCTCGTTGGTTCCACGTCTTCCCGTTCATCCTCAGGACAAATTGCAACCTGTAAGAAACAGGAGGTTAAAGGTGCTGATTCTCCAAGTAGGGAGATGGTTAGTCAAGCGGCTGGAATGGCGAACCCGAGCACAAGGAGAGGATAAATGAGGTGCGTTTTAGAAACCTTTCCCGATCTGATGGCATACCATCTTCTGGCTTTCCCATGCATGTTTTGATGTAGGAAGATGCCCTTGTACCTGGAGATTTGAGACCCATGGGGTGTGTTCCCCGCAGTGTTACTTTAAAGTATCTGCGTTTGCTCACCCAACCTCACCAATCCTCTCAGCCCCAAGAGTGTCCAGCCTTATGTCTCATCCAGCTGTGGGTCTAGATATGGTCAATCCAGGTTGCATCATAGACCCTGAACGGATTTTGTAAGAATTTCTCTCTCTTTCACTGTCTTTGTTTTGTGGGTTTGTTAAAGTAATTTATGTTTAGAATCGGGCTTGGCTGCTTTTCCCTGCTGTATTGATGCCGCTTTACACCCTCTTGATTCACTTGCAGAGAGATATCGATACATAGGTTTTCAGATTCTTACTAGTCAGATATATTCTTGTGTGGTGACTAGGGTGTGTTGAGTCCAGTTCACTGAGCAGGGAGTAGGCCTTGTCTATTACATATTTGGCTTATGGAGCGGTCTCTGAGCTAATTTCAAACCCTTGTTTTATGCATCACCCCACCTCACCTTTCCCGTTAAGCAGCCATAGTGTGTCTTCTAAAGGTGTGACTCTGTTCTGTTTTGTAATTCAGTTCAAGTGTAGCGATTTTGACATTCCCTCTATAAGCGATATCTTAGGATAAGTGTCTTTTTCTGTGTGACTTATTTCACTTAGAATCATCGTATCTAAATCCACTCATCATGGTGCTAACTAGCCTTATGACATTGATTTCATGGCTGAGTGATATTCCATTGTGCCAAGTACCACCATTTCTTTATCCATTTTTCTCTTTCCTGGGATATTGAAGGTGTACCGAAGCGGAGGTTCTTGGAAACAGAGCAGCCGTAAACTTTAGGGTGCCTGTGTCTTGTTGATTTTTAGTTTTCCCAATTTATACGCCCTTGAGTGGAAGTGCCCTATGCTCTCTACGCTGTGTTTATTACTTGTTTCAGGACACACCATACTCTTCTCCAGAGTGCCTGTTGGCAATTTACATCCCGCCCATCAGCGTAGCAAGGCTCCCATGTCTCCATGGCCTGTCCTGCTTTTCTGGTTTTTACACTTTGTTCAGCATGGCCCTTTTGACCGAGGGCAAGCGAGACTTCTTTGTAGCGCTGATTTGCCCTTCCGGCTTGCTTGGTTGGCCAAAAAGGGCGTATGCGTTTTTTCCTGAATATATTCAGGAAAAAACGCATACGCCCTTTTTGGCCAAGGGCATCATTGTCAACGTTTTGCCGCTTTTCATGTGCTTTAAAGGCGAGTCGAATCTACCTCCTGAAATCTGTTTCCTGCAAATCTGCCTTGCTTTCAAATCCTCTTCGTTGCCTTCCCTCAATATATTTGTGGACGAGAGTTCTCATTTATAACTCTGCACGTTTGTGAATTGCAGTGCCCCTGAGCTCCATTTGTCTCCTCGCTTTTTTGGGAGCTGGCCGCAAAAGCGCAGGATTGCTTCAGGCCCTATTTTGGTTCTGGGGGGCAGGCTGAGCCTGTGGTTCATTCTTCTTCCTGATGGGAAAATGGAGTGACCTGTGCCTGTCCCAACACCTAGGGCTAGTCTTTCGTTGGTTCCCCGTCTTCCCGTTCATCCTCAGGACAAATTGCAACCTGGACGAAACAGTAGGTTAAAGGTGCTGATTCTCCAAGTAGGGAGATGGTTAGTCAAGTGGCTGGAATGGCGAACCCGAGCACAAGGAGAGGAGAAATGAGGTGCGTTTTAGAAACCTTTCCCGATCTCACGGCATACCATCTTCTGGGTTTCCCATGCATGTTTTGATGTAGGAAGATTCCCTTGTACCTGGAGATTTGAGACCCATGGGGTGGGTACCCCGCGGTATTACTTTAAAGTATCTGCATTTGCTCACCCAACCTCACCAATCCTCTCAGCCCCAAGAGTGTCCAGCCTTATGTCTCATCCAGCTGTGGGTCTAGATATGGTCAATCCAGGTTGCATCAGAGACCCTAAACGGATTTTGTAAGAATTTCTCTCTCTTTCACTGTCTTTGCTTTGTGGGTTTTTTAAAGTAATGTATGTTTAGAATGGGGTTTGGCTGCTTTTCCCTGCTGTGTTTATGCCGCTTTACACCCTCTTGATTCACTTGCAGAGAGATATCGATACATAGGTTTTCAGATTCTTACTAGTCAGATATATTCTTGTGTGGTGACTAGGGTGTGTTGAGTCCAGTTCACTGAGCAGGGAGTAGGCCTTGTCTATTACATATTTGGCTTATGGAGCGGTCTCTGAGCTAATTTCAAACCCTTGTTTTATGCATCACCCCACCTCACCTTTCCCATTAAGCAGCCATAGTGTGTCTTCTAAAGGTGTGACTCTGTTCTGTTTTGTAATTCAGTTCAAGTGTAGCGATTTTGACATTCCATCTATAAGCGATATCTTAGGATAAGTGTCTTTTTCTGTGTGACTTATTTCACTTAGAATCATCGTATCTAAATCCACTCATCATGGTGCTAACTAGCCTTATGACATTGATTTCATGGCTGAGTGATATTCCATTGTGCCAAGTACCACCATTTCTTTATCCATTTTTCTCTTTCCTGGGATATTGAAGGTGTACCGAAGCGGAGGTTCTTGGAAACAGAGCAGCCGTAAACTTTAGGGTGCCTGTGTCTTGTTGATTTTTACTTTTCCCAATTTATACGCCCTTGAGTGGAAGTGCCCTATGCTCTCTACGCTGTGTTTATTACTTGTTTCAGGACACACCGTACTCTTCTCCAGAGTGCCTGTTGGCAATTTACATCCCGCCCATCAGCGTAGCAAGGCTCCCATGTCTCCATGGCCTGTCCTGCTTTTCTGGTTTTTACACTTTGTTCAGCATGGCCCTTTTGACCGAGGGCAAGCGAGACTTCTTTGTAGCGCTGATTTGCCCTTACGGCTTGCTTGGTTGGCCAAAAAGGGCGTATGCGTTTTTTCCTGAATATATTCAGGAAAAAACGCATACGCCCTTTTTGGCCAAGGGCATCATTGTCAACGTTTTGCCGCTTTTCATGTGCTTTAAAGGCGAGTCGAATCTACCTCCTGAAATCTGTTTCCTGCAAATCTGCCTTGCTTTCAAATCCTCTTCGTTGCCTTCCCTCAATATATTTGTGGACGAGAGTTCTCATTTATAACTCTGCACGTTTGTGAATTGCAATGCCCCTGAGCTCCATTTGTCTCCTCGCTTTTTTGGGAGCTGGCCGCAAAAGCGCAGGATTGCTTCAGGCCCTATTTTGGTACTGGGGGGCAGACTGAGCCTGTGGTTCATTCTTCTTCCTGATGGGAAAATGGAGTGACCTATGCCTGTCCCAACACCTAGGGCTCGTTTCTCGTTGGTTCCGCGTCTTCCCGTTCATCCTCAGGACAAATTGCAACCTGTACAATCAGGAGGTTAAAGGTGCTGATTCTCCAAGTAGGGAGATGGTTAGTCAAGCGGCTGGAATGGCGAACCCGAGCACAAGGAGAGGAGAAATGAGGTGCGTTTTACAAACCTTTCCCGATCTCATGGCATACCATCTTCTGGGTTTCCCATGCATGTTTTGATGTAGGAAGATGCCCTTGTACCTGGAGATTTGAGACCAATGGGGTGTGTTCCCCGCAGTGTTACTTTAAAGTATCTGCGTTTGCTCACCCAACCTCACCAATCCTCTCAGCCCCAAGAGTGTCCAGCCTTATGTCTCATCCAGCTGTGTGTCTAGATATGGTCAATCCAGGTTGCATCGTAGACCCTGAACGGATTTTGTAAGAATTTCTCTCTCTTTCACTGTCTTTGTTTTGTGGGTTTTTTAAAGTACTGTATGTTTAGAATCGGACTTGGCTGCTTTTCCCTGCTGTGTTGATGCCGCTTTACACCCTCTTGATTCACTTGCAGAGAGATATCGATACATAGGTTTTCAGATTTTTACTAGTCAGATATATTCTTGTGTGGTGTCTAGGGTGTTTTGAGTCCAGTTCACTGAGCAGGGAGTAGGCCTTGTCTATTACATATTTGGCTTATGGAGCGGTCTCTGAGCTAATTTCAAACACTTGTTTTATGCATCACCCCACCTCACCTTTCCCGTTAAGCAGCCATAGTGTGTCTTCTAAAGGTGTGACTCTGTTCTGTTTTGTAATTCAGTTCAAGTGTAGCGATTTTGACATTCCCTCTATAAGCGATATCTTAGGATAAGTGTCTTTTTCTGTGTGACTTATTTCACTTAGAATCATCGTACCTAAATCCACTCATCATGCTGCTAACTAGCCTTATGACATTGATTTCATGGCTGAGAGATATTCCATTGTGCCAAGTACCACCATTTCTTTATCCATTTTTCTCTTTCCTGGGATATTGAAGGTGTACCGAAGCGGAGGTTCTTGGAAACAGAGCAGCCGTAAACTTTAGGGTGCCTGTGTCTTGTTGATTTTTAGTTTTCCCAATTTATACGCCCTTGAGTGGAAGTGCCCTATGCTCTCTACGCTGTGTTTATTACTTGTTTCAGGACACACCGTACTCTTCTCCAGAGTGCCTGTTGGCAATTTACGTCCCGCCCATCAGCGTAGCAAGGCTCCCATGTCTCCATGGCCTGTCCTGCTTTTCTGGTTTTTACACTTTGTTCAGCATGGCCCTTTTGACCGAGGGCAAGCGAGACTTCTTTGTAGCGCTGATTTGCCCTTCCGGCTTGCTTGGTTGGCCAAAAAGGGCGTATGCGTTTTTTCCTGAATATATTCAGGAAAAAACGCATACGCCCTTTTTGGCCAAGGGCATCATTGTCAACGTTTTGCCGCTTTTCATGTGCTTTAAAGGCGAGTCGAATCTACCTCCTGAAATCTGTTTCCTGCAAATCTGCCTTGCTTTCAAATCCTCTTCGTTGCCTTCCCTCAATATATTTGTGGACGAGAGTTCTCATTTATAACTCTGCACGTTTGTGAATTGCAGTGCCCCTGAGCTCCATTTGTCTCCTCGCTTTTTTGGGAGCTGGCCGCAAAAGCGCAGGATTGCTTCAGGCCCTATTTTGGTTCTGGGGGGCAGGCTGAGCCTGTGGTTCATTCTTCTTCCTGATGGGAAAATGGAGTGACCTATGCCTGTCCCAACACCTAGGGCTCGTCTCTCGTTGGTTCCGCGTCTTCCCGTTCATCCTCAGGACAAATTGCAACCTGTACAATCAGGAGGTTAAAGGTGCTGATTCTCCAAGTAGGGAGATGATTAGTCAAGCGGCTGGAATGGCGAACCCGAGCACAAGGAGAGGAGAAATGAGGTGCGTTTTAGAAACCTTTCCCGATCTCATGGCATACCATCTTCTGGGTTTCCCATGCATGTTTTGATGTAGGAAGATGCCCTTGTACCTGGAGATTTGAGACCCATGGGGTGTGTTCCCCGCAGTGTTACTTTAAAGTATCTGCGTTTGCTCACCCAACCTCACCAATCCTCTCAGCCCCAAGAGTGTCCAGCCTTATGTCTCATCCAGCTGTGGGTCTAGATATGGTCAATCCAGGTTGCATCAGAGACCCTGAACGGATTTTGTAAGAATTTCTCTCTCTTTCACTGTCTTTGTTTTGTTGGTTTTTTAAAGTAATTTATGTTTAGAATCGGGCTTGGCTGCTTTTCCCTGCTGTGTTGATGCCGCTTTACACCCTCTTGATTCACTTGCAGAGAGATATCGATACATAGGTTTTCAGATTCTTACTAGTCAGATATATTCTTGTGTGGTGTCTAGGGTGTGTTGAGTCCAGTTCACTGAGCAGGGAGTAGGCCTTGTCTATTACATATTTGGCTTATGGAGCGGTGTCTGAGCTAATTTCAAACCCTTGTTTTATGCATCACCCCACCTCACCTTTCCCGTTAAGCAGCCATAGTGTGTCTTCTACAGGTGTGACTGTGTTCTGTTTTGTAATTCAGTTCAAGTGTAGCGATTTTGACATTCCCTCTATAAGCGATATCTTAGGATAAGTGTCTTTTTCTGTGTGACTTATTTCACTTAGAATCATCGTATCTAAATCCACTCATCATGGTGCTAACTAGCCTTATGACATTGATTTCATGGCTGAGTGATATTCCATTGTGCCAAGTACCACCATTTCTTTATCCATTTTTCTCTTTCCTGGGATATTGAAGGTGTACCGAAGCGGAGGTTCTTGGAAACAGAGCAGCCGTAAACTTTAGGGTGCCTGTGTCTTGTTGATTTTTACTTTTCCCAATTTATACGCCCTTGAGTGGAAGTGCCCTATGCTCTCTACGCTGTGTTTATTACTTGTTTCAGGACACACCATACTCTTCTCCAGAGTGCCTGTTGGCAATTTACATCCCGCACATCAGCGTAGAAAGGCTCCCATGTCTCCATGGCCTGTCCTGCTTTTCTGGTTTTTACACTTTGTTCAGCATGGCCCTTTTGACCGAGGGCAAGCGAGACTTCTTTGTAGCGCTGATTTGCCCTTCCGGCTTGCTTGGTTGGCCAAAAAGGGCGTATGCGTTTTTTCCTGAATATATTCAGGAAAAAACGCATACGCCCTTTTTGGCCAAGGGCATCATTGTCAACGTTTTGCCACTTTTCATGTGCTTTAAAGGCGAGTCGAATCTACCTCCTGAAATCTGTTTCCTGCAAATCTGCCTTGCTTTCAAATCCTCTTCGTTGCCTTCCCTCAATATATTTGTGGACGAGAGTTCTCATTTATAACTCTGCACGTTTGTGAATTGCAGTGCCCCTGAGCTCCATTTGTCTCCTCGCATTTTTGGGAGCTGTCCGCAAAAGCGCAGGATTGCTTCAGGCCCTAATTTGGTTCTGGGGGGCAGGCTGAGCCTGTGGTTCATTCTTCTTCCTGATGGGAAAATGGAGTGACCTGTGCCTGTCCCAACACCTAGGGCTAGTCTCTCGTTGGTTCCCCGTCTTCCCGTTCATCCTCAGGACAAATTGCAACCTGGACGAAACAGTAGGTTAAAGGTGCTGATTCTCCAAGTAGGGAGATGGTTAGTCCAGTGGCTGGAATGGCGAAACCGAGCACAAGGAAAGGAGAAATGATGTGCGTTTTAGAAATCTTTCCCGATCTCACGGCATACCATCTTCTGGCTTTCCCATGCATGTTTTGATGTAGGAAGATTCCCTTGTACCTTGAGATTTGAGACCCATGGGGTGTGTTCCCCGCAGTGTTACTTTAAAGTATCTGCATTTGCTCACCCAACCTCACCAATCCTCTCAGCCCCAAGAGTGTCCAGCCTTATGTCTCATCCAGCTGTGGGTCTAGATATGGTCAATCCAGGTTGCATCATAGACCCTGAACGGATTTTGTAAGAATTTCTCTCTCTTTCACTGTCTTTGTTTTGTGGGTTTTTTAAAGTAATTTATGTTTAGAATCGGGCTTGGCTGCTTTTCCCTGCTGCGTTGATGCCGCTTTACACCCTCTTGATTCACTTGCAGAGAGATATCGATACATAGGTTTTCAGATTCGTACTAGTCAGAATTATTCTTGTGCGGTGACTACGGGGTGTTGAGTCCAGTTCACTGAGCAGGGAGTAGGCCTTGTCTATTACATATTTGGCTTATGGAGCAGTCTCTGAGCTAATTTCAAACCCTTGTTTTATGCATCACCCCACCTCACCTTTCCCGTTAAGCAGCCATAGTGTGTCTTCTAAAGGTGTGACTCTGTTCTGTTTTGTAATTCAGTTCAAGTGTAGCGATTTTGACATTCCCTCTATAAGCGATATCTTAGGATAAGTGTCTTTTTCTGTGTGACTTATTTCACTTAGAATCATCGTACCTAAATCCACTCATCATTCTGCTAACTAGCCTTATGACATTGATTTCATGGCTGAGTGATATTCCATTGTGTCAAGTACCACCATTTCTTTATCCATTTTTCTCTTTCCTGGCATATTGAAGGTGTTCCGAAGCAGAGGTTCTTGGAAACAGAGCAGCCGTAAACTTTAGGGTGCCTGTGTCTTGTTGATTTTTAGTTTTCCCAATTTATACGCCCATGAGTGGAAGTGCCCTATGCTCTCTACGCTGTGTTTATTACTTGTTTCAGGACACACCGTACTCTTCTCCAGAGTGCCTGTTGGCAATTTATATCCCGCCCATCAGCGTAGCAAGGCTCCCATGTCTCCATGGCCTGTCCTGCTTTTCTGGTTTTTACTGTTTGTTCAGCATGGCCCTTTTGACCGAGGGCAAGCGAGACTTCTTTGTAGCGCTGATTTGCCCTTCCGGCTTGCTTGGTTGGCCAAAAAGGGCGTATGCGTTTTTTCCTGAATATATTCAGGAAAAAACGCATACGCCCTTTTTGGCCAAGGGCAACATTGTCAACGTTTTGCCGCTTTTCATGTGCTTTAAAGGCGAGTCGAATCTACCTCCTGAAATCTGTTTCCTGCAAATCTGCCTTGCTTTCAAATCCTCTTCGTTGCCTTCCCTCAATATATTTGTGGACGAGAGTTCTCATTTATAACTCTGCACGTTTGTGAATTGCAGTGCCCCTGAGCTCCATTTGTCTCCTCGCTTTTTTGGGAGCTGGCCGCAAAAGCGCAGGATTGCTTCAGGCCCTATTTTGGTTCTGGGGGGCAGGCTGAGCCTGTGGTTCATTCTTCTTCCTGATGGGAAAATGGAGTGACCTATGCCTGTCCCAACACCTAGGGCTCGTCTCTCGTTGGTTCCGCGTCTTCCCGTTCATCCTCAGGACAAATTGCAACCTGTACAATCAGGAGGTTAAAGGTGCTGATTCTCCAAGTAGGGAGATGGTTAGTCAAGCGGCTGGAATGGCGAACCCGAGCACAAGGAGAGGATAAATGAGGTGCGTTTTAGAAACCTTTCCCGATCTGATGGCATACCATCTTCTGGCTTTCCCATGCATGTTTTGATGTAGGAAGATGCCCTTGTACCTGGAGATTTGAGACCCATGGGGTGTGTTCCCCGCAGTGTTACTTTAAAGTATCTGCGTTTGCTCACCCAACCTCACCAATCCTCTCAGCCCCAAGAGTGTCCAGCCTTATGTCTCATCCAGCTGTGGGTCTAGATATGGTCAATCCAGGTTGCCTCATAGACCCTGAACGGATTTTGTAAGAATTTCTCTCTCTTTCACTGTCTTTGTTTTGTGGGTTTGTTAAAGTAATTTATGTTTAGAATCGGGCTTGGCTGCTTTTCCCTGCTGTATTGATGCCGCTTTACACCCTCTTGATTCACTTGCAGAGAGATATCGATACATAGGTTTTCAGATTCTTACTAGTCAGATATATTCTTGTGTGGTGACTAGGGTGTGTTGAGTCCAGTTCACTGAGCAGGGAGTAGGCCTTGTCTATTACATATTTGGCTTATGGAGCGGTCTCTGAGCTAATTTCAAACCCTTGTTTTATGCATCACCCCACCTCACCTTTCCCGTTAAGCAGCCATAGTGTGTCTTCTAAAGGTGTGACTCTGTTCTGTTTTGTAATTCAGTTCAAGTGTAGCGATTTTGACATTCCCTCTATAAGCGATATCTTAGGATAAGTGTCTTTTTCTGTGTGACTTATTTCACTTAGAATCATCGTATCTAAATCCACTCATCATGGTGCTAACTAGCCTTATGACATTGATTTCATGGCTGAGTGATATTCCATTGTGCCAAGTACCACCATTTCTTTATCCATTTTTCTCTTTCCTGGGATATTGAAGGTGTACCGAAGCGGAGGTTCTTGGAAACAGAGCAGCCGTAAACTTTAGGGTGCCTGTGTCTTGTTGATTTTTAGTTTTCCCAATTTATACGCCCTTGAGTGGAAGTGCCCTATGCTCTCTACGCTGTGTTTATTACTTGTTTCAGGACACACCATACTCTTCTCCAGAGTGCCTGTTGGCAATTTACATCCCGCCCATCAGCGTAGCAAGGCTCCCATGTCTCCATGGCCTGTCCTGCTTTTCTGGTTTTTACACTTTGTTCAGCATGGCCCTTTTGACCGAGGGCAAGCGAGACTTCTTTGTAGCGCTGATTTGCCCTTCCGGCTTGCTTGGTTGGCCAAAAAGGGCGTATGCGTTTTTTCCTGAATATATTCAGGAAAAAACGCATACGCCCTTTTTGGCCAAGGGCATCATTGTCAACGTTTTGCCGCTTTTCATGTGCTTTAAAGGCGAGTCGAATCTACCTCCTGAAATCTGTTTCCTGCAAATCTGCCTTGCTTTCAAATCCTCTTCGTTGCCTTCCCTCAATATATTTGTGGACGAGAGTTCTCATTTATAACTCTGCACGTTTGTGAATTGCAGTGCCCCTGAGCTCCATTTGTCTCCTCGCTTTTTTGGGAGCTGGCCGCAAAAGCGCAGGATTGCTTCAGGCCCTATTTTGGTTCTGGGGGGCAGGCTGAGCCTGTGGTTCATTCTTCTTCCTGATGGGAAAATGGAGTGACCTGTGCCTGTCCCAACACCTAGGGCTAGTCTTTCGTTGGTTCCCCGTCTTCCCGTTCATCCTCAGGACAAATTGCAACCTGGACGAAACAGTAGGTTAAAGGTGCTGATTCTCCAAGTAGGGAGATGGTTAGTCAAGTGGCTGGAATGGCGAACCCGAGCACAAGGAGAGGAGAAATGAGGTGCGTTTTAGAAACCTTTCCCGATCTCACGGCATACCATCTTCTGGGTTTCCCATGCATGTTTTGATGTAGGAAGATTCCCTTGTACCTGGAGATTTGAGACCCATGGGGTGGGTACCCCGCGGTATTACTTTAAAGTATCTGCATTTGCTCACCCAACCTCACCAATCCTCTCAGCCCCAAGAGTGTCCAGCCTTATGTCTCATCCAGCTGTGGGTCTAGATATGGTCAATCCAGGTTGCATCATAGACCCTGAACGGATTTTGTAAGAATTTCTCTCTCTTTCACTGTCTTTGTTTTGTGGGTTTTTTAAAGTAATTTATGTTTAGAATCGGGCTTGGCTGCTTTTCCCTGCTGTGTTGATGCCGCTTTACACCCTCTTGATTCACTTGCAGAGAGATATCGATACATAGGTTTTCAGATTCTTACTAGTCAGATATATTCTTGTGCGGTGACTAGGGGGTGTTGAGTCCAGTTCACTGAGCAGGGAGTAGGCCTTGTCTATTACATATTTGGCTTATGGAGCGGTGTCTGAGCTAATTTCAAACCCTTGTTTTATGCATCACCCCACCTCACCTTTCCCGTTAAGCAGCCATAGTGTGTCTTCTAAAGGTGTGACTCTGTTCTGTTTTGTAATTCAGTTCAAGTGTAGCGATTTTGACATTCCCTCTATAAGCGATATCTTAGGATAAGTGTCTTTTTCTGTGTGACTTATTTCACTTAGAATCATCGTACCTAAATCCACTCATCATGCTGCTAACTAGCCTTATGACATTGATTTCATGGCTGAGTGATATTCCATTGTGCCAAGTACCACCATTTCTTTATCCATTTTTCTCTTTCCTGGGATATTGAAGGTGTACCGAAGCGGAGGTTCTTGGAAACAGAGCAGCCGTAAACTTTAGGGTGCCTGTGTCTTGTTGATTTTTACTTTTCCCAATTTATACGCCCATGAGTGGAAGTGCCCTATGCTCTCTACGCTGTGTTTATTACTTGTTTCAGGACACACCGTACTCTTCTCCAGAGTGCCTGTTGGCAATTTACATCCCGCCCATCAGCGTAGCAAGGCTCCCATGTCTCCATGGCCTGTCCTGCTTTTCTGGTTTTTACTGTTTGTTCAGCATGGCCCTTTTGACCGAGGGCAAGCGAGACTTCTTTGTAGCACTGATTTGCCCTTCCGGCTTGCTTGGTTGGCCAAAAAGGGCGTATGCGTTTTTTCCTGAATATATTCAGGAAAAAACGCATACGCCCTTTTTGGCCAAGGGCATCATTGTCAACGTTGTGCCGCTTTTCATGTGCTTTAAAGGCGAGTCGAATCTACCTCCTGAAATCTGTTTCCTGCAAATCTGCCTTGCTTTCAAATCCTCTTCGTTGCCTTCCCTCAATATATTTGTGGACGAGAGTTCTCATTTATAACTCTGCACGTTTGTGAATTGCAGTGCCCCTGAGCTCCATTTGTCTCCTCGCTTTTTTGGGAGCTGGCCGCAAAAGCGCAGGATTGCTTCAGGCCCTATTTTGGTTGTGGGGGGCAGGCTGAGCCTGTGGTTCATTCTTCTTCCTGATGGGAAAATGGAGTGACCTATGCCTGTCCCAACACCTAGGACTCGTCTCTCGTTGGTTCCGCGTCTTCCCGTTCATCCTCAGGACAAATTGCAACCTGTACAATCAGGAGGTTAAAGGTGCTGATTCTCCAAGTAGGGAGATGGTTAGTCAAGCGGCTGGAATGGCGAACTCGAGCACAAGGAGAGGAGAAATGAGGTGCGTTTTAGAAACCTTTCCCGATCTCATGGCATACCATCTTCTGGGTTTCCCATGCATGTTTTGATGTAGGAAGATGCCCTTGTACCTGGAGATTTGAGACCCATGGTGTGTGTTCCCCGCAGTGTTACTTTAAAGTATCTGCGTTTGCTCACCCAACCTCACCAAACCTCTCAGCCCCAAGAGTATCCAGCCTTATGTCTCATCCAGCTGTGGGTCTAGATATGGTCAATCCAGGTTGCATCATAGTCCCTGAACGGATTTTGTAAGAATTTCTCTCTCTTTCACTGTCTTTGTTTTGTGGGTTTTTTTAAAGTAATTTATGTTTAGAATCGGGCTTGGCTGCTCTTGCCTGCTGTGTTGATGCCGCTTTACACCCTCTTGATTCACTTGCAGAGAGATATTGATACATAGGTTTTCAGATTCTTACTAGTCAGATATATTCTTGTGTGGTGACTAGGGTGTGTTGAGTCCAGTTCACTGAGCAGGGAGTAGGCCTTGTCTATTACATATTTGGCTTATGGAGCGGTCTCTGAGCTAATTTCAAACCCTTGTTTTATGCATCACCCCACCTCACCTTTCCCGTTAAGCAGCCATAGTGTGTCTTCTAAAGGTGTGACTCTGTTTTGTTTTGTAATTCAGTTCAAGTGTAGCGATTTTGACATTCCCTCTATAAGCGATATCTTAGGATAAGTGTCTTTTTCTGTGTGACTTATTTCACTTAGAATCATCGTATCTAAATCCACTCATCATGCTGCTAACTAGCCTTATGACATTGATTTCATGGCTGAGTGATATTCCATTGTGCCAAGTACCACCATTTCTTTATCCATTTTTCTCTTTCCTGGGATATTGAAGGTGTACCGAAGCGGAGGTTCTTGGAAACAGAGCAGCCGTAAACTTTAGGGTGCCTGTGTCTTGTTGATTCTTAGTTTTCCCAATTTATACGCCCATGAGTGGAAGTGCCCTATGCTCTCTACGCAGTGTTTATTACTTGTTTCAGGACACACCGTACTCTTCTCCAGAGTGCCTGTTGGCAATTTACATCCCGCCCATCAGCGTAGCAAGGCTCCCATGTCTCCATGGCCTGTCCTGCTTTTCTGGTTTTTACTGTTTGTTCAGCATGGCCCTTTTGACCGAGGGCAAGCGAGACTTCTTTGTAGCGCTGATTTGCCCTTCCGGCTTGCTTGGTTGGCCAAAAAGGGCGTATGCGTTTTTTCCTGAATATATTCAGGAAAAAACGCATACGCCCTTTTTGGCCAAGGGCAACATTGTCAACGTTTTGCCGCTTTTCATGTGCTTTAAAGGCGAGTCGAATCTACCTCCTGAAATCTGTTTCCTGCAAATCTGCCTTGCTTTCAAATCCTCTTCGTTGTCTTCCCTCAATATATTTGTGGACGAGAGTTCTCATTTATAACTCTGCACGTTTGTGAATTGCAGTGCCCCTGAGCTCCATTTGTCTCCTCGCTTTTTTGGGAGCTGGCCGCAAAAGCGCAGGATTGCTTCAGGCCCTATTTTGGTTCTGGGGGGCAGGCTGAGCCTGTGGTTCATTCTTCTTCCTGATGGGAAAATGGAGTGACCTATGCCTGTCCCAACACCTAGGGCTCGTCTCTCGTTGGTTCCGCGTCTTCCCGTTCATCCTCAGGACAAATTGCAACCTGTACAATCAGGAGGTTAAAGGTGCTGATTCTCCAAGTAGGGAGATGGTTAGTCAAGCGGCTGGAATGGCGAACCCGAGCACAAGGAGAGGATAAATGAGGTGCGTTTTAGAAACCTTTCCCGATCTGATGGCATACCATCTTCTGGCTTTCCCATGCATGTTTTGATGTAGGAAGATGCCCTTGTACCTGGAGATTTGAGACCCATGGGGTGTGTTCCCCGCAGTGTTACTTTAAAGTATCTGCGTTTGCTCACCCAACCTCACCAATCCTCTCAGCCCCAAGAGTGTCCAGCCTTATGTCTCATCCAGCTGTGGGTCTAGATATGGTCAATCCAGGTTGCATCATAGACCCTGAACGGATTTTGTAAGAATTTCTCTCTCTTTCACTGTCTTTGTTTTGTGGGTTTGTTAAAGTAATTTATGTTTAGAATCGGGCTTGGCTGCTTTTCCCTGCTGTATTGATGCCGCTTTACACCCTCTTGATTCACTTGCAGAGAGATATCGATACATAGGTTTTCAGATTCTTACTAGTCAGATATATTCTTGTGTGGTGACTAGGGTGTGTTGAGTCCAGTTCACTGAGCAGGGAGTAAGCCTTGTCTATTACATATTTGGCTTATGGAGCGGTCTCTGAGCTAATTTCAAACCCTTGTTTTATGCATCACCCCACCTCACCTTTCCCGTTAAGCAGCCATAGTGTGTCTTCTAAAGGTGTGACTCTGTTCTGTTTTGTAATTCAGTTCAAGTGTAGCGATTTTGACATTCCCTCTATAAGCGATATCTTAGGATAAGTGTCTTTTTCTGTGTGACTTATTTCACTTAGAATCATCGTATCTAAATCCACTCATCATGGTGCTAACTAGCCTTATGACATTGATTTCATGGCTGAGTGATATTCCATTGTGCCAAGTACCACCATTTCTTTATCCATTTTTCTCTTTCCTGGGATATTGAAGGTGTACCGAAGCGGAGGTTCTTGGAAACAGAGCAGCCGTAAACTTTAGGGTGCCTGTGTCTTGTTGATTTTTAGTTTTCCCAATTTATACGCCCTTGAGTGGAAGTGCCCTATGCTCTCTACGCTGTGTTTATTACTTGTTTCAGGACACACCATACTCTTCTCCAGAGTGCCTGTTGGCAATTTACATCCCGCCCATCAGCGTAGCAAGGCTCCCATGTCTCCATGGCCTGTCCTGCTTTTCTGGTTTTTACACTTTGTTCAGCATGGCCCTTTTGACCGAGGGCAAGCGAGACTTCTTTGTAGCGCTGATTTGCCCTTCCGGCTTGCTTGGTTGGCCAAAAAGGGCGTATGCGTTTTTTCCTGAATATATTCAGGAAAAAACGCATACGCCCTTTTTGGCCAAGGGCATCATTGTCAACGTTTTGCCGCTTTTCATGTGCTTTAAAGGCGAGTCGAATCTACCTCCTGAAATCTGTTTCCTGCAAATCTGCCTTGCTTTCAAATCCTCTTCGTTGCCTTCCCTCAATATATTTGTGGACGAGAGTTCTCATTTATAACTCTGCACGTTTGTGAATTGCAGTGCCCCTGAGCTCCATTTGTCTCCTCGCTTTTTTGGGAGCTGGCCGCAAAAGCGCAGGATTGCTTCAGGCCCTATTTTGGTTCTGGGGGGCAGGCTGAGCCTGTGGTTCATTCTTCTTCCTGATGGGAAAATGGAGTGACCTGTGCCTGTCCCAACACCTAGGGCTAGTCTTTCGTTGGTTCCCCGTCTTCCCGTTCATCCTCAGGACAAATTGCAACCTGGACGAAACAGTAGGTTAAAGGTGCTGATTCTCCAAGTAGGGAGATGGTTAGTCAAGTGGCTGGAATGGCGAACCCGAGCACAAGGAGAGGAGAAATGAGGTGCGTTTTAGAAACCTTTCCCGATCTCACGGCATACCATCTTCTGGGTTTCCCATGCATGTTTTGATGTAGGAAGATTCCCTTGTACCTGGAGATTTGAGACCCATGGGGTGGGTACCCCGCGGTATTACTTTAAAGTATCTGCATTTGCTCACCCAACCTCACCAATCCTCTCAGCCCCAAGAGTGTCCAGCCTTATGTCTCATCCAGCTGTGGGTCTAGATATGGTCAATCCAGGTTGCATCATAGACCCTGAACGGATTTTGTAAGAATTTCTCTCTCTTTCACTGTCTTTGTTTTGTGGGTTTTTTAAAGTAATTTATGTTTAGAATCGGGCTTGGCTGCTTTTCCCTGCTGTGTTGATGCCGCTTTACACCCTCTTGATTCACTTGCAGAGAGATATCGATACATAGGTTTTCAGATTCTTACTAGTCAGATATATTCTTGTGCGGTGACTAGGGGGTGTTGAGTCCAGTTCACTGAGCAGGGAGTAGGCCTTGTCTATTACATATTTGGCTTATGGAGCGGTGTCTGAGCTAATTTCAAACCCTTGTTTTATGCATCACCCCACCTCACCTTTCCCGTTAAGCAGCCATAGTGTGTCTTCTAAAGGTGTGACTCTGTTCTGTTTTGTAATTCAGTTCAAGTGTAGCGATTTTGACATTCCCTCTATAAGCGATATCTTAGGATAAGTGTCTTTTTCTGTGTGACTTATTTCACTTAGAATCATCGTACCTAAATCCACTCATCATGCTGCTAACTAGCCTTATGACATTGATTTCATGGCTGAGTGATATTCCATTGTGCCAAGTACCACCATTTCTTTATCCATTTTTCTCTTTCCTGGGATATTGAAGGTGTACCGAAGCGGAGGTTCTTGGAAACAGAGCAGCCGTAAACTTTAGGGTGCCTGTGTCTTGTTGATTTTTACTTTTCCCAATTTATACGCCCATGAGTGGAAGTGCCCTATGCTCTCTACGCTGTGTTTATTACTTGTTTCAGGACACACCGTACTCTTCTCCAGAGTGCCTGTTGGCAATTTACATCCCGCCCATCAGCGTAGCAAGGCTCCCATGTCTCCATGGCCTGTCCTGCTTTTCTGGTTTTTACTGTTTGTTCAGCATGGCCCTTTTGACCGAGGGCAAGCGAGACTTCTTTGTAGCACTGATTTGCCCTTCCGGCTTGCTTGGTTGGCCAAAAAGGGCGTATGCGTTTTTTCCTGAATATATTCAGGAAAAAACGCATACGCCCTTTTTGGCCAAGGGCATCATTGTCAACGTTGTGCCGCTTTTCATGTGCTTTAAAGGCGAGTCGAATCTACCTCCTGAAATCTGTTTCCTGCAAATCTGCCTTGCTTTCAAATCCTCTTCGTTGCCTTCCCTCAATATATTTGTGGACGAGAGTTCTCATTTATAACTCTGCACGTTTGTGAATTGCAGTGCCCCTGAGCTCCATTTGTCTCCTCGCTTTTTTGGGAGCTGGCCGCAAAAGCGCAGGATTGCTTCAGGCCCTATTTTGGTTGTGGGGGGCAGGCTGAGCCTGTGGTTCATTCTTCTTCCTGATGGGAAAATGGAGTGACCTATGCCTGTCCCAACACCTAGGACTCGTCTCTCGTTGGTTCCGCGTCTTCCCGTTCATCCTCAGGACAAATTGCAACCTGTACAATCAGGAGGTTAAAGGTGCTGATTCTCCAAGTAGGGAGATGGTTAGTCAAGCGGCTGGAATGGCGAACTCGAGCACAAGGAGAGGAGAAATGAGGTGCGTTTTAGAAACCTTTCCCGATCTCATGGCATACCATCTTCTGGGTTTCCCATGCATGTTTTGATGTAGGAAGATGCCCTTGTACCTGGAGATTTGAGACCCATGGTGTGTGTTCCCCGCAGTGTTACTTTAAAGTATCTGCGTTTGCTCACCCAACCTCACCAAACCTCTCAGCCCCAAGAGTATCCAGCCTTATGTCTCATCCAGCTGTGGGTCTAGATATGGTCAATCCAGGTTGCATCATAGTCCCTGAACGGATTTTGTAAGAATTTCTCTCTCTTTCACTGTCTTTGTTTTGTGGGTTTTTTTAAAGTAATTTATGTTTAGAATCGGGCTTGGCTGCTCTTGCCTGCTGTGTTGATGCCGCTTTACACCCTCTTGATTCACTTGCAGAGAGATATTGATACATAGGTTTTCAGATTCTTACTAGTCAGATATATTCTTGTGTGGTGACTAGGGTGTGTTGAGTCCAGTTCACTGAGCAGGGAGTAGGCCTTGTCTATTACATATTTGGCTTATGGAGCGGTCTCTGAGCTAATTTCAAACCCTTGTTTTATGCATCACCCCACCTCACCTTTCCCGTTAAGCAGCCATAGTGTGTCTTCTAAAGGTGTGACTCTGTTTTGTTTTGTAATTCAGTTCAAGTGTAGCGATTTTGACATTCCCTCTATAAGCGATATCTTAGGATAAGTGTCTTTTTCTGTGTGACTTATTTCACTTAGAATCATCGTATCTAAATCCACTCATCATGCTGCTAACTAGCCTTATGACATTGATTTCATGGCTGAGTGATATTCCATTGTGCCAAGTACCACCATTTCTTTATCCATTTTTCTCTTTCCTGGGATATTGAAGGTGTACCGAAGCGGAGGTTCTTGGAAACAGAGCAGCCGTAAACTTTAGGGTGCCTGTGTCTTGTTGATTCTTAGTTTTCCCAATTTATACGCCCATGAGTGGAAGTGCCCTATGCTCTCTACGCAGTGTTTATTACTTGTTTCAGGACACACCGTACTCTTCTCCAGAGTGCCTGTTGGCAATTTACATCCCGCCCATCAGCGTAGCAAGGCTCCCATGTCTCCATGGCCTGTCCTGCTTTTCTGGTTTTTACACTTTGTTCAGCATGGCCCTTTTGACCGAGGGCAAGCGAGACATCTTTGTAGCGCTGATTTGCCCTTCCGGCTTGCTTGGTTGGCCAAAAAGGGCGTATGCGTTTTTTCCTGAATATATTCAGGAAAAAACGCATACGCCCTTTTTGGCCAAGGGCATCATTGTCAACGTTTTGCCGCTTTTCATGTGCTTTAAAGGCGAGTCGAATCTACCTCCTGAAATCTGTTTCCTGCAAATCTGCCTTGCTTTCAAATCCTCTTCGTTGCCTTCCCTCAATATATTTGTGGACGAGAGTTCTCATTTATAACTCTGCACGTTTGTGAATTGCAGTGCCCCTGAGCTCCATTTGTCTCCTCGCTTTTTTGGGAGCTGGCCGCAAAAGCGCAGGATTGCTTCAGGCCTTATTTTGGTTCTGGGGGGCAGGCTGAGCCTGTGGTTCATTCTTCTTCCTGATGGGAAAATGGAGTCACCTATGCCTGTCCCAACACCTAGGGCTCGTCTCTCGTTGGTTCCACGTCTTCCCGTTCATCCTCAGGACAAATTGCAACCTGTAAGAAACAGGAGGTTAAAGGTGCTGATTCTCCAAGTAGGGAGATGGTTAGTCAAGCGGCTGGAATGGCGAACCCGAGCACAAGGAGAGGATAAATGAGGTGCGTTTTAGAAACCTTTCCCGATCTGATGGCATACCATCTTCTGGCTTTCCCATGCATGTTTTGATGTAGGAAGATGCCCTTGTACCTGGAGATTTGAGACCCATGGGGTGTGTTCCCCGCAGTGTTACTTTAAAGTATCTGCGTTTGCTCACCCAACCTCACCAATCCTCTCAGCCCCAAGAGTGTCCAGCCTTATGTCTCATCCAGCTGTGGGTCTAGATATGGTCAATCCAGGTTGCATCATAGACCCTGAACGGATTTTGTAAGAATTTCTCTCTCTTTCACTGTCTTTGTTTTGTGGGTTTGTTAAAGTAATTTATGTTTAGAATCGGGCTTGGCTGCTTTTCCCTGCTGTATTGATGCCGCTTTACACCCTCTTGATTCACTTGCAGAGAGATATCGATACATAGGTTTTCAGATTCTTACTAGTCAGATATATTCTTGTGTGGTGACTAGGGTGTGTTGAGTCCAGTTCACTGAGCAGGGAGTAGGCCTTGTCTATTACATATTTGGCTTATGGAGCGGTCTCTGAGCTAATTTCAAACCCTTGTTTTATGCATCACCCCACCTCACCTTTCCCGTTAAGCAGCCATAGTGTGTCTTCTAAAGGTGTGACTCTGTTCTGTTTTGTAATTCAGTTCAAGTGTAGCGATTTTGACATTCCCTCTATAAGCGATATCTTAGGATAAGTGTCTTTTTCTGTGTGACTTATTTCACTTAGAATCATCGTATCTAAATCCACTCATCATGGTGCTAACTAGCCTTATGACATTGATTTCATGGCTGAGTGATATTCCATTGTGCCAAGTACCACCATTTCTTTATCCATTTTTCTCTTTCCTGGGATATTGAAGGTGTACCGAAGCGGAGGTTCTTGGAAACAGAGCAGCCGTAAACTTTAGGGTGCCTGTGTCTTGTTGATTTTTACTTTTCCCAATTTATACGCCCTTGAGTGGAAGTGCCCTATGCTCTCTACGCTGTGTTTATTACTTGTTTCAGGACACACCATACTCTTCTCCAGAGTGCCTGTTGGCAATTTACATCCCGCCCATCAGCGTAGCAAGGCTCCCATGTCTCCATGGCCTGTCCTGCTTTTCTGGTTTTTACACTTTGTTCAGCATGGCCCTTTTGACCGAGGGCAAGCGAGACTTCTTTGTAGCGCTGATTTGCCCTTCCGGCTTGCTTGGTTGGCCAAAAAGGGCGTATGCGTTTTTTCCTGAATATATTCAGGAAAAAACGCATACGCCCTTTTTGGCCAAGGGCATCATTGTCAACGTTTTGCCGCTTTTCATGTGCTTTAAAGGCGAGTCGAATCTACCTCCTGAAATCTGTTTCCTGCAAATCTGCCTTGCTTTCAAATCCTCTTCGTTGCCTTCCCTCAATATATTTGTGGACGAGAGTTCTCATTTATAACTCTGCACGTTTGTGAATTGCAGTGCCCCTGAGCTCCATTTGTCTCCTCGCTTTTTTGGGAGCTGGCCGCAAAAGCGCAGGATTGCTTCAGGCCCTATTTTGGTTCTGGGGGGCAGGCTGAGCCTGTGGTTCATTCTTCTTCCTGATGGGAAAATGGAGTGACCTGTGCCTGTCCCAACACCTAGGGCTAGTCTTTCGTTGGTTCCCCGTCTTCCCGTTCATCCTCAGGACAAATTGCAACCTGGACGAAACAGTAGGTTAAAGGTGCTGATTCTCCAAGTAGGGAGATGGTTAGTCAAGTGGCTGGAATGGCGAACCCGAGCACAAGGAGAGGAGAAATGAGGTGCGTTTTAGAAACCTTTCCCGATCTCACGGCATACCATCTTCTGGGTTTCCCATGCATGTTTTGATGTAGGAAGATTCCCTTGTACCTGGAGATTTGAGACCCATGGGGTGGGTACCCCGCGGTATTACTTTAAAGTATCTGCATTTGCTCACCCAACCTCACCAATCCTCTCAGCCCCAAGAGTGTCCAGCCTTATGTCTCATCCAGCTGTGGGTCTAGATATGGTCAATCCAGGTTGCATCAGAGACCCTAAACGGATTTTGTAAGAATTTCTCTCTCTTTCACTGTCTTTGCTTTGTGGGTTTTTTAAAGTAATGTATGTTTAGAATGGGGTTTGGCTGCTTTTCCCTGCTGTGTTTATGCCGCTTTACACCCTCTTGATTCACTTGCAGAGAGATATCGATACATAGGTTTTCAGATTCTTACTAGTCAGATATATTCTTGTGTGGTGACTAGGGTGTGTTGAGTCCAGTTCACTGAGCAGGGAGTAGGCCTTGTCTATTACATATTTGGCTTATGGAGCGGTCTCTGAGCTAATTTCAAACCCTTGTTTTATGCATCACCCCACCTCACCTTTCCCATTAAGCAGCCATAGTGTGTCTTCTAAAGGTGTGACTCTGTTCTGTTTTGTAATTCAGTTCAAGTGTAGCGATTTTGACATTCCATCTATAAGCGATATCTTAGGATAAGTGTCTTTTTCTGTGTGACTTATTTCACTTAGAATCATCGTATCTAAATCCACTCATCATGGTGCTAACTAGCCTTATGACATTGATTTCATGGCTGAGTGATATTCCATTGTGCCAAGTACCACCATTTCTTTATCCATTTTTCTCTTTCCTGGGATATTGAAGGTGTACCGAAGCGGAGGTTCTTGGAAACAGAGCAGCCGTAAACTTTAGGGTGCCTGTGTCTTGTTGATTTTTACTTTTCCCAATTTATACGCCCTTGAGTGGAAGTGCCCTATGCTCTCTACGCTGTGTTTATTACTTGTTTCAGGACACACCGTACTCTTCTCCAGAGTGCCTGTTGGCAATTTACCTCCCGCCCATCAGCGTAGCAAGGCTCCCATGTCTCCATGGCCTGTCCTGCTTTTCTGGTTTTTACACTTTGTTCAGCATGGCCCTTTTGACCGAGGGCAAGCGAGACTTCTTTGTAGCGCTGATTTGCCCTTACGGCTTGCTTGGTTGGCCAAAAAGGGCGTATGCGTTTTTTCCTGAATATATTCAGGAAAAAACGCATACGCCCTTTTTGGCCAAGGGCATCATTGTCAACGTTTTGCCGCTTTTCATGTGCTTTAAAGGCGAGTCGAATCTACCTCCTGAAATCTGTTTCCTGCAAATCTGCCTTGCTTTCAAATCCTCTTCGTTGCCTTCCCTCAATATATTTGTGGACGAGAGTTCTCATTTATAACTCTGCACGTTTGTGAATTGCAATGCCCCTGAGCTCCATTTGTCTCCTCGCTTTTTTGGGAGCTGGCCGCAAAAGCGCAGGATTGCTTCAGGCCCTATTTTGGTACTGGGGGGCAGACTGAGCCTGTGGTTCATTCTTCTTCCTGATGGGAAAATGGAGTGACCTATGCCTGTCCCAACACCTAGGGCTCGTTTCTCGTTGGTTCCGCGTCTTCCCGTTCATCCTCAGGACAAATTGCAACCTGTACAATCAGGAGGTTAAAGGTGCTGATTCTCCAAGTAGGGAGATGGTTAGTCAAGCGGCTGGAATGGCGAACCCGAGCACAAGGAGAGGAGAAATGAGGTGCGTTTTACAAACCTTTCCCGATCTCATGGCATACCATCTTCTGGGTTTCCCATGCATGTTTTGATGTAGGAAGATGCCCTTGTACCTGGAGATTTGAGACCAATGGGGTGTGTTCCCCGCAGTGTTACTTTAAAGTATCTGCGTTTGCTCACCCAACCTCACCAATCCTCTCAGCCCCAAGAGTGTCCAGCCTTATGTCTCATCCAGCTGTGTGTCTAGATATGGTCAATCCAGGTTGCATCGTAGACCCTGAACGGATTTTGTAAGAATTTCTCTCTCTTTCACTGTCTTTGTTTTGTGGGTTTTTTAAAGTACTGTATGTTTAGAATCGGACTTGGCTGCTTTTCCCTGCTGTGTTGATGCCGCTTTACACCCTCTTGATTCACTTGCAGAGAGATATCGATACATAGGTTTTCAGATTCTTACTAGTCAGATATATTCTTGTGTGGTGTCTAGGGTGTTTTGAGTCCAGTTAACTGAGCAGGGAGTAGGCCTTGTCTATTACATATTTGGCTTATGGAGCGGTCTCTGAGCTAATTTCAAACACTTGTTTTATGCATCACCCCACCTCACCTTTCCCGTTAAGCAGCCATAGTGTGTCTTCTAAAGGTGTGACTCTGTTCTGTTTTGTAATTCAGTTCAAGTGTAGCGATTTTGACATTCCCTCTATAAGCGATATCTTAGGATAAGTGTCTTTTTCTGTGTGACTTATTTCACTTAGAATCATCGTACCTAAATCCACTCATCATGCTGCTAACTAGCCTTATGACATTGATTTCATGGCTGAGAGATATTCCATTGTGCCAAGTACCACCATTTCTTTATCCATTTTTCTCTTTCCTGGGATATTGAAGGTGTACCGAAGCGGAGGTTCTTGGAAACAGAGCAGCCGTAAACTTTAGGGTGCCTGTGTCTTGTTGATTTTTAGTTTTCCCAATTTATACGCCCTTGAGTGGAAGTGCCCTATGCTCTCTACGCTGTGTTTATTACTTGTTTCAGGACACACCGTACTCTTCTCCAGAGTGCCTGTTGGCAATTTACGTCCCGCCCATCAGCGTAGCAAGGCTCCCATGTCTCCATGGCCTGTCCTGCTTTTCTGGTTTTTACACTTTGTTCAGCATGGCCCTTTTGACCGAGGGCAAGCGAGACTTCTTTGTAGCGCTGATTTGCCCTTCCGGCTTGCTTGGTTGGCCAAAAAGGGCGTATGCGTTTTTTCCTGAATATATTCAGGAAAAAACGCATACGCCCTTTTTGGCCAAGGGCATCATTGTCAACGTTTTGCCGCTTTTCATGTGCTTTAAAGGCGAGTCGAATCTACCTCCTGAAATCTGTTTCCTGCAAATCTGCCTTGCTTTCAAATCCTCTTCGTTGCCTTCCCTCAATATATTTGTGGACGAGAGTTCTCATTTATAACTCTGCACGTTTGTGAATTGCAGTGCCCCTGAGCTCCATTTGTCTCCTCGCTTTTTTGGGAGCTGGCCGCAAAAGCGCAGGATTGCTTCAGGCCCTATTTTGGTTCTGGGGGGCAGGCTGAGCCTGTGGTTCATTCTTCTTCCTGATGGGAAAATGGAGTGACCTATGCCTGTCCCAACACCTAGGGCTCGTCTCTCGTTGGTTCCGCGTCTTCCCGTTCATCCTCAGGACAAATTGCAACCTGTACAATCAGGAGGTTAAAGGTGCTGATTCTCCAAGTAGGGAGATGATTAGTCAAGCGGCTGGAATGGCGAACCCGAGCACAAGGAGAGGAGAAATGAGGTGCGTTTTAGAAACCTTTCCCGATCTCATGGCATACCATCTTCTGGGTTTCCCATGCATGTTTTGATGTAGGAAGATGCCCTTGTACCTGGAGATTTGAGACCCATGGGGTGTGTTCCCCGCAGTGTTACTTTAAAGTATCTGCGTTTGCTCACCCAACCTCACCAATCCTCTCAGCCCCAAGAGTGTCCAGCCTTATGTCTCATCCAGCTGTGGGTCTAGATATGGTCAATCCAGGTTGCATCAGAGACCCTGAACGGATTTTGTAAGAATTTCTCTCTCTTTCACTGTCTTTGTTTTGTTGGTTTTTTAAAGTAATTTATGTTTAGAATCGGGCTTGGCTGCTTTTCCCTGCTGTGTTGATGCCGCTTTACACCCTCTTGATTCACTTGCAGAGAGATATCGATACATAGGTTTTCAGATTCTTACTAGTCAGATATATTCTTGTGTGGTGTCTAGGGTGTGTTGAGTCCAGTTCACTGAGCAGGGAGTAGGCCTTGTCTATTACATATTTGGCTTATGGAGCGGTCTCTGAGCTAATTTCAAACCCTTGTTTTATGCATCACCCCACCTCACCTTTCCCGTTAAGCAGCCATAGTGTGTCTTCTACAGGTGTGACTGTGTTCTGTTTTGTAATTCAGTTCAAGTGTAGCGATTTTGACATTCCCTCTATAAGCGATATCTTAGGATAAGTGTCTTTTTCTGTGTGACTTATTTCACTTAGAATCATCGTATCTAAATCCACTCATCATGGTGCTAACTAGCCTTATGACATTGATTTCATGGCTGAGTGATATTCCATTGTGCCAAGTACCACCATTTCTTTATCCATTTTTCTCTTTCCTGGGATATTGAAGGTGTACCGAAGCGGAGGTTCTTGGAAACAGAGCAGCCGTAAACTTTAGGGTGCCTGTGTCTTGTTGATTTTTACTTTTCCCAATTTATACGCCCTTGAGTGGAAGTGCCCTATGCTCTCTACGCTGTGTTTATTACTTGTTTCAGGACACACCATACTCTTCTCCAGAGTGCCTGTTGGCAATTTACATCCCGCCCATCAGCGTAGAAAGGCTCCCATGTCTCCATGGCCTGTCCTGCTTTTCTGGTTTTTACACTTTGTTCAGCATGGCCCTTTTGACCGAGGGCAAGCGAGACTTCTTTGTAGCGCTGATTTGCCCTTCCGGCTTGCTTGGTTGGCCAAAAAGGGCGTATGCGTTTTTTCCTGAATATATTCAGGAAAAAACGCATACGCCCTTTTTGGCCAAGGGCATCATTGTCAACGTTTTGCCACTTTTCATGTGCTTTAAAGGCGAGTCGAATCTACCTCCTGAAATCTGTTTCCTGCAAATCTGCCTTGCTTTCAAATCCTCTTCGTTGCCTTCCCTCAATATATTTGTGGACGAGAGTTCTCATTTATAACTCTGCACGTTTGTGAATTGCAGTGCCCCTGAGCTCCATTTGTCTCCTCGCATTTTTGGGAGCTGTCCGCAAAAGCGCAGGATTGCTTCAGGCCCTAATTTGGTTCTGGGGGGCAGGCTGAGCCTGTGGTTCATTCTTCTTCCTGATGGGAAAATGGAGTGACCTGTGCCTGTCCCAACACCTAGGGCTAGTCTCTCGTTGGTTCCCCGTCTTCCCGTTCATCCTCAGGACAAATTGCAACCTGGACGAAACAGTAGGTTAAAGGTGCTGATTCTCCAAGTAGGGAGATGGTTAGTCCAGTGGCTGGAATGGCGAAACCGAGCACAAGGAAAGGAGAAATGATGTGCGTTTTAGAAATCTTTCCCGATCTCACGGCATACCATCTTCTGGCTTTCCCATGCATGTTTTGATGTAGGAAGATTCCCTTGTACCTTGAGATTTGAGACCCATGGGGTGTGTTCCCCGCAGTGTTACTTTAAAGTATCTGCATTTGCTCACCCAACCTCACCAATCCTCTCAGCCCCAAGAGTGTCCAGCCTTATGTCTCATCCAGCTGTGGGTCTAGATATGGTCAATCCAGGTTGCATCATAGACCCTGAACGGATTTTGTAAGAATTTCTCTCTCTTTCACTGTCTTTGTTTTGTGGGTTTTTTAAAGTAATTTATGTTTAGAATCGGGCTTGGCTGCTTTTCCCTGCTGCGTTGATGCCGCTTTACACCCTCTTGATTCACTTGCAGAGAGATATCGATACATAGGTTTTCAGATTCGTACTAGTCAGAATTATTCTTGTGCGGTGACTACGGGGTGTTGAGTCCAGTTCACTGAGCAGGGAGTAGGCCTTGTCTATTACATATTTGGCTTATGGAGCAGTCTCTGAGCTAATTTCAAACCCTTGTTTTATGCATCACCCCACCTCACCTTTCCCGTTAAGCAGCCATAGTGTGTCTTCTAAAGGTGTGACTCTGTTCTGTTTTGTAATTCAGTTCAAGTGTAGCGATTTTGACATTCCCTCTATAAGCGATATCTTAGGATAAGTGTCTTTTTCTGTGTGACTTATTTCACTTAGAATCATCGTACCTAAATCCACTCATCATTCTGCTAACTAGCCTTATGACATTGATTTCATGGCTGAGTGATATTCCATTGTGTCAAGTACCACCATTTCTTTATCCATTTTTCTCTTTCCTGGCATATTGAAGGTGTTCCGAAGCAGAGGTTCTTGGAAACAGAGCAGCCGTAAACTTTAGGGTGCCTGTGTCTTGTTGATTTTTAGTTTTCCCAATTTATACGCCCATGAGTGGAAGTGCCCTATGCTCTCTACGCTGTGTTTATTACTTGTTTCAGGACACACCGTACTCTTCTCCAGAGTGCCTGTTGGCAATTTATATCCCGCCCATCAGCGTAGCAAGGCTCCCATGTCTCCATGGCCTGTCCTGCTTTTCTGGTTTTTACTGTTTGTTCAGCATGGCCCTTTTGACCGAGGGCAAGCGAGACTTCTTTTTAGCGCTGATTTGCCCTTCCGGCTTGCTTGGTTGGCCAAAAAGGGCGTATGCGTTTTTTCCTGAATATATTCAGGAAAAAACGCATACGCCCTTTTTGGCCAAGGGCAACATTGTCAACGTTTTGCCGCTTTTCATGTGCTTTAAAGGCGAGTCGAATCTACCTCCTGAAATCTGTTTCCTGCAAATCTGCCTTGCTTTCAAATCCTCTTCGTTGCCTTCCCTCAATATATTTGTGGACGAGAGTTCTCATTTATAACTCTGCACGTTTGTGAATTGCAGTGCCCCTGAGCTCCATTTGTCTCCTCGCTTTTTTGGGAGCTGGCCGCAAAAGCGCAGGATTGCTTCAGGCCCTATTTTGGTTCTGGGGGGCAGGCTGAGCCTGTGGTTCATTCTTCTTCCTGATGGGAAAATGGAGTGACCTATGCCTGTCCCAACACCTAGGGCTCGTCTCTCGTTGGTTCCGCGTCTTCCCGTTCATCCTCAGGACAAATTGCAACCTGTACAATCAGGAGGTTAAAGGTGCTGATTCTCCAAGTAGGGAGATGGTTAGTCAAGCGGCTGGAATGGCGAACCCGAGCACAAGGAGAGGATAAATGAGGTGCGTTTTAGAAACCTTTCCCGATCTGATGGCATACCATCTTCTGGCTTTCCCATGCATGTTTTGATGTAGGAAGATGCCCTTGTACCTGGAGATTTGAGACCCATGGGGTGTGTTCCCCGCAGTGTTACTTTAAAGTATCTGCGTTTGCTCACCCAACCTCACCAATCCTCTCAGCCCCAAGAGTGTCCAGCCTTATGTCTCATCCAGCTGTGGGTCTAGATATGGTCAATCCAGGTTGCATCATAGACCCTGAACGGATTTTGTAAGAATTTCTCTCTCTTTCACTGTCTTTGTTTTGTGGGTTTGTTAAAGTAATTTATGTTTAGAATCGGGCTTGGCTGCTTTTCCCTGCTGTATTGATGCCGCTTTACACCCTCTTGATTCACTTGCAGAGAGATATCGATACATAGGTTTTCAGATTCTTACTAGTCAGATATATTCTTGTGTGGTGACTAGGGTGTGTTGAGTCCAGTTCACTGAGCAGGGAGTAGGCCTTGTCTATTACATATTTGGCTTATGGAGCGGTCTCTGAGCTAATTTCAAACCCTTGTTTTATGCATCACCCCACCTCACCTTTCCCGTTAAGCAGCCATAGTGTGTCTTCTAAAGGTGTGACTCTGTTCTGTTTTGTAATTCAGTTCAAGTGTAGCGATTTTGACATTCCCTCTATAAGCGATATCTTAGGATAAGTGTCTTTTTCTGTGTGACTTATTTCACTTAGAATCATCGTATCTAAATCCACTCATCATGCTGCTAACTAGCCTTATGACATTGATTTCATGGCTGAGTGATATTCCATTGTGCCAAGTACCACCATTTCTTTATCCATTTTTCTCTTTCCTGGGATATTGAAGGTGTACCGAAGCGGAGGTTCTTGGAAACAGAGCAGCCGTAAACTTTAGGGTGCCTGTGTCTTGTTGATTTTTAGTTTTCCCAATTTATACGCCCTTGAGTGGAAGTGCCCTATGCTCTCTACGCTGTGTTTATTACTTGTTTCAGGACACACCATACTCTTCTCCAGAGTGCCTGTTGGCAATTTACATCCCGCCCATCAGCGTAGCAAGGCTCCCATGTCTCCATGGCCTGTCCTGCTTTTCTGGTTTTTACACTTTGTTCAGCATGGCCCTTTTGACCGAGGGCAAGCGAGACTTCTTTGTAGCGCTGATTTGCCCTTCCGGCTTGCTTGGTTGGCCAAAAAGGGCGTATGCGTTTTTTCCTGAATATATTCAGGAAAAAACGCATACGCCCTTTTTGGCCAAGGGCATCATTGTCAACGTTTTGCCGCTTTTCATGTGCTTTAAAGGCGAGTCGAATCTACCTCCTGAAATCTGTTTCCTGCAAATCTGCCTTGCTTTCAAATCCTCTTCGTTGCCTTCCCTCAATATATTTGTGGACGAGAGTTCTCATTTATAACTCTGCACGTTTGTGAATTGCAGTGCCCCTGAGCTCCATTTGTCTCCTCGCTTTTTTGGGAGCTGGCCGCAAAAGCGCAGGATTGCTTCAGGCCCTATTTTGGTTCTGGGGGGCAGGCTGAGCCTGTGGTTCATTCTTCTTCCTGATGGGAAAATGGAGTGACCTGTGCCTGTCCCAACACCTAGGGCTAGTCTTTCGTTGGTTCCCCGTCTTCCCGTTCATCCTCAGGACAAATTGCAACCTGGACGAAACAGTAGGTTAAAGGTGCTGATTCTCCAAGTAGGGAGATGGTTAGTCAAGTGGCTGGAATGGCGAACCCGAGCACAAGGAGAGGAGAAATGAGGTGCGTTTTAGAAACCTTTCCCGATCTCACGGCATACCATCTTCTGGGTTTCCCATGCATGTTTTGATGTAGGAAGATTCCCTTGTACCTGGAGATTTGAGACCCATGGGGTGGGTACCCCGCGGTATTACTTTAAAGTATCTGCATTTGCTCACCCAACCTCACCAATCCTCTCAGCCCCAAGAGTGTCCAGCCTTATGTCTCATCCAGCTGTGGGTCTAGATATGGTCAATCCAGGTTGCATCAGAGACCCTAAACGGATTTTGTAAGAATTTCTCTCTCTTTCACTGTCTTTGCTTTGTGGGTTTTTTAAAGTAATGTATGTTTAGAATGGGGTTTGGCTGCTTTTCCCTGCTGTGTTTATGCCGCTTTACACCCTCTTGATTCACTTGCAGAGAGATATCGATACATAGGTTTTCAGATTCTTACTAGTCAGATATATTCTTGTGTGGTGACTAGGGTGTGTTGAGTCCAGTTCACTGAGCAGGGAGTAGGCCTTGTCTATTACATATTTGGCTTATGGAGCGGTCTCTGAGCTAATTTCAAACCCTTGTTTTATGCATCACCCCACCTCACCTTTCCCATTAAGCAGCCATAGTGTGTCTTCTAAAGGTGTGACTCTGTTCTGTTTTGTAATTCAGTTCAAGTGTAGCGATTTTGACATTCCATCTATAAGCGATATCTTAGGATAAGTGTCTTTTTCTGTGTGACTTATTTCACTTAGAATCATCGTATCTAAATCCACTCATCATGCTGCTAACTAGCCTTATGACATTGATTTCATGGCTGAGTGATATTCCATTGTGCCAAGTACCACCATTTCTTTATCCATTTTTCTCTTTCCTGGGATATTGAAGGTGTACCGAAGTGGAGGTTCTTGGAAACAGAGCAGCCGTAAACTTTAGGGTGCCTGTGTCTTGTTGATTTTTAGTTTTCCCAATTTATACGCCCTTGAGTGGAAGTGCCCTATGCTCTCTAGGCTGTGTTTATTACTTGTTTCAGGACACACAGTACTCTTCTCCAGAGTGCCTGTTGGCAATTTACCTCCCGCCCATCAGCGTAGCAAGGCTCCCATGTCTCCATGGCCTGTCCTGCTTTTCTGGTTTTTACACTTTGTTCAGCATGGCCCTTTTGACCGAGGGCAAGCGAGACTTCTTTGTAGCGCTGATTTGCCCTTCCGGCTTGCTTGGTTGGCCATAAAAGGCGTATGCGTTTTTTCCTGAATATATTCAGGAAAAAACGCATACGCCCTTTTTGGCCAAGGGCATCATTGTCAACGTTTTGCCACTTTTCATGTGCTTTAAAGGCGAGTTGAATCTACCTCCTGAAATCTGTTTCCTGCAAATCTGCCTTGCTTTCAAATCCTCTTCGTTGCCTTCCCTCAATATATTTGTGGACGAGAGTTCTCATTTACTCTGCACGTTTGTGAATTGCAGTGCCCCTGAGCTCCATTTGTCTCCTCGCTTTTTTGGGAGCTGGCTGCAAAAGCGCAGGATTGCTTCAGGCCCTATTTTGGTTCTGGGGGGCAGGCTGAGCCTGTGGTTCATTCTTCTTCCTGATGGGAAAATGGAGTGACCTGTGCCTGTCCCAACACCTAGGGCTAGTCTGTCGTTGGTTCCCCGTCTTCCCGTTCATCCTCAGGACAAATTGCAACCTGGACGAAACTGTAGGTTAAAGGTGCTAATTCTCCGATTAGGGAGATGGTTAGTCAAGCGGCTGGAATGGCGAACCCGAGCACAAGGAGAGGAGAAATGAGGTGCGTTTTAGAAACCTTTCCCGATCTCACGGCATACCATCTTCTGGGTTTCCCATGCATGTTTTGATGTAGGAAGATTCCCTTGTACCTGGAGATTTGAGACCCATGGGGTGTGTTCCCCGCAGTGTTACTTTAAAGTATCTGCGTTTGCTCACCCAACCTCACCAATCCTCTCAGCCCCAAGAGTGTCCAGCCTTATGTCTCATCCAGCTGTGGGTCTAGATATGGTCAATCCAGGTTGCATCATAGACCCTAAACGGATTTTGTAAGAATTTCTCTCTCTTTCACTGTCTTTGTTTTGTGGGTTTTTTAAAGTAATTTATGTTTAGAATCGGGCTTGGCTGCTTTTCCCTGCTGTGTTGATGCCGCTTTACACCCTCTTGATTCACTTGCAGAGAGATATCGATACATAGGTTTTCAGATTCGTACTAGTCAGAATTATTCTTGTGCGGTGACTACGGGGTGTTGAGTCCAGTTCACTGAGCAGGGAGTAGGCCTTGTCTATTACATATTTGGCTTATGGAGCGGTCTCTGAGCTAATTTCAAACCCTTGTTTTATGCATCACCCCACCTCACCTTTCCCGTTAAGCAGCCATAGTGTGTCTTCTAAAGGTGTGACTCTGTTCTGTTTTGTAATTCAGTTCAAGTGTAGCGATTTTGACATTCCCTCTATAAGCGATATCTTAGGATAAGTGTCTTTTTCTGTGTGACTTATTTCACTTAGAATCATCGTATCTAAATCCACTCATCATGCTGCTAACTAGCCTTATGACATTGATTTCATGGCTGAGTGATATTCCATTGTGTCAAGTACCACCATTTCTTTATCCATTTTTCTCTTTCCTGGGATATTGAAGGTGTACCGAAGTGGAGGTTCTTGGAAACACAGCAGCCGTAAACTTTAGGGTGCCTGTGTCTTGTTGATTTTTAGTTTTCCCAATTTATACGCCCTTGAGTGGAAGTGCCCTATGCTCTCTACGCTGTGTTTATTCCTTGTTTCAGGACACACCGTACTCTTCTCCAGAGTGCCTGTTGGCAATTTACATCCCGCCCATCAGCGTAGCAAGGCTCCCATGTCTCCATGGCCTGTCCTGCTTTTCTGGTTTTTACACTTTGTTCAGCATGGCCCTTTTGACCGAGGGCAAGCGAGACTTCTTTGTAGCGCTGATTTGCCCTTCCGGCTTGCTTGGTTGGCCAAAAAGGGCGTATGCGTTTTTTCCTGAATATATTCAGGAAAAAACGCATACGCCCTTTTTGGCCAAGGGCATCATTGTCAACGTTTTGCCGCTTTCATGTGCTTTAAAGGCGAGTCGAATCTACCTCCTGAAATCTGTTTCCTGCAAATCTGCCTTGCTTTCAAATCCTCTTCGTTGCCTTCCCTCAATATATTTGTGGACGAGAGTTCTCATTTATAACTCTGCACGTTTGTGAATTGCAGTGCCCCTGAGCTCCATTTGTGTCCTCGCTTTTTTGGGAGCTGGCCGCAAAAGCGCAGGATTGCTTCAAGCCCTATTTTGGTTCTGGGGGGCAGGCTGAGACTGTGGTTCATTCTTCTTCCTGATGGGAAAATGGAGTGACCTGTGCCTGTCCCAACACCTAGGGCTAGTCTTTCATTGGTTCCCCGTCTTCCCGTTCATCCTCAGGACAAATTGCAACCTGTTCAATCAGGAGGTTAAAGGTGCTGATTCTCCAAGTAGGGAGATGGTTAGTCAAGCGGCTGGAATGGCGAACCCGAGCACAAGGAGAGGAGAAATGAGGTGCGTTTTAGAAACCTTTCCCGATCTCATGGCATACCATCTTCTGGGTTTCCCATGCATGTTTTGATGTAGGAAGATGCCCTTGTACCTGGAGATTTGAGACCCATGGGGTGTGTACCCCGCAGTGTTACTTTAAAGTATCTGCGTTTGCTCACCCAACCTCACCAATCCTCTCAGCCCCAAGAGTGTCCAGCCTTATGTCTCATCCAGCTGTGGGTCTAGATATGGTCAATCCAGGTTGCATCATAGACCCTGAACGGATTTTGTAAGAATTTCTCTCTCTTTCACTGTCTTTGTTTTGTGGGTTTTTTAAAATAATTTATGTTTAGAATCGGGCTTGGCTGCTTTTCCCTGCTGTGTTGATGCCGCTTTACACCCTCTTGATTCACTTGCAGAGAGATATCGATACATAGGTTTTCAGATTCTTACTAGTCAGATATATTCTTGTGTGGTGTCTAGGGTGTGTTGAGTCCAGTTCACTTAGCAGGGAGTAGGCCTTGTCTATTACATATTTGGCTTATGGAGCGGTCTCTGAGCTAATTTCAAACCCTTGTTTTATGCATCACCCCACCTCACCTTTCCCGTTAAGCAGCCATAGTGTGTCTTCTAAAGGTGTGACTCTGTTCTGTTTTGTAATTCAGTTCAAGTGTAGCGATTTTGACATTCCCTCTATAAGCGATATCTTAGGATAAGTGTCTTTTTCTGTGTGACTTATTTCACTTAGAATCATCGTATCTAAATCCACTCATCATGCTGCTAACTATCCTTATGACATTGATTTCATGGCTGAGTGATATTCCATTGTGCCAAGTACCACCATTTCTTTATCCATTTTTCTCTTTCCTGGGATATTGAAGGTGTACCGAAGCGGAGGTTCTTGGAAACAGAGCAGCCGTAAACTTTAGGGTGCCTGTGTCTTGTTGATTTTTACTTTTCCCAATTTATACGCCCTTGAGTGGAAGTGCCCTATGCTCTCTACGCTGTGTTTATTACTTGTTTCAGGACACACCATACTCTTCTCCAGAGTGCCTGTTGGCAATTTACATCCCGCCCATCAGCGTAGCAAGGCTCCCATGTCTCCATGGCCTGTCCTGCTTTTCTGGTTTTTACACTTTGTTCAGCATGGCCCTTTTGACCGAGGGCAAGCGAGACTTCTTTGTAGCGCTGATTTGCCCTTCCGGCTTGCTTGGTTGGCCAAAAAGGGCGTATGCGTTTTTTCCTGAATATATTCAGGAAAAAACGCATACGCCCTTTTTGGCCAAGGGCATCATTGTCAACGTTTTGCCGCTTTTCATGTGCTTTAAAGGCGAGTCGAATCTACCTCCTGAAATCTGTTTCCTGCAAATCTGCCTTGCTTTCAAATCCTCTTCGTTGCCTTCCCTCAATATATTTGTGGACGAGAGTTCTCATTTATAACTCTGCACGTTTGTGAATTGCAGTGCCCCTGAGCTCCATTTGTCTCCTCGCTTTTTTGGGAGCTGGCCGCAAAAGCGCAGGATTGCTTCAGGCCCTATTTTGGTTCTGGGGGGCAGGCTGAGCCTGTGGTTCATTCTTCTTCCTGATGGGAAAATGGAGTGACCTGTGCCTGTCCCAACACCTAGGGCTAGTCTTTCGTTGGTTCCCCGTCTTCCCGTTCATCCTCAGGACAAATTGCAACCTGGACGAAACAGTAGGTTAAAGGTGCTGATTCTCCAAGTAGGGAGATGGTTAGTCAAGTGGCTGGAAAGGCGAACCCGAGCACAAGGAGAGGAGAAATGAGGTGCGTTTTAGAAACCTTTCCCGATCTCACGGCATACCATCTTCTGGGTTTCCCATGCATGTTTTGATGTAGGAAGATTCCCTTGTACCTGGAGATTTGAGACCCATGGGGTGGGTACCCCGCGGTATTACTTTAAAGTATCTGCATTTGCTCACCCAACCTCACCAATCCTCTCAGCCCCAAGAGTGTCCAGCCTTATGTCTCATCCAGCTGTGGGTCTAGATATGGTCAATCCAGGTTGCATCAGAGACCCTAAACGGATTTTGTAAGAATTTCTCTCTCTTTCACTGTCTTTGCTTTGTGGGTTTTTTAAAGTAATGTATGTTTAGAATGGGGTTTGGCTGCTTTTCCCTGCTGTGTTTATGCCGCTTTACACCCTCTTGATTCACTTGCAGAGAGATATCGATACATAGGTTTTCAGATTCTTACTAGTCAGATATATTCTTGTGTGGTGACTAGGGTGTGTTGAGTCCAGTTCACTGAGCAGGGAGTAGGCCTTGTCTATTACATATTTGGCTTATGGAGCGGTCTCTGAGCTAATTTCAAACCCTTGTTTTATGCATCACCCCACCTCACCTTTCCCATTAAGCAGCCATAGTGTGTCTTCTAAAGGTGTGACTCTGTTCTGTTTTGTAATTCAGTTCAAGTGTAGCGATTTTGACATTCCATCTATAAGCGATATCTTAGGATAAGTGTCTTTTTCTGTGTGACTTATTTCACTTAGAATCATCGTATCTAAATCCACTCATCATGCTGCTAACTAGCCTTATGACATTGATTTCATGGCTGAGTGATATTCCATTGTGCCAAGTACCACCATTTCTTTATCCATTTTTCTCTTTCCTGGGATATTGAAGGTGTACCGAAGTGGAGGTTCTTGGAAACAGAGCAGCCGTAAACTTTAGGGTGCCTGTGTCTTGTTGATTTTTAGTTTTCCCAATTTATACGCCCTTGAGTGGAAGTGCCCTATGCTCTCTAGGCTGTGTTTATTACTTGTTTCAGGACACACAGTACTCTTCTCCAGAGTGCCTGTTGGCAATTTACCTCCCGCCCATCAGCGTAGCAAGGCTCCCATGTCTCCATGGCCTGTCCTGCTTTTCTGGTTTTTACACTTTGTTCAGCATGGCCCTTTTGACCGAGGGCAAGCGAGACTTCTTTGTAGCGCTGATTTGCCCTTCCGGCTTGCTTGGTTGGCCATAAAGGGCGTATGCGTTTTTTCCTGAATATATTCAGGAAAAAACGCATACGCCCTTTTTGGCCAAGGGCATCATTGTCAACGTTTTGCCACTTTTCATGTGCTTTAAAGGCGAGTTGAATCTACCTCCTGAAATCTGTTTCCTGCAAATCTGCCTTGCTTTCAAATCCTCTTCGTTGCCTTCCCTCAATATATTTGTGGACGAGAGTTCTCATTTATAACTCTGCACGTTTGTGAATTGCAGTGCCCCTGAGCTCCATTTGTGTCCTCGCTTTTTTGGGAGCTGGCCGCAAAAGCGCAGGATTGCTTCAAGCCCCATTTTGGTTCTGGGGGGCAGGCTGAGCCTGTGGTTCATTCTTCTTCCTGATGGGAAAATGGAGTGACCTGTGCCTGTCCCAACACCTAGGGCTAGTCTTTCATTGGTTCCCCGTCTTCCCGTTCATCCTCAGGACAAATTGCAACCTGTTCAATCAGGAGGTTAAAGGTGCTGATTCTCCAAGTAGGGAGATGGTTAGTCAAGCGGCTGGAATGGCGAACCCGAGCACAAGGAGAGGAGAAATGAGGTGCGTTTTAGAAACCTTTCCCGATCTCATGGCATACCATCTTCTGGGTTTCCCATGCATGTTTTGATGTAGGAAGATGCCCTTGTACCTGGAGATTTGAGACCCATGGGGTGTGTTCCCCGCAGTGTTACTTTAAAGTATCTGCGTTTGCTCACCCAACCTCACCAATCCTCTCAGCCCCAAGAGTGTCCAGCCTTATGTCTCATCCAGCTGTGGGTCTAGATATGGTCAATCCAGGTTGCATCATAGACCCTGAACGGATTTTGTAAGAATTTCTCTCTCTTTCACTGTCTTTGTTTTGTGGGTTTTTTAAAATAATTTATGTTTAGAATCGGGCTTGGCTGCTTTTCCCTGCTGTGTTGATGCCGCTTTACACCCTCTTGATTCACTTGCAGAGAGATATCGATACATAGGTTTTCAGATTCTTACTAGTCAGATATATTCTTGTGTGGTGTCTAGGGTGTGTTGAGTCCAGTTCACTTAGCAGGGAGTAGGCCTTGTCTATTACATATTTGGCTTATGGAGCGGTCTCTGAGCTAATTTCAAACCCTTGTTTTATGCATCACCCCACCTCACCTTTCCCGTTAAGCAGCCATAGTGTGTCTTCTAAAGGTGTGACTCTGTTCTGTTTTGTAATTCAGTTCAAGTGTAGCGATTTTGACATTCCCTCTGTAAGCGATATCTTAGGATAAGTGTCTTTTTCTGTGTGACTTATTTCACTTAGAATCATCGTCGCTAAATCCACTCATCATGCTGCTAACTAGCCTTATGACATTGATTTCATGGCTGAGTGATATTCCTTTGTGCCAAGTACCACCATTTCTTTATCCATTTTTCTCTTTCCTGGGATATTGAAGGTGTTCCGAAACGGAGGTTCTTGGAAACAGAGCAGCCGTAAACTTTCGGGTGCCTGTGTCTTGTTTATTTTTAGTTTTGCCAATTTATACGCCCATGAGTGGAAGTGCCCTATGCTCTCTACACTGTGTTTATTACTTGTTTCAGGACACACCGTACTTTTCTCCAGAGTGCCTGTTGGCAATTTATATCCCGCCCATCAGCGTAGCAAGGCTCCCATGTCTCCATGGCCTGTCCTGCTTTTCTGGTTTTTACACTTTGTTCAGCATGGCCCTTTTGACCGAGGGCAAGCGAGACTTCTTTGTAGCGCTGATTTGCCCTTCCGGCTTGCTTGGTTGGCCATAAAGGGCGTATGCGTTTTTTCCTGAATATATTCAGGAAAAAACGCATACGCCCTTTTTGGCCAAGGGCATCATTGCCAACGTTTTGCCGCTTTTCATGTGCTTTAAAGGCGAGTCGAATCTACCTCCTGAAATCTGTTTCCTGCAAATCTGCCTTGCTTTCAAATCCTCTTCGTTGCCTTCCCTCAATATATTTGTGGACGAGAGTTCTCATTTATAACTCTGCACGTTTGTGAATTGCAGTGCCCCTGAGCTCCATTTGTCTCCTCGCTTTTTTGGGAGCTGGCCGCAAAAGCGCAGGATTGCTTCAGGCCCTATTTTGATTCTGGGGGGCAGGCTGAGCCTGTGGTTCATTCTTCTTCCTGATGGGAAAATGGAGTGACCTATGCCTGTCCCAACACCTAGGGCTCGTCTCTCGTTGGTTCCGCGTCTTCCCGTTCATCCTCAGGACAAATTGCAACCTGTACAATCAGGAGGTTAAAGGTGCTGATTCTCCAAGTAGGGAGATGATTAGTCAAGCGGCTGGAATGGCGAACCCGAGCACAAGGAGAGGAGAAATGAGGTGCGTTTTAGAAACCTTTCCCGATCTCACGGCATACCATCTTCTGGCTTTCCCATGCATGTTTTGATGTAGGAAGATTCCCTTGTACCTGGAGATTTGAGACCCATGGGGTGGGTACCCCGCGGTATTACTTTAAACTATCTGCATTTGCTCACCCAACCTCACCAATCCTCTCAGCCCCAAGAGTGTCCAGCCTTATGTCTCATCCAGCTGTGGGTCTAGATATGGTCAATCCAGTTTGCATCAGAGACCCTGAACGGATTTTGTAAGAATTTCTCTCTCTTTCACTGTCTTTGCTTTGTGGGTTTTTTAAAGTAATGTATTTTTAGAATGGGGTTTGCCTGCTTTTCCCTGCTGTGTTTATGCCGCTTTACACCCTCTTGATTCACTTGCAGAGAGATATCAATACATAGGTTTTCAGATTCATACTAGTCAGATATATTCTTGTGCGGTGACTAGGGGGTGTTGAGTCCAGTTCACTGAGCAGGGAGTAGGCCTTGTCTATTACATATTTGGCTTATGGAGCGGTGTCTGAGCTAATTTCAAACCCTTGTTTTATGCATCACCCCACCTCACCTTTCCGGTTAAGCAGCCATAGTGTGTCTTCTAAAGGTGTGATTCTGTTCTGTTTTGTAATTCAGTTCAAGTGTAGCGATTTTGACATTCCCTCTATAAGCGATATCTTAGGATAAGTGTCTTTTTCTGTGTGACTTATTTCACTTAGAATCATCGTACCTAAATCCACTCATCATGCTGCTAACTAGCCTTATGACATTGATTTCATGGCTGAGTGATATTCCATTGTGCCAAGTACCACCATTTCTTTATCCATTTTTCTCTTTCCTGGGATATTGAAGGTGTACCGAAGCGGAGGTTCTTGGAAACAGAGCAGCCGTAAACTTTAGGGTGCCTGTGTCTTGTTGATTTTTAGTTTTGCCAATTTATACGCCCATGAGTGGAAGTGCCCTATGCTCTCTACGCTGTGTTTATTACTTGTTTCAGGACACACCGTACTCTTCTCCAGAGTGCCTGTTGGTAATTTATATCCTGCCCATCAGCGTAGCAAGGCTCCCATGTCTCCATGGCCTGTCCTGCTTTTCTGGTTTTTACACTTTGTTCAGCATGGCCCTTTTGACCGAGGGCAAGCGAGACTTCTTTGTAGCGCTGATTTGCCCTTCCGGCTTGCTTGGTTGGCCAAAAAGGGCGTATGCGTTTTTTCCTGAATATATTCAGGAAAAAACGCATACGCCCTTTTTGGCCAAGGGCATCATTGTCAACGTTTTGCCGCTTTTCATGTGCTTTAAAGGCGAGTCGAATCTACCTCCTGAAATCTGTTTCCTGCAAATCTGCCTTGCTTTCAAATCCTCTTCGTTGCCTTCCCTCAATATATTTGTGGACGAGAGTTCTCATTTATAACTCTGCACGTTTGTGAATTGCAGTGCCCCTGAGCTCCATTTGTCTCCTCGCTTTTTTGGGAGCTGGCCGCAAAAGCGCAGGATTGCTTCAGGCCCTATTTTGGTTCTGGGGGGCAGGCTGAGCCTGTGGTTCATTCTTCTTCCTGATGGGAAAATGGAGTGACCTATGCCTGTCCCAACACCTAGGGCTCGTCTCTCGTTGGTTCCGCGTCTTCCCGTTCATCCTCAGGACAAATTGCAACCTGTACAATCAGGAGGTTAAAGGTGCTGATTCTCCAAGTAGGGAGATGGTTAGTCAAGCGGCTGGAATGGCGAACCCGAGCACAAGGAGAGGAGAAATGAGGTGCGTTTTAGAAACCTTTCCCGATCTCATGGCATACCATCTTCTGGGTTTCCCATGCATGTTTTGATGTAGGAAGATGCCCTTGTACCTGGAGATTTGAGACCCATGGGGTGTGTTCCCCGCAGTGTTACTTTAAAGTATCTGCGTTTGCTCACCCAACCTCACCAATCCTCTCAGCCCCAAGAGTGTCCAGCCTTATGTCTCATCCAGCTGTGGGTCTAGATATGGTCAATCCAGTTTGCATCATAGACCCTGAACAGATTTTGTAAGAATTTCTCTCTCTTTCACTGTCTTTGTTTTGTGGGTTTTTTAAAGTAATTTATGTTTAGAATCGGGCTTGGCTGCTTTTCCCTGCTGTGTTGATGCCGCTTTACACCCTCTTGATTCACTTGCAGAGAGATATCGATACATCGGTTTTCAGATTCGTATTAGTCAGAATTATTCTTGTGCGGTGACTAGGGGGTGTTGAGTCCAGTTCACTGAGCAGGGAATAGGCCTTGTCTATTACATATTTGGCTTATGGAGCGGTCTCTGAGCTAATTTCAAACCCTTGTTTTAAGTATCACCCCACCTCAGCTTTCCCGTTAAGCAGCCATAGTGTGTCTTCTACAGGTGTGACTCTGTTCTGTTTTGTAATTCAGTTCAAGTGTAGCGATTTTGACATTCCCTCTATAAGCGATATCTTAGGATAAGTGTCTTTTTCTGTGTGACTTATTTCACTTAGAATCATCGTACCTAAATCCACTCATCATGCTGCTAACTAGCCTTATGACATTGATTTCATGGCTGAGTGATATTCCATTGTGCCAAGTACCACCATTTCTTTATCCATTTTTCTCTTTCCTGGGATATTGAAGGTGTACCGAAGCGGAGGTTCTTGGAAACAGAGCAGCCGTAAACTTTAGGGTGCCTGTGTCTTGTTGATTTTTAGTTTTCCCAATTTATACGCCCTTGAGTGGAAGTGCCCTATGCTCTCTACACTGTGTTTATTACTTGTTTCAGGACACACCGTACTCTTCTCCAGAGTGCCTGTTGGTAATTTATATCCTGCCCATCAGCGTAGCAAGGCTCCCATGTCTCCATGGCCTGTCCTGCTTTTCTGGTTTTTACACTTTGTTCAGCATGGCCCTTTTGACCGAGGGCAAGCGAGACTTCTTTGTAGCGCTGATTTGCCCTTCCGGCTTGCTTGGTTGGCCAAAAAGGGCGTATGCGTTTTTTCCTGAATATATTCAGGAAAAAACGCATACGCCCTTTTTGGCCAAGGGCATCATTGTCAACGTTTTGCCGCTTTTCATGTGCTTTAAAGGCGAGTCGAATCTACCTCCTGAAATCTGTTTCCTGCAAATCTGCCTTGCTTTCAAATCCTCTTCGTTGCCTTCCCTCAATATATTTGTGGACGAGAGTTCTCATTTATAACTCTGCACGTTTGTGAATTGCAGTGCCCCTGAGCTCCATTTGTCTCCTCGCTTTTTTGGGAGCTGGCCGCAAAAGCGCAGGATTGCTTCAGGCCCTATTTTGGTTCTGGGGGGCAGGCTGAGCCTGTGGTTCATTCTTCTTCCTGATGGGAAAATGGAGTGACCTATGCCTGTCCCAACACCTAGGGCTCGTCTCTCGTTGGTTCCGCGTCTTCCCGTTCATCCTCAGGACAAATTGCAACCTGGACGAAACAGTAGGTTAAAGGTGCTGATTCTCCAAGTAGGGAGATGGTTAGTCAAGCGGCTGGAATGGTGAACCCGAGCACAAGGAGAGGAGAAATGAGGTGCGTTTTAGAAACCTTTCCCGATCTCACGGCATACCATCTTCTGGCTTTCCCATGCATGTTTTGATGTAGGAAGATTCCCTTGTACCTGGAGATTTGAGACCCATGGGGTGGGTACCCCGCGGTATTACTTTAAACTATCTGCATTTGCTCACCCAACCTCACCAATCCTCTCAGCCCCAAGAGTGTCCAGCCTTATGTCTCATCCAGTTGTGGGTCTAGATATGGTCAATCCAGTTTGCATCAGAGACCCTGAACGGATTTTGTAAGAATTTCTCTCTCTTTCACTGTCTTTGCTTTGTGGGTTTTTTAAAGTAATGTATTTTTACAATGGGGTTTGCCTGCTTTTCCCTGCTGTGTTTATGCCGCTTTACACCCTCTTGATTCACTTGCAGAGAGATATCAATACATAGGTTTTCAGATTCATACTAGTCAGATATATTCTTGTGCGGTGACTAGGGGGTGTTGAGTCCAGTTCACTGAGCAGGGAGTAGGCCTTGTCTATTACATATTTGGCTTATGGAGCGGTGTCTGAGCTAATTTCAAACCCTTGTTTTATGCATCACCCCACCTCACCTTTCCGGTTAAGCAGCCATAGTGTGTCTTCTAAAGGTGTGACTCTGTTCTGTTTTGTAATTCAGTTCAAGTGTAGCGATTTTGACATTCCCTCTATAAGCGATATCTTAGGATAAGTGTCTTTTTCTGTGTGACTTATTTCACTTAGAATCATCGTACCTAAATCCACTCTTCATGCTGCTAACTAGCCTTATGACATTGATTTCATGGCTGAGTGATATTCCATTGTGCCAAGTACCACCATTTCTTTATCCATTTTTCTCTTTCCTGGGATATTGAAGGTGTACCGAAGCGGAGGTTCTTGGAAACAGAGCAGCCGTAAACTTTAGGGTGCCTGTGTCTTGTTGATTTTTAGTTTTGCCAATTTATACGCCCATGAGTGGAAGTGCCCTATGCTCTCTACGCTGTGTTTATTACTTGTTTCAGGACACACCGTACTCTTCTCCAGAGTGCCTGTTGGTAATTTATATCCTGCCCATCAGCGTAGCAAGGCTCCCATGTCTCCATGGCCTGTCCTGCTTTTCTGGTTTTTACACTTTGTTCAGCATGGCCCTTTTGACCGAGGGCAAGCGAGACTTCTTTGTAGCGCTGATTTGCCCTTCCGGCTTGCTTGGTTGGCCAAAAAGGGCGTATGCGTTTTTTCCTGAATATATTCAGGAAAAAACGCATACGCCCTTTTTGGCCAAGGGCATCATTGTCAACGTTTTGCCGCTTTTCATGTGCTTTAAAGGCGAGTCGAATCTACCTCCTGAAATCTGTTTCCTGCAAATCTGCCTTGCTTTCAAATCCTCTTCGTTGCCTTCCCTCAATATATTTGTGGACGAGAGTTCTCATTTATAACTCTGCACGTTTGTGAATTGCAGTGCCCCTGAGCTCCATTTGTCTCCTCGCTTTTTTGGGAGCTGGCCGCAAAAGCGCAGGATTGCTTCAGGCCCTATTTTGGTTCTGGGGGGCAGGCTGAGCCTGTGGTTCATTCTTCTTCCTGATGGGAAAATGGAGTGACCTATGCCTGTCCCAACACCTAGGGCTCGTCTCTCGTTGGTTCCGCTTCTTCCCGTTCATCCTCAGGACAAATTGCAACCTGTACAATCAGGAGGTTAAAGGTGCTGATTCTCCAAGTAGGGAGATGGTTAGTCAAGCGGCTGGAATGGCGAACCCGAGCACAAGGAGAGGAGAAATGAGGTGCGTTTTAGAAACCTTTCCCGATCTCATGGCATACCATCTTCTGGGTTTCCCATGCATGTTTTGATGTAGGAAGATGCCCTTGTACCTGGAGATTTGAGACCCATGGGGTGTGTTCCCCGCAGTGTTACTTTAAAGTATCTGCGTTTGCTCACCCAACCTCACCAATCCTCTCAGCCCCAAGAGTGTCCAGCCTTATGTCTCATCCAGCTGTGGGTCTAGATATGGTCAATCCAGTTTGCATCATAGACCCTGAACAGATTTTGTAAGAATTTCTCTCTCTTTCACTGTCTTTGTTTTGTGGGTTTTTTAAAGTAATTTATGTTTAGAATCGGGCTTGGCTGCTTTTCCCTGCTGTGTTGATGCCGCTTTACACCCTCTTGATTCACTTGCAGAGAGATATCGATACATAGGTTTTCAGATTCTTACTAGTCAGATATATTCTTGTGTGGTGACTAGGGTGTGTTGAGTCCAGTTCACTGAGCAGGGAGTAGGCCTTGTCTATTACATATTTGGCTTATGGAGCGGTCTCTGAGCTAATTTCAAACCCTTGTTTTATGCATCACCCCACCTCACCTTTCCCGTTAAGCAGCCATAGTGTGTCTTCTAAAGGTGTGACTCTGTTCTGTTTTGTAATTCAGTTCAAGTGTAGCGATTTTGACATTCCCTCTATAAGCGATATCTTAGGATAAGTGTCTTTTTCTGTGTGACTTATTTCACTTAGAATCATCGTACCTAAATCCACTCATCATGCTGCTAACTAGCCTTATGACATTGATTTCATGGCTGAGTGATATTCCATTGTGCCAAGTACCACCATTTCTTTATCCATTTTTCTCTTTCCTGGGATATTGAAGGTGTACCGAAGTGGAGGTTCTTGGAAACAGAGCAGCCGTAAACTTTAGGGTGCCTGTGTCTTGTTGATTTTTAGTTTTCCCAATTTATACGCCCTTGAGTGGAAGTGCCCTATGCTCTCTACGCTGTGTTTATTACTTGTTTCAGGACACACCGTACTCTTCTCCAGAGTGCCTGTTGGCAATTTACATCCCGCCCATCAGCGTAGCAAGGCTCCCATGTCTCCATGGCCTGTCCTGCTTTTCTGGTTTTTACACTTTGTTCAGCATGGCCCTTTTGACCGAGGGCAAGCGAGACTTCTTTGTAGCGCTGATTTGCCCTTCCGGCTTGCTTGGTTGGCCAAAAAGGGCGTATGCGTTTTTTCCTGAATATATTCAGGAAACAACGCATACGCCCTTTTTGGCCAAGGGCATCATTGTCAACCTTTTGCCGCTTTTCATGTGCTTTAAAGGCGAGTCGAATCTACCTCCTGAAATCTGTTTCCTGCAAATCTGCCTTGCTTTCAAATCCTCTTCGTTGCCTTCCCTCAATATATTTGTGGACGAGAGTTCTCATTGATAACTCTGCACGTTTGTGAATTGCAGTGCCCCTGAGCTCCATTTGTCTCCTCGCTTTTTTGGGAGCTGGCCGCAAAAGCGCAGGATTGCTTCAGGCCCTCTTTTGATTCTGGGGGGCAGGCTGAGCCTGTGGTTCATTCTTCTTCCTGATGGGAAAATGGAGTGACCTGTGCCTGTCCCAACACCTAGGGCTAGTCTGTCGTTGGTTCCCCGTCTTCCCGTTCATCCTCAGGACAAATTGCAACCTGGACGAAACAGTTGGTTAAAGGTGCTGATTCTCCAAGTAGGGAGATGGTTAGTCAAGCGGCTGGAATGGTGAACCCGAGCACAAGGAGAGGAGAAATGAGGTGCGTTTTAGAAACCTTTCCCGATCTCACGGCATACCATCTTCTGGCTTTCCCATGCATGTTTTGATGTAGGAAGATTCCCTTGTACCTGGAGATTTGAGAACCATGGGGTGTGTTCCCCGCAGTGTTACTTTAAAGTATCTGCGTTTGCTCACCCAACCTCACCAATCCTCTCAGCCCCAAGAGTGTCCAGCCTTATGTCTCATCCAGCTGTGGGTCTAGATATGGTCAATCCAGGTTGCATCATAGACCCTGAACGGATTTTGTAAGAATTTCTCTCTCTTTCACTGTCTTTGTTTTGTGGGTTTTTTAAAGTAATTTATGTTTAGAATCGGGCTTGGCTGCTTTTCCCTGCTGTGTTGATGCCGCTTTACACCCTCTTGATTCACTTGCAGAGAGATATCGATACATAGGTTTTCAGATTCGTACTAGTCAGAATTATTCTTGTGCGGTGACTAGGGGGTGTTGAGTCCAGTTCACTGAGCAGGGAGTAGGCCTTGTCTATTACATATTTGGCTTATGGAGCGGTCTCTGAGCTAATTTCAAACCCTTGTTTTATGCATCACCCCACCTCACCTTTCCCGTTAAGCAGCCATAGTGTGTCTTCTACAGGTGTGACTCTGTTCTGTTTTGTAATTCAGTTCAAGTGTAGCGATTTTGACATTCCCTCTATAAGCGATATCTTAGGATAAGTGTCTTTTTCTGTGTGACTTATTTCACTTAGAATCATCGTCGCTAAATCCACTCATCATGCTGCTAACTAGCCTTATGACATTGATTTCATGGCTGAGTGATATTCCATTGTGCCAAGTACCACCATTTCTTTATCCATTTTTCTCTTTCCTGGGATATTGAAGGTGTTCCGAAGCGGAGGTTCTTGGAAACAGAGCAGCCGTAAACTTTAGGGTGCCTGTGTCTTGTTTATTTTTAGTTTTGCCAATTTATACGCCCATGATTGGAAGAGCCCTATGCTCTCTACGCTGTGTTTATTACTTGTTTCAGGACACACCGTACTCTTCTCCAGAGTGCCTGTTGGCAATTTATATCCCGCCCATCAGCGTAGCAAGGCTCCCATGTCTCCATGGCCTGTCCTGCTTTTCTGGTTTTTACTGTTTGTTCAGCATGGCCCTTTTGACCGAGGGCAAGCGAGACTTCTTTGTAGCGCTGATTTGCCCTTCCGGCTTGCTTGGTTGGCCAAAAAGGGCGTATGCGTTTTTTCCTGAATATATTCAGGAAAAAACGCATACGCCCTTTTTGGCCAAGGGCATCATTGTCAACGTTTTGCCGCTTTTCATGTGCTTTAAAGGCGAGTCGAATCTACCTCCTGAAATCTGTTTCCTGCAAATCTGCCTTGCTTTCAAATCCTCTTCGTTGCCTTCCCTCAATATATTTGTGGACGAGAGTTCTCATTTATAACTCTGCACGTTTGTGAATTGCAGTGCCCCTGAGCTCCATTTGTCTCCTCGCTTTTTTGGGAGCTGGCCGCAAAAGCGCAGGATTGCTTCAGGCCCTATTTTGGTTCTGGGGGGCAGGCTGAGCCTGTGGTTCATTCTTCTTCCTGATGGGAAAATGGAGTGACCTATGCCGGTCCCAACACCTAGGGCTCGTCTCTCGTTGGTTCCGCGTCTTCCCGTTCATCCTCAGGACAAATTGCAACCTGTACAATCAGGAGGTTAAAGGTGCTGATTCTCCAAGTAGGGAGATGGTTAGTCAAGCGGCTGGAATGGTGAACCCGAGCACAAGGAGAGGAGAAATGAGGTGCGTTTTAGAAACCTTTCCCGATCTCACGGCATACCATCTTCTGGCTTTCCCATGCATGTTTTGATGTAGGAAGATGCCCTTGTACCTGGAGATTTGAGACCCATGGGGTGTCTTCCCCGCAGTGTTACTTTAAAGTATCTGCGTTTGCTCACCCAACCTCACCAATCCTCTCAGCCCCAAGAGTGTCCAGCCTTATGTCTCATCCAGCTGTGGGTCTAGATATGGTCAATCCAGGTTGCATCATAGACCCTGAACGGATTTTGTAAGAATTTCTCTCTCTTTCACTGTCTTTGTTTTGTGGGTTTTTTAAAGTAATTTATGTTTAGAATCGGGCTTGGCTGCTTTTCCCTGCTGTGTTGATGCCGCTTTACACCCTCTTGATTCACTTGCAGAGAGATATCGATACATAGGTTTTCAGATTCGTACTACTCAGAATTATTCTTGTGCGGTGACTAGGGGGTGTTGAGTCCAGTTCACTGAGCAGGGAGTAGGCCTTGTCTATTACATATTTGGCTTATGGAGTGGTCTCTGAGCTAATTTCAAACCCTTGTTTTATGCATCACCCCACCTCACCTTTCCCGTTAAGCAGCCATAGTGTGTCTTCTACAGGTGTGACTCTGTTCTGTTTTGTAATTCAGTTCAAGTGTAGCGATTTTGACATTCCCTCTATAAGCGATATCTTAGGATAAGTGTCTTTTTCTGTGTGACTTATTTCACTTAGAATCATCGTCGCTAAATCCACTCATCATGCTGCTAACTAGCCTTATGACATTGATTTCATGGCTGAGTGATATTCCATTGTGCCAAGTACCACCATTTCTTTATCCATTTTTCTCTTTCCTGGGATATTGAAGGTGTTCCGAAGCGGAGGTTCTTGGAAACAGAGCAGCCGTAAACTTTAGGGTGCCTGTGTCTTGTTTATTTTTAGTTTTCCCAATTTATACGCCCATGAGTGGAAGTGCCCTATGCTCTCTACGCTGTGTTTATTACTTGTTTCAGGACACACCGTACTCTTCTCCAGAGTGCCTGTTGGCAATTTATATCCCGCCCATCAGCATAGCAAGGCTCCCATGTCTCCATGGCCTGTCCTGCTTTTCTGGTTTTTACTGTTTGTTCAGCATGGCCCTTTTGACCGAGGGCAAGCGAGACTTCTTTGTAGCGCTGATTTGCCCTTCCGGCTTGCTTGGTTGGCCAAAAAGGGCGTATGCGTTTTTTCCTGAATATATTCAGGAAAAAACGCATACGCCCTTTTTGGCCAAGGGCATCATTGTCAACGTTTTGCCGCTTTTCATGTGCTTTAAAGGCGAGTCGAATCTACCTCCTGAAATCTGTTTCCTGCAAATCTGCCTTGCTTTCAAATCCTCTTCGTTGCCTTCCCTCAATATATTTGTGGACGAGAGTTCTCATTTATAACTCTGCACGTTTGTGAATTGCAGTACCCCTGAGCTCCATTTGTCTCCTCGCTTTTTTGGGAGCTGACCGCAAAAGCGCAGGATTGCTTCAGGCCCTATTTTGGTTCTGGGGGGCAGGCTGAGCCTGTGGTTCATTCTTCTTCCTGATGGGAAAATGGAGTGACCTATGCCTGTCCCAACACCTAGGGCTCGTCTCTCGTTGGTTCCGCGTCTTCCCGTTCATCCTCAGGACAAATTGCAACCTGTACAATCAGGAGGTTAAAGGTGCTGATTCTCCAAGTAGGGAGATGGTTAGTCAAGCGGCTGGAATGGCGAACCCGAGCACAAGGAGAGGAGAAATGAGGTGCGTTTTAGAAACCTTTCCCGATCTCATGGCATACCATCTTCTGGCTTTCCCATGCATGTTTTGATGTAGGAAGATGCCCTTGTACCTTGAGATTTGAGACCCATGGGGTGTGTTCCCCGCAGTGTTACTTTAAACTATCTGCGTTTGCTCACCCAACCTCACCAATCCTCTCAGCCCCAAGAGTATCCAACCTTATGTCTCATCCAGCTGTAGGTCTAGATATGGTCAATCCAGGTTGCATCATAGACCCTGAACGGATTTTGTAAGAATTTCTCTCTCTTTCACTGTCTTTGTTTTGAAGGTTTTTTAAAGTAATTTATGTTTAGAATCGGGCTTGGCTGCTTTTCCCTGCTGTGTTGATGCCGCTTTACACCCTCTTGATTCACTTGCAGAGAGATATCGATACATAGGTTTTCAGATTCGTACTAGTCAGAATTATTCTTGTGCGGTGACTAGGGGGTGTTGAGTCCAGTTCACTGAGCAGGGAGTAGGCCTTGTCTATTACATATTTGGCTTATGGAGTGGTCTCTGAGCTAATTTCAAACCCTTGTTTTATGCATCACCCCTCCTCAGCTTTCCCGTTAAGCAGCCATAGTGTGTCTTCTACAGGTGTGACTCTGTTCTGTTTTGTAATTCAGTTCAAGTGTAGCGATTTTGACATTCCCTCTATAAGCGATATCTTAGGATAAGTGTCTTTTTCTGTGTGACTTATTTCACTTAGAATCTTCGTACCTAAATCCACTCATCATGCTGCTAACTAGCCTTATGACATTGATTTCATGGCTGAGTGATATTCCATTGTGCCAAGTACCACCATTTCTTTATCCATTTTTCTCTTTCCTGGGATATTGAAGGTGTACCGAAGTGGAGGTTCTTGGAAACAGAGCAGCCGTAAACTTTAGGGTGCCTGTGTCTTGTTGATTTTTAGTTTTCCCAATTTATACGCCCTTGAGTGGAAGTGCCCTATGCTCTCTACACTGTGTTTATTACTTGTTTCAGGACACACCGTACTTTTCTCCAGAGTGCCTGTTGGCAATTTATATCCCGCCCGTCAGCGTAGCAAGGCTCCCATGTCTCCATGGCCTCTCCTGCTTTTCTGGTTTTTACACTTTGTTCAGCATGGCCCTTTTGACCGAGGGCAAGCGAGACTTCTTTGTAGCGCTGATTTGCCCTTCCGGCTTGCTTGGTTGGCCATAAAGGGCGTATGCGTTTTTTCCTGAATATATTCAGGAAAAAACGCATACGCCCTTTTTGGCCAAGGGCATCATTGTCAACGTTTTGCCGCTTTTCATGTGCTTTAAAGGCGAGTCGAATCTACCTCCTGAAATCTGTTTCCTGCAAATCTGCCTTGCTTTCAAATCCTCTTCGTTGCCTTCCCTCAATATATTTGTGGACGAGAGTTCTCATTTATAACTCTGCACGTTTGTGAATTGCAGTGCCCCTGAGCTCCATTTGTCTCCTCGCTTTTTTGGGAGCTGGCCGCAAAAGCGCAGGATTGCTTCAGGCCCTATTTTGATTCTGGGGGGCAGGCTGAGCCTGTGGTTCATTCTTCTTCCTGATGGGAAAATGGAGTGACCTGTGCCTGTCCCACCACCTAGGGCTAGTCTTTCGTTGGTTCCCCGTCTTCCCGTTCATCCTCAGGACAAATTGCAACCTGGACGAAACAGTAGGTTAAAGGTGCTGATTCTCCAAGTAGGGAGATGGTTAGTCAAGCGGCTGGAATGGTGAACCCGAGCACAAGGAGAGGAGAAATGAGGTGCGTTTTAGAAACCTTTCCCGATCTCACGGCATACCATCTTCTGGCTTTCCCATGCATGTTTTGATGTAGGAAGATTCCCTTGTACCTGGAGATTTGAGACCCATGGGGTGTGTTCCCCGCAGTGTTACTTTAAAGTATCTGCGTTTGCTCACCCAACCTCACCAATCCTCTCAGCCCCAAGTGTGTCCAGCCTTATGTCTCATCCAGCTGTGGGTCTAGATATGGTCAATCCAGGTTGCATCATAGACCCTGAACGGATTCTGTAAGAATTTCTCTCTCTTTCACTGTCTTTGTTTTGTGGGTTTTTTAAAGTAATGTATGTTTAGAATCGGGCTTGGCTGCTTTTCCCTGCTGTGTTGATGCTGCTTTACACCCTCTTGATTCACTTGCAGAGAGATATCGATACATCGGTTTTCAGATTCGTACTAGTCAGAATTATTCTTGTGCGGTGACTAGGGGGTGTTGAGTCCAGTTCACTGAGCAGGGAGTAGGCCTTGTCTATTACATATTTGGCTTATGGAGCGGTGTCTGAGCTAATTTCAAACCCTTGTTTTATGCATCACCCCACCTCACCTTTCCCGTTAAGCAGCCATAGTGTGTCTTCTAAAGGTGTGACTCTGTTCTGTTTGTAATTCAGTTCAAGTGTAGCGATTTTGACATTCCCTCTATAAGCGATATCTTAGGATAAGTGTCTTTTTCTGTGTGACTTATTTCACTTAGAATCATCGTACCTAAATCCACACATCATGCTGCTAACTAACCTTATGACATTGATTTCATGGCTGAGTGATATTCCATTGTGCCAAGTACCACCATTTCTTTATCCATTTTTCTCTTTCCTGGGATATTGAAGGTGTACCGAAGCGGAGGTTCTTGGAAACAGAGCAGCCGTAAACTTTAGGGTGCCTGTGTCTTGTTGATTTTTAGTTTTCCCAATTTATACGCCCATGAGTGGAAGTGCCCTATGCTCTCTACGCTGTGTTTATTACTTGTTCCAGGACACACCGTACTCTTCTCCAGAGTGCCTGTTGGCAATTTATATCCCGCCCATCAGCGTAGCAAGGCTCCCATGTCTCCATGGCCTGTCCTGCTTTTCTGGTTTTTACTGTTTGTTCAGCATGGCCCTTTTGACCGAGGGCAAGCGAGACTTCTTTGTAGCGCTGATTTGCCCTTCCGGCTTGCTTGGTTGGCCAAAAAGGGCGTATGCGTTTTTTCCTGAATATATTCAGGAAAAAACGCATACGCCCTTTTTGGGCAAGGGCATCATTGTCAACGTTTTGCCGCTTTTCATGTGCTTTAAAGGCGAGTCGAATCTACCTCCTGAAATCTGTTTCCTGCAAATCTGCCTTGCTTTCAAATCCTCTTCGTTGCCTTCCCTCAATATATTTGTGGACGAGAGTTCTCATTTATAACTCTGCACGTTTGTGAATCGCAGTGCCCCTGAGCTCCATTTGTCTCCTCGCTTTTTTGGGAGCTGGCCGCAAAAGCGCAGGATTGCTTCAGGCCCTATTTTGGTTCTGGGGGGCAGGCTGAGCCTGTGGTTCATTCTTCTTCCTGATGGGAAAATGGAGTGACCTATGCCTGTCCCAACACCTAGGGCTCGTCTCTAGTTTGTTCCGCGTCTTCCCGTTCATCCTCAGGACAAATTGCAACTTGTACAATCAGGAGGTTAAAGGGGCTGATTCTCCAAGTAGGGAGATGGTTAGTCAAGCGGCTGGAATGGCGAACCCGAGCACAAGGAGAGGAGAAATGAGGTGCGTTTTAGAAACCTTTCCCGATCTCATGGCATACCATCTTCTGGGTTTCCCATGCATGTTTTGATGTAGGAAGATTCCCTTGTACCTGGAGATTTGAGACCCATGGGGTGTGTTCCCCGCAGTGTTACTTTAAAGTATCTGCGTTTGCTCACCCAACCTCACCAATCCTCTCAGCCCCAAGAGTGTCCAGCCTTATGTCTCATCCAGCTGTGGGTCTAGATATGGTCAATCCAGGTTGCATCATAGACCCTGAACGGATTTTGTAAGAATTTCTCTCTCTTTCACTGTCTTTGTTTTGTGGGTTTTTTAAAGTAATTTATGTTTAGAATCGGGCTTGGCTGCTTTTCCCTGCTGTGTTGATGCCGCTTTACACCCTCTTGATACACTTGCAGAGAGATATCGATACATAGGTTTTCAGATTCTTACTAGTCAGATATATTCTTGTGTGGTGACTAGGGTGTGTTGAGTCCAGTTCACTGAGCAGGGAGTAGGCCTTGTCTATTACATATTTGGCTTATGGAGCGGTCTCTGAGCTTATTTCAAACCCTTGTTTTATGCATCACCCCACCTCAGCTTTCCCGTTAAGCAGCCATAGTGTGTCTTCTACAGGTGTGACTCTGTTCTGTTTTGTAATTCAGTTCAAGTGTAGCGATTTTGACATTCCCTCTATAAGCGATATCTTAGGATAAGTGTCTTTTTCTGTGTGACTTATTTCACTTAGAATCATCGTACCTAAATCCACTCATCATGCTGCTAACTAGCCTTATGACATTGATTTCATGGCTGAGTGATATTCCATTGTGCCAAGTACCACCATTTCTTTATCCATTTTTCTCTTTCCTGGGATATTGAAGGTGTTCCGAAGCGGAGGTTCTTGGAAACAGAGCAGCCGTAAACTTTAGGGTGCCTGTGTCTTGTTGATTTTTAGTTTTCCCAATTTATATGCCCATGAGTGGAAGTGCCCTATGCTCTCTACGCTGTGTTTATTACTTGTTTCAGGACACACCGTACTCTTCTCCAGAGTGCCTGTTGGCAATTTATATCCCGCCCATCAGCGTAGCAAGGCTCCCATGTCTCCATGGCCTGTCCTGCTTTTCTGGTTTTTACTGTTTGTTCAGCATGGCCCTTTTGACCGAGGGCATGCGAGACTTCTTTGTAGCGCTGATTTGCCCTTCCGGCTTGCTTGGTTGGCCAAAAAGGGCGTATGCGTTTTTTCCTGAATATATTCAGGAAAAAACGCATACGCCCTTTTTGGCCAAGGGCATCATTGTCAACGTTTTGCCGCTTTTCATGTGCTTTAAAGGCGAGTCGAATCTACCTCCTGAAATCTGTTTCCTGCAAATCTGCCTTGCTTTCAAATCCTCTTCGTTGCCTTCCCTCAATATATTTGTGGACGAGAGTTCTCATTTATAACTCTGCACGTTTGTGAATTGCAGTGCCCCTGAGCTCCATTTGTCTCCTCGCTTTTTTGGGAGCTGGCCGCAAAAGCGCAGGATTGCTTCAGGCCCTATTTTGGTTCTGGGGGGCAGGCTGAGCCTGTGGTTCATTCTTATTCCTGATGGGAAAATGGAGTGACCTATGCCTGTCCCAACACCTAGGGCTCGTCTCTCGTTGGTTCCGCGTCTTCCCGTTCATCCTCAGGACAAATTGCAACCTGTACAATCAGGAGGTTAAAGGTGCTGATTCTCCAAGTAGGGAGATGGTTAGTCAAGCGGCTGGAATGGCGAACCCGAGCACAAGGAGAGGAGAAATGAGGTGCGTTTTAGAAACCTTTCCCGATCTCACGGCATACCATCTTCTGGCTTTCCCATGCATGTTTTGATGTAGGAAGATTCCCTTGTACCTGGAGATTTGAGACCCATGGGGTGTGTTCCCCGCAGTGTTACTTTAAAGTATCTGCGTTTGCTCACCCAACCTCACCAATCCTCTCAGCCCCAAGAGTGTCCAGCCTTATGTCTCATCCAGCTGTGGGTCTAGATATGGTCAATCCAGGTTGCATCATAGACCCTGAACGGATTTTGTAAGAATTTCTCTCTCTTTCACTGTCTTTGTTTTGTGGGTTTTTTAAAGTAATTTATGTTTAGAATCGGGCTTGGCTGCTTTTCCCTGCTGTGTTGATGCCGCTTTACACCCTCTTGATTCACTTGCAGAGAGATATCGATACATAGGTTTTCAGATTCGTACTAGTCAGAATTATTCTTGTGCGGTGACTAGGGGGTGTTGAGTCCAGTTCACTGAGCAGGGAGTAGGCCTTGTCTATTACATATTTGGCTTATGGAGCGGTCTCTGAGCTAATTTCAAACCCTTGTTTTATGCATCACCCCACCTCACCTTTCCCGTTAAGCAGCCATAGTGTGTCTTCTACAGGTGTGACTCTGTTCTGTTTTGTAATTCAGTTCAAGTGTAGCGATTTTGACATTCCCTCTATAAGCGATATCTTAGGATAAGTGTCTTTTTCTGTGTGACTTATTTCACTTAGAATCATCGTCGCTAAATCCACTCATCATGCTGCTAACTAGCCTTATGACATTGATTTCATGGCTGAGTGATATTCCATTGTGCCAAGTACCACCATTTCTTTATCCATTTTTCTCTTTCCTGGGATATTGAAGGTGTTCCGAAGCGGAGGTTCTTGGAAACAGAGCAGCCGTAAACTTTAGGGTGCCTGTGTCTTGTTGATTTTTAGTTTTGCCAATTTATACGCCCATGAGTGGAAGAGCCCTATGCTCTCTACGCTGTGTTTATTACTTGTTTCAGGACACACCGTACTCTTCTCCAGAGTGCCTGTTGGCAATTTATATCCCGCCCATCAGCGTAGCAAGGCTCCCATGTCTCCATGGCCTGTCCTGCTTTTCTGGTTTTTACTGTTTGTTCAGCATGGCCCTTTTGACCGAGGGCAAGCGAGACTTCTTTGTAGCGCTGATTTGCCCTTCCGGCTTGCTTGGTTGGCCAAAAAGGGCGTATGCGTTTTTTCCTGAATATATTCAGGAAAAAACGCATACGCCCTTTTTGGCCAAGGGCATCATTGTCAACGTTTTGCCGCTTTTCATGTGCTTTAAAGGCGAGTCGAATCTACCTCCTGAAATCTGTTTCCTGCAAATCTGCCTTGCTTTCAAATCCTCTTCGTTGCCTTCCCTCAATATATTTGTGGACGAGAGTTCTCATTTATAACTCTGCACGTTTGTGATTGCAGTGCCCCTGAGCTCCATTTGTCTCCTCGCTTTTTTGGGAGCTGGCCGCAAAAGCGCAGGATTGCTTCAGGCCCTATTTTGGTTCTGGGGGCAGGCTGAGCCTGTGGTTCATTCTTCTTCCTGATGGGAAAATGGAGTGACCTATGCCGGTCCAACACCTAGGGCTCGTCTCTCGTTGGTTCCGCGTCTTCCCGTTCATCCTCAGGACAAATTGCAACCTGTACAATCAGGAGGTTAAAGGTGCTGATTCTCCAAGTAGGGAGATGGTTAGTCAAGCGGCTGGAATGGTGAACCCGAGCACAAGGAGAGGAGAAATGAGGTGCGTTTTAGAAACCTTTCCGATCTCACGGCATACCATCTTCTGGCTTTCCCATGCATGTTTTGATGTAGGAAGATGCCCTTGTACCTGGAGATTTGAGACCCATGGGGTGTCTTCCCCGCAGTGTTACTTTAAAGTATCTGCGTTTGCTCACCCAACCTCACAATCCTCTCAGCCCCAAGAGTGTCCAGCCTTATGTCTCATCCAGCTGTGGGTCTAGATATGGTCAATCCAGGTTGCATCATAGACCCTGAACGGATTTTGTAAGAATTTCTCTCTCTTTCACTGTCTTTGTTTTGTTTTGTGGGTTTTTTAAAGTAATTTATGTTTAGAATCGGGCTTGGCTGCTTTTCCCTGCTGTGTTGATGCCGCTTTACACCCTCTTGATTCACTTGCAGAGAGATATCGATACATAGGTTTTCAGATTCGTACTACTCAGAATTATTCTTGTGCGGTGACTAGGGGGTGTTGAGTCCAGTTCACTGAGCAGGGAGTAGGCCTTGTCTATTACATATTTGGCTTATGGAGTGGTCTCTGAGCTAATTTCAAACCCTTGTTTTATGCATCACCCCACCTCACCTTTCCCGTTAAGCAGCCATAGTGTGTCTTCTACAGGTGTGACTCTGTTCTGTTTTGTAATTCAGTTCAAGTGTAGCGATTTTGACATTCCCTCTATAAGCGATATCTTAGGATAAGTGTCTTTTTCTGTGTGACTTATTTCACTTAGAATCATCGTCGCTAAATCCACTCATCATGCTGCTAACTAGCCTTATGACATTGATTTCATGGCTGAGTGATATTCCATTGTGCCAAGTACCACCATTTCTTTATCCATTTTTCTCTTTCCTGGGATATTGAAGGTGTTCCGAAGCGGAGGTTCTTGGAAACAGAGCAGCCGTAAACTTTAGGGTGCCTGTGTCTTGTTTATTTTTAGTTTTCCCAATTTATACGCCCATGAGTGGAAGTGCCCTATGCTCTCTACGCTGTGTTTATTACTTGTTTCAGGACACACCGTACTCTTCTCCAGAGTGCCTGTTGGCAATTTATATCCCGCCCATCAGCATAGCAAGGCTCCCATGTCTCCATGGCCTGTCCTGCTTTTCTGGTTTTTACTGTTTGTTCAGCATGGCCCTTTTGACCGAGGGCAAGCGAGACTTCTTTGTAGCGCTGATTTGCCCTTCCGGCTTGCTTGGTTGGCCAAAAAGGGCGTATGCGTTTTTTCCTGAATATATTCAGGAAAAAACGCATACGCCCTTTTTGGCCAAGGGCATCATTGTCAACGTTTTGCCGCTTTTCATGTGCTTTAAAGGCGAGTCGAATCTACCTCCTGAAATCTGTTTCCTGCAAATCTGCCTTGCTTTCAAATCCTCTTCGTTGCCTTCCCTCAATATATTTGTGGACGAGAGTTCTCATTTATAACTCTGCACGTTTGTGAATTGCAGTACCCCTGAGCTCCATTTGTCTCCTCGCTTTTTTGGGAGCTGACCGCAAAAGCGCAGGATTGCTTCAGGCCCTATTTTGGTTCTGGGGGGCAGGCTGAGCCTGTGGTTCATTCTTCTTCCTGATGGGAAAATGGAGTGACCTATGCCTGTCCCAACACCTAGGGCTCGTCTCTCGTTGGTTCCGCGTCTTCCCGTTCATCCTCAGGACAAATTGCAACCTGTACAATCAGGAGGTTAAAGGTGCTGATTCTCCAAGTAGGGAGATGGTTAGTCAAGCGGCTGGAATGGCGAACCCGAGCACAAGGAGAGGAGAAATGAGGTGCGTTTTAGAAACCTTTCCCGATCTCATGGCATACCATCTTCTGGCTTTCCCATGCATGTTTTGATGTAGGAAGATGCCCTTGTACCTTGAGATTTGAGACCCATGGGGTGTGTTCCCCGCAGTGTTACTTTAAACTATCTGCGTTTGCTCACCCAACCTCACCAATCCTCTCAGCCCCAAGAGTATCCAACCTTATGTCTCATCCAGCTGTGGGTCTAGATATGGTCAATCCAGGTTGCATCATAGACCCTGAACGGATTTTGTAAGAATTTCTCTCTCTTTCACTGTCTTTGTTTTGAAGGTTTTTTAAAGTAATTTATGTTTAGAATCGGGCTTGGCTGCTTTTCCCTGCTGTGTTGATGCCGCTTTACACCCTCTTGATTCACTTGCAGAGAGATATCGATACATAGGTTTTCAGATTCGTACTAGTCAGAATTATTCTTGTGCGGTGACTAGGGGGTGTTGAGTCCAGTTCACTGAGCAGGGAGTAGGCCTTGTCTATTACATATTTGGCTTATGGAGTGGTCTCTGAGCTAATTTCAAACCCTTGTTTTATGCATCACCCCTCCTCAGCTTTCCCGTTAAGCAGCCATAGTGTGTCTTCTACAGGTGTGACTCTGTTCTGTTTTGTAATTCAGTTCAAGTGTAGCGATTTTGACATTCCCTCTATAAGCGATATCTTAGGATAAGTGTCTTTTTCTGTGTGACTTATTTCACTTAGAATCTTCGTACCTAAATCCACTCATCATGCTGCTAACTAGCCTTATGACATTGATTTCATGGCTGAGTGATATTCCATTGTGCCAAGTACCACCATTTCTTTATCCATTTTTCTCTTTCCTGGGATATTGAAGGTGTACCGAAGTGGAGGTTCTTGGAAACAGAGCAGCCGTAAACTTTAGGGTGCCTGTGTCTTGTTGATTTTTAGTTTTCCCAATTTATACGCCCTTGAGTGGAAGTGCCCTATGCTCTCTACACTGTGTTTATTACTTGTTTCAGGACACACCGTACTTTTCTCCAGAGTGCCTGTTGGCAATTTATATCCCGCCCGTCAGCGTAGCAAGGCTCCCATGTCTCCATGGCCTCTCCTGCTTTTCTGGTTTTTACACTTTGTTCAGCATGGCCCTTTTGACCGAGGGCAAGCGAGACTTCTTTGTAGCGCTGATTTGCCCTTCCGGCTTGCTTGGTTGGCCATAAAGGGCGTATGCGTTTTTTCCTGAATATATTCAGGAAAAAACGCATACGCCCTTTTTGGCCAAGGGCATCATTGTCAACGTTTTGCCGCTTTTCATGTGCTTTAAAGGCGAGTCGAATCTACCTCCTGAAATCTGTTTCCTGCAAATCTGCCTTGCTTTCAAATCCTCTTCGTTGCCTTCCCTCAATATATTTGTGGACGAGAGTTCTCATTTATAACTCTGCACGTTTGTGAATTGCAGTGCCCCTGAGCTCCATTTGTCTCCTCGCTTTTTTGGGAGCTGGCCGCAAAAGCGCAGGATTGCTTCAGGCCCTATTTTGATTCTGGGGGGCAGGCTGAGCCTGTGGTTCATTCTTCTTCCTGATGGGAAAATGGAGTGACCTGTGCCTGTCCCACCACCTAGGGCTAGTCTTTCGTTGGTTCCCCGTCTTCCCGTTCATCCTCAGGACAAATTGCAACCTGGACGAAACAGTAGGTTAAAGGTGCTGATTCTCCAAGTAGGGAGATGGTTAGTCAAGCGGCTGGAATGGTGAACCCGAGCACAAGGAGAGGAGAAATGAGGTGCGTTTTAGAAACCTTTCCCGATCTCACGGCATACCATCTTCTGGCTTTCCCATGCATGTTTTGATGTAGGAAGATTCCCTTGTACCTGGAGATTTGAGACCCATGGGGTGTGTTCCCCGCAGTGTTACTTTAAAGTATCTGCGTTTGCTCACCCAACCTCACCAATCCTCTCAGCCCCAAGAGTGTCCAGCCTTATGTCTCATCCAGCTGTGGGTCTAGATATGGTCAATCCAGGTTGCATCATAGACCCTGAACGGATTCTGTAAGAATTTCTCTCTCTTTCACTGTCTTTGTTTTGTGGGTTTTTTAAAGTAATGTATGTTTAGAATCGGGCTTGGCTGCTTTTCCCTGCTGTGTTGATGCCGCTTTACACCCTCTTGATTCACTTGCAGAGAGATATCGATACATCGGTTTTCAGATTCGTACTAGTCAGAATTATTCTTGTGCGGTGACTAGGGGGTGTTGAGTCCAGTTCACTGAGCAGGGAGTAGGCCTTGTCTATTACATATTTGGCTTATGGAGCGGTGTCTGAGCTAATTTCAAACCCTTGTTTTATGCATCACCCCACCTCACCTTTCCCGTTAAGCAGCCATAGTGTGTCTTCTAAAGGTGTGACTCTGTTCTGTTTGTAATTCAGTTCAAGTGTAGCGATTTTGACATTCCCTCTATAAGCGATATCTTAGGATAAGTGTCTTTTTCTGTGTGACTTATTTCACTTAGAATCATCGTACCTAAATCCACACATCATGCTGCTAACTAGCCTTATGACATTGATTTCATGGCTGAGTGATATTCCATTGTGCCAAGTACCACCATTTCTTTATCCATTTTTCTCTTTCCTGGGATATTGAAGGTGTACCGAAGCGGAGGTTCTTGGAAACAGAGCAGCCGTAAACTTTAGGGTGCCTGTGTCTTGTTGATTTTTAGTTTTCCCAATTTATACGCCCATGAGTGGAAGTGCCCTATGCTCTCTACGCTGTGTTTATTACTTGTTCCAGGACACACCGTACTCTTCTCCAGAGTGCCTGTTGGCAATTTATATCCCGCCCATCAGCGTAGCAAGGCTCCCATGTCTCCATGGCCTGTCCTGCTTTTCTGGTTTTTACTGTTTGTTCAGCATGGCCCTTTTGACCGAGGGCAAGCGAGACTTCTTTGTAGCGCTGATTTGCCCTTCCGGCTTGCTTGGTTGGCCAAAAAGGGCGTATGCGTTTTTTCCTGAATATATTCAGGAAAAAACGCATACGCCCTTTTTGGGCAAGGGCATCATTGTCAACGTTTTGCCGCTTTTCATGTGCTTTAAAGGCGAGTCGAATCTACCTCCTGAAATCTGTTTCCTGCAAATCTGCCTTGCTTTCAAATCCTCTTCGTTGCCTTCCCTCAATATATTTGTGGACGAGAGTTCTCATTTATAACTCTGCACGTTTGTGAATCGCAGTGCCCCTGAGCTCCATTTGTCTCCTCGCTTTTTTGGAGCTGGCCGCAAAAGCGCAGGATTGCTTCAGGCCCTATTTTGGTTCTGGGGGGCAGGCTGAGCCTGTGGTTCATTCTTCTTCCTGATGGGAAAATGGAGTGACCTATGCCTGTCCCAACACCTAGGGCTCGTCTCTAGTTTGTTCCGCGTCTTCCCGTTCATCCTCAGGACAAATTGCAACTTGTACAATCAGGAGGTTAAAGGGGCTGATTCTCCAAGTAGGGAGATGGTTAGTCAAGCGGCTGGAATGGCGAACCCGAGCACAAGGAGAGGAGAAATGAGGTGCGTTTTAGAAACCTTTCCCGATCTCATGGCATACCATCTTCTGGGTTTCCCATGCATGTTTTGATGTAGGAAGATTCCCTTGTACCTGGAGATTTGAGACCCATGGGGTGTGTTCCCCGCAGTGTTACTTTAAAGTATCTGCGTTTGCTCACCCAACCTCACCAATCCTCTCAGCCCCAAGAGTGTCCAGCCTTATGTCTCATCCAGCTGTGGGTCTAGATATGGTCAATCCAGGTTGCATCATAGACCCTGAACGGATTTTGTAAGAATTTCTCTCTCTTTCACTGTCTTTGTTTTGTGGGTTTTTTAAAGTAATTTATGTTTAGAATCGGGCTTGGCTGCTTTTCCCTGCTGTGTTGATGCCGCTTTACACCCTCTTGATACACTTGCAGAGAGATATCGATACATAGGTTTTCAGATTCTTACTAGTCAGATATATTCTTGTGTGGTGACTAGGGTGTGTTGAGTCCAGTTCACTGAGCAGGGAGTAGGCCTTGTCTATTACATATTTGGCTTATGGAGCGGTCTCTGAGCTTATTTCAAACCCTTGTTTTATGCATCACCCCACCTCAGCTTTCCCGTTAAGCAGCCATAGTGTGTCTTCTACAGGTGTGACTCTGTTCTGTTTTGTAATTCAGTTCAAGTGTAGCGATTTTGACATTCCCTCTATAAGCGATATCTTAGGATAAGTGTCTTTTTCTGTGTGACTTATTTCACTTAGAATCATCGTACCTAAATCCACTCATCATGCTGCTAACTAGCCTTATGACATTGATTTCATGGCTGAGTGATATTCCATTGTGCCAAGTACCACCATTTCTTTATCCATTTTTCTCTTTCCTGGGATATTGAAGGTGTTCCGAAGCGGAGGTTCTTGGAAACAGAGCAGCCGTAAACTTTAGGGTGCCTGT